>NC_043988.1:30191773-30494273 GCF_902150065.1 Myripristis murdjan
AAACAACACCACAAAACAACAATAACTTCTGTTCACTTACATGCTTTGGATTCAGGAGGAAAACCAAAGGGGCAAAAGCTACAGACGAGACACTTTCCTGTGCCACAGTGTGCAGAATTTAGATGCAAATCCAACCATTCATTGTACTCTTCATTTCATTTTCATTTTTCATTCATTGTTACACCTTTTTACTAAT
This sequence comes from Myripristis murdjan, assembly GCF_902150065.1. Lineage (NCBI taxonomy): Eukaryota > Metazoa > Chordata > Actinopteri > Holocentriformes > Holocentridae > Myripristis > Myripristis murdjan. Next base: position 30,191,970 of record NC_043988.1, read on the forward strand.
ATTACAGAACCAACCTGCATGACATCCACAGCACATCAATCTTTTTCAGCAATCTCTTTTTCTCAACCTTTTGTAAATTTTGCCACTCACGGCCACACGTCCAAATTCTCCCCAGTTCATCTCTGCAGACTCTGAGGCATACCTGGCCGACATCATTCTCCTAAACCCTACGGCCAACAATCTTCCCAAGGTATACAACTGAGATCCAAGCACAGGACACATGTGGAGCAGATATGGTTATCATGTCATTTCATTAAGCTGTACATACACTGCACTATTCACACACTGAAAATGACGCCTGTGCTACACCTGCACCATAAAAGACTGTTCGTCATGTTTCTATGCATTTAAGTGGAGGCATATTGCCAGAATTCATAGTTATTCTCTTAGTAATGTCTGAATGTGTAGATGCCTTCAGAGAAAAATAGCCTACCCCCAGGCTCAGTAACACAGTTTTTGAAATACATTCAAGAATGGATCGCCAGCTGCACGTTGCCAAGATCCTAAGGAAGTTTTGTTTACTAATTTCAGATGTATTCTTTCTAAAATACTCTGTTATCCTGCTATCCAGTGCTTTGGGATGCATTCTGTGAACAGATTTTACAACTGAAACTAAAAGTTTCAATATGCTTTTCATTAAAACTAAACAACAATGTTTAGCATCCAAGAATCCAACAACTGCACTGATGCAACCATGAAACGTCTTACTAGCAATGACATAGCCTATTTATGTCAGCCAGCAAAAAAAAAAAAAAACACCTGAAAAATGTATTAATCTTCATGAAAATCCCACATAGTTACGGCAGATTGTTCATGAAGATTTTGGCCCCTATCTCACAGTTGTCTGTTTCTTATGCCAGCACAGCACCAGATCATGCAAAACTGTTTTTTGTAATTACAACGGGGATCAACAAAAACAAAAAAGTTCCACTATGGGTTTAAATAAACATAATGAGCACACTGCTGGATGGCATGCTACAGCCTCTGTGCGCTGGATTTTCCCAACAGTTGCTTTCACGTTGTTTGCACTTACTTAGGGTAATATTGTGATCAAATTAGGACATCTGAAACTTTCTTTGGTGTCTTGGCAAGCTCAGTGAACCGCTCTCAAGTGTATTTGTCTTTTCATAAATTGAGCAAACAGTTATTCCTCCAGTGCGGGCAAACATGCAGACGTTACTGGGCAGATAGCGATCAAAGTGGCAATGTCCTCTAAATGTATGTCAAGTGTGGCGCATAGTTTTCGGGTAGGAGTTTGCAGGTGCTGGTTGCAAAGAATAATACTGGCCTGGGAATATCATACACACATAACCGCATGCATGCACAGAACAAATACCCACATGTGCAAATATTCCCTTAAGTTCCTAATCCAATTAGTTTCATTACACACAGTCGACACACTCCACACACAGTTGAGTCTGCAGCGCCGGCCGCAAAGTGCTGCACTTTGAAGCCTTGGGCATCGGGATGACAAGCTGCCCAGACAAGAACTGGGAGCGTGTTTAGAACTGGTAGTCCATCAGTGTTAACATTCACCTTTTTTCCTTTTTTTTGCTTGCTGGCTAAACCCCAAAGCTATCTCATTACTCTGCTGAGCCCCCTCGCCCCCCCTTGCTTGATCAAATTGTAAAGCCCCAGGGAGTAATATTGCACTCAGTCTGAACATTACTTTGCCTCAGAGAGAGGTTAAAACATGACAGACATCAGCGGGGTTGGACTGAACAGGTTGAGAGGCTGAGGGAGAACAGGGAAAGGTGTTTTCAATATACTCTCTATTTACTGAAGGGTAGCAGTGGCGTTACTGGCTAGTGCAGCTTATTGCCACTGTGCTATACATATATCATCCAGCGACACCTGGATGTGATAGATGGAGGTGCCATTTTCGTTTTGACCCCCCCAAAAAAATCCAACCTCAAAAACTTGAATGTAAAATGTAAATTTCTAAGCTCATCATTGTTTGAAAAGATACAGATCCCTTTTTTTCCCCAGTTGCACAGACTGTTTATGTTCCAAAGAAATAGCAAACAGACGATACCAATCAGAAATCTAAGACTGTTTTCATAAGCCTGGTGCGCCCGTCCGCCCCTGAGCTATGCTCTTATCACGCACAGCATTTCTCTGGGCAAGAGATGAGTTTTCTGACAGAGGTGATATCATCTTTAAAATAATTCTGTTGATTTTTCCTCCCAGGTAACAGTGAGCGGCGCTCCAACAGGCTACTGTTTTCAACTCATCTATGTATCTCACCCCGTCTACCTGAACATATGTCACACAGCGGAGTCAGTCGTCAAATGTTCCATGTATGTGTGTGTGCTCACAGACACAAAGTTGTGTGAACCAGCACACGCACACAAACCAGGACAGCAGTCGGCGAAAACACTGCCGGTCTGCCTCTAGCCTGCTCTTCTGTATCTGTCCTTGGACAGAGATTCATATCCAGACAGTCTCAGAGGAGATTAAGAATATACAGTCTGTACACAGCAGCAGCAGCAGCAGCAGCTCTGGAAGATAAAGGTGTCCAAAGCAATTAGACTCAGCTACAACAGCTAACCTTTTCTTATGGTCTGGGACCCTGGGGCCAGGTGTGAGCGTGTGTGTATGTGTATGTGAAGTGAGTGTATACTGTAACTCTCTGTATCTACATGTATATGTGGCAGACTCATCAGTTAAAGGTGCCTTGTGTAATATATTTAAAAAATGAATTTATTTCCAAAAGGCACTGTCAAAAAAAAAAAAAAAAAAAAAGATTACAGATGTCTAATAGCTTCAACTCTACCTCACGCCAGTGGTACAATAATAATAATAATAATGATAATAATGATAATAATAACAACAATAACAATAACAAAAGTATTATTATTATTATTATTGTTGTTGTTATTAATAATAATTATTATTATTATCATTATTATTATTATTATTATTATTATTATTGCTAGAGGTAAAAGACTACATTTCCCATAAAACCTTCTGCTCCCTGTCACAAAAAAAGATACTGCTGCACATCTTTGTTTTTTCCTCTGCTTTGATGAGGAAAATAAATCATAAATCATTCCATAGGCCTTTCTCTCATTCCACAATCTGCTATTTACCATAAATTCTGAAACTTTTAGCCTTGAAACAAAAAGGCAAAACACTCCCATAGTGTCCTTTGTTTACAGCAAGTGGTGGGGTCTTTTATTGCCCTGTCTTTGCTTATATAAGGGATAATCCAAGACGAGGTGGCCTTCTATAGAAAAATAATGACTGCTGTGAAGGCAAAGAACCCCAGTTCCTCCGCAAAGGTCATTATTTTTTGATGCTACCTTTGAGAGCACCTCAGAGTGAGTTATCCGGTTAACACATGGCTTTAGCGTTACCTCGGGAGAGAAATCAGAGGGCAGTTTTCACGGCTGTAACGCCTGCTGCCTGAATTTTTTCTGCATATGTAGCTTGCTGACACAGGTCAAAATGTGTTTTTCTTATGTTTACGTCCCCTAAAATGACTCTGACTTCGACTATACTGACTTGTATCGGTGCAAAATTTGTCACTTTGCCTGTGCACTTCCCTAAAATCTGAGGTTCAAACGTACCCCGGGCGAGTCAGATTTGGTACGTCACAAATCCAACAGCCAAATCTGTCAGCTGACATGGTGGTACTTTGCATATCTTTGCATACACTTTGCCATCGGTCGCTTTGAGTGTTTGATTTTCAAAACAAACAAGACCCGCTCAAAATGGGTGCTTCTCATGAACAATATTAGTGTAACTGTGATGAAATTTTCTTGTTTTTTTTTTTCTTTCATGGTTAGATTATAAACTACAGCACAACAGCGGGATGACATTTCCTCATCCTGTGATCACAAAGCCCCAGTTATTCATAGGCCTGCACATATTTAACCCTCGTATGACCCCTGGACATTTTTGTCCATTTTCAAAATTCAAAACTCTCTCGCAGACAATCACCATCCTCACCAGAGTTGATTTTTGGTGAGGGGGTGTCATTCTGGGTGAAATTTCAAAATCTCAACTTCAGCACAAAAATCCATTTTTTGACCCTGTAATGCATTTTTAACTTATCCATGACCCTTCGTGGACAAAAATGTCCATTTTCTAGAAAGTGACCACCAAAAGGTCACAGGGGGGTGATTTTTGGCAAGAGGGGGTAATTTTGGGTTAAATTTGAAAATCCCAACTTTCAGCATGAAAATCCATTATTTGACCTTGTAATGCATTTTTATTTCATCCATGAGTTACCCTTTTTGAAGGGTAACCTAAGGGTTAAGGAGTTATAGCTTAGCCATTTTAAGGCATGAAGGGATGCTTCTTCATGGAAAAAAAAAAAAAAAAAACTTCTAAATATGTAACACTGATGAACAGAGATGAGTTTTTAGGGGGTTAATTGATGTGTGGAGGGGGTCTTTAAGAAATAAAACTGACTGCAGAATGCCTTAATGAACCAATCACAATCGAGTGTTTGATGTAGCTGTGCAAAGACGTTGTGATAATGACGAGCTGGCTGCACATGATCCTTCCTGTGACATGGCTACTCATGAAAGAGAGCAAAAATTTGACACAAAATATTTATTTTGAAATTATTTTATTAGCCTTCAAGTCAATAGATTATATTAGCGTCCCAAGCAGGTAATGTTAGACCTGTGTGGCAAGATGTGTTAACACCTCAAACGGCCTTCGACACGTTCTAGTCTACCTTCTTTTTGTCCTTGGTGTTTTCTTCTTTTTCTCTTCTGGTGAAAGTGCATCCTCCGACCATGAATCAAATGTTTCATGCTTTCAAAATCCTTGTTGTAATGACTTTGTGGTTCCAGTAAGAGTCGCTGTTTGTTACTTTGATTAATGGTAGTATGGAACGATATATGAAATTTGTTTGGAGTGACCATCTATAGCAACAGATCATTATTCAAATGACGGTCATTATTCAGAAATACTGGACTGACTGACCAATCAGAATTCAGTTTTCCATGGAGCCGTGTGATAATTGATGTTCAAATGCTCTACATAGCACCTCTGAGTGCAGTGGCAGTCATCTGAATGCACATGTGCGTCCATGCGAGAAGGGTAGTGTGATTAGCCCGTTGTTTAGAGCCTGTGGTTGCTGTGCAGCTGTTGAAGGCAGGGCGAGCCTGATAAAGGTCGGTGCCCTCAGCGCTATACTGCCCACGTACACAAAGTCAAGCGCGATGCTGAGAAGAGAGATCAAAAGGGCCATGCCAGTGTCATGGATGGTTTCTCTCCCCTGTTATGCCGCTCTGGAGTTGAACACGGTGACCTTTAAGTGCACCGTGGACTCTGCATACCCTGTTCGACCTGTTTTTTGGATTGCGTTGCGAAGACGTGGGTGAGCGGATATGTTTAAACAAGTTTTTGGGTGAACACACTTTAAGTCGTAACTTTCTGAGATGTAACAATATCTGTATTTGTCTCCGTCCCACTGAAAGACAGGCAGAAAAGGAGAAATAGAGAGGGACTATGGAGGGTGAAAGGTTCAATGTGGCAATGAAACAGCGGCAGCAGCAGATTATTAGAGTTTTCCAATCTTTTGTGGACAGTCCCAGTGTAATTAGAGCTTTTGCTCATTTCCTGAACTCCCTTACTGTTTTAAATCACTGCAGATTGTTTTCCAGCGCTTCTAATAGGCAATATTTTCTCTTCTCTCTGATCTTAGTTGTTTTTCAGAGTAATTATTTTCAAATAAATGCTGTATAAATATTGTGATGAGCTCCGAGTGAGGAAGAGGGTGCCAATTTTAAGCTCAAACTGTGCAAAATCAAGCTTTGGTCTCTGTTCAGTTTTACAGATCATAGCTGACAGATGCGTCTCGGTTTGTCTAATGTGACAAAGGATCCAAGGCTCTCTTCTTTAGAGGACTTTAGACAAACTTTATTTCATATCAGATCCAAGAACATTAACAATACAATAACAAATGAAGAGCCACAAATGGCTCTCGAGCCACAGGTTTCCAGCCACTGGTATAATGTGAGTTATAAAGTCAAAACAGATACAAAGAAAACAAGAAACGGCTAAAGTAAAGAGGCTTTGGGAGTTTTATGGTATATGTTCTATATTACATTTGAATTATACAGTGATTTAATTTGTAATTTGAAAAGTGTTTGACAATACCTTAAGCTGCTGAGTCTCTTCCAAGTTTTGCTAAGCACACAGGGTAGCCTATAGTCTGGAAAAGATGAGATATGCCTGATGGGGGTCTGCACTCTTCTAGTTTATTTGTCTTATGATGTTGTATTTATTCATTCATTCATATTCATTCAGTCTGGCACAAAGCAAATTTCAATACTGACAGACAAAGAATTATCTTATCTGAATTATCTCATCTGGGTGTTTATGACTTGTGCCATCCCCTGGGATCAAACAATTAATTTTTTTTTATGATCTTTCGTATGATCTTTTGAGTTGGCAAATCAAATCAAGTAAATTAAACATCCCACCAAAACTATAAATTCCCATATGAATGTTACAGGAACATGATATAAAAGTATAACTGAATACCACAAACAAACCCTTATGACTATTTTATTATATTATATTATAGTGATTTTCTTTGTTCTCAGGCACTAGCCGACATAACTGTTGTTCTGCCAGGTGTGTATGGAGAAATATCTGACTCAGACAGGGAGGGCCAAACAATTATTTCTCATCCCCGCTTCGATCCAGGAGGCACAAACCCTTAGGTCTTTGGAGTGAGAGCAAAAGACAGTTCAGAGCTAAAGACATAATAAGAAATACGGGAAGAGACAGAAGAGATTGGAGGCAAGAATAAACAGAGTCAGTGAGAGGTGAGGAAGCCTGCGTGGCGGACCTTCCCCAGACAGCGACCTTTGTTCATGCACAGAAACTGCTGCACAAAGACACTGGAGTCCACCAGACGTGACTGTTTTAAAAGTCTCCTGTTGCCCTTGGTTGGCATTTCAACAACTCCTTTTCTACGCAACCTGCATTCACCAACCACCTCTGTCTCTCATCTGCTGTAACTCGGGGGAATCTGAGGAAAGGTCTGCAGGAACAAAATTGAGTGAGATTTTTGTCTTTCAATCCACGTCGCTTTTTCCTGTGAAAATCACTCTGTCCCTCTCCGGCAGCTGTCACCTTTACTTTAATCACTTTCTTCTCCTCTGCGCAAGGAACTCTATTAATATCATAACACCATTATGATGAGATCCTTTAATTGGTATGCACCTGAAACTCAGCCAGGGCTATTGTTTTTCAGAGGACCGTGACAAGGCGCAGCCAAGCTACTAAATTTTATAACCCTTTACTTCTCAAGTCTCTCATGTCCCTGTTTATACTCGCTCAGATCAAGAACATTCCAAGGACTTTCAATCCAAACTCCACCCTCACCTCTGATGCACTCCCGTCTTCGCAGCCAAAGACATTAAAATCGATCATCACAACACGCTGCGCCCCTGTAAAGCTTAATGCAGTTTAAAAGCACAATGATAAGCGCTCTGTTTTAATGGCAGCGAATTATAATCCACCTGAGATTGGTGGGCCTTTTGCTGATGGGATATATTGAAAGCGGTGATTCCACTTGTGATGGATGGGATTGACTGTCACTTCTGCTGACAGGTGCCGTGTCAACAGGGGCTCATTATGGTGTCTCAGTGAAGAAGTCAAACTGGATGCGGTGGCCTTTGTTCTCGTGCGGCACACCATCATCATCTTAACTATGACTACAATTTCCTGGCTGCTTGGCCTTCTGGAGTGACTCATATAAGGGGAGGAGGAGAAATCAGTTGGGGCGTTTCCTGCTCGGTCTGTATTTAGTATTGTTTACATGGCCACAGGTCACATCTGAGTGGTGGAGGTAACAGCTCATGCAACACCTGCCACTGAGCACCTCGGGTCATGTTGACAGTTATTAGTGCTGATTTGTGTGATGAGAGTGGCAGAGCAAGTGTGATCATCATCACATATCTAAAAAGGCCGAGCAACGTGTGGGAGGAAATACTTCATATCATTTAATAATTTAAAGGAGCAGTTAATCAAAAAGCTATTTTCCCACTCAGCACTCCAGCCGGTGTGATTTGGCAAGTTTTCAGTCAGTCTCTTCACCTCAACACAATTGACATTTATCAAAATTGCAAGTGTAAAAAACTCAACTTTCCAAAGAACACTATATCTATCTGTCAACAACCAGTATGGATTAGAGATAGACACAGACTGACAGCATTCTTCAGCAAGAAATAGTTCCCAATGATACTCTCTGCACCCCAGGGCTAGGGCTGTGGAATAGACCAGGTATCTGTGCCATTGTTTCTGGAAAAAGCTGTGGCTGTTGATTTTCTTCACATGCACATTTTTAGCAGTTTCAGCTCCACAAAACAACACCGATCCAGTTGCATCGTCCTGAGGTGAAAGAAGACTGAGATCGTGACAGAAGGGAAACCTCGGCAAATTACACAGAAACCATCTAGATGGATAGCACAAGAGGTAAGTGGGAAATTGTAAATATATGTATATATATATATATATATAGATATAGATATAGATATATAGATATATATATAGATATAGATATAGATATAGATAGATACAGATATATATATCTATAGATATATATAATGTATTTTGGGTGAACTGTTCCTTTAAACATACATGCTTTTCTGCACAGTATGTGTGTGTGTGTGTGTGTGTGTGTTAATCTGCAGACATGCCCGCATCACTTGACTGCTTGTCCAGGGTAAACATTCTTTCGAAAACCACCAGCTAATGTGAAAAAGACCAATCGGTGACAACACTACAACAAACACCCGTAACTGCTGTTCATGTTTCGTGATTGTTGACTGACTGAAGGATAATCTTTATAGGCTATCTTCGTATGCACAGCCAAAGAGCACCGGACTATGACAAGAGGAATGTATTTTAATCTTAAAATGTTAAAACAATAGAAAATCCTCCTCAGATGATCAACGAAAAAAAATGACCTGCCAGTCTAGCATTCATTAAAACACCTATGCGGAACAAAGTTATGAACCTAATACGTTTTGCTTGATGGAGGGGGGTAAAGTCAGGGTCTATTGTATCCAGCTGTGACCCAGCCAGTGGTTACATACACAGCCTCTAAATCTTGTATGTGAAATCTGTCCACCCCGATAGCAATCCAGAGGAAGTCTCTGTTTGCAGCTGTAACAAGAAAAGGATGCAGAACTGGACTGCAGCCATGAAGGGATGAAAACGAGAGGAGGAGGGGAGGGCGTCGAGGTAGATCACAAGTCGAGCAGCTTCCTTCCTCTGTCTCCTCTCTCACCTTAGCTGATATGTCATTGAAGCGAAAAGCCGCACTCATATTCCTGAAATATGAGTTTGTGCGCTTTGCCTCAACATCTCAATCTGCATGTCTTGTCTTTGATTCTTCCACATCTGACCGATCACAGATCTAATCTCTGATACAATCTCGATGACACTGTTATGTGGACACACATTTATCTTCCGTTTCGCAAGAAATTCCAAAAAAACATCCTGCTTCACATTGCACAATGGAACAAAAGGAGGCATTAACCTGCTCAGGCATTAACCTGTGAGAAACCTGAGAATCAAATTCAATGGGAAACACTGCCACCTGATGGCCACAGCTGAGGACTGCAATACTGCTCATTTAGAGAGTTCAAGGCAGGAGTGATGAATTGAACCATTAGAGGAACCCAGGTGGTTCCAATTTGCAAACACAAAGCCAATCCAATCCAGTTTCTGGCATTTAGAGCTTCGTGGCTAATGGTCTTCCTGAGCAACTGAGAGCGCAGATGAATCTCTGCTTTCAAAGAGTTGGGGTATAAAGGGGTTTAACATAGCCCCTCTCAGTTTTCATTGGAGGATGCTGCCAATAGTCCTGAATATAAAACATGTGATCTGAGTGTATTAGAATGAGAGCGACCAATTGAATACAACCAAGTGAAAAATAAAGCGAGAAATTCGTTCATACTTAAAAACACACTGTTTATAGTGCATGGGGTTTTGCCTTCATTTTTTACAGTCTTGAAGCTTTTGCAGTTAGTGCTGTGAGTTGGGTTTTTTTTTGTGCATTTTACTGCTTCTACTACTTGTGTGCTCATCTCTTGGAATTAATTGACATGCACATTAATTTTCCATATAAGAGCCTAATCCCTGCTAAAGGTTTAGTTTGGTTGTGGCATTAACAGGGAGTATTCAACAATCAGTGTTTCCGTTTACACATATGCATGGAAATAGCCTTAAACTCTTTATTTTTCCTGCTATGTTCATTAATGGCGTTTTATTTTGATGCTTGTGACTCCATAAAATCAGCAAACACTTGTTTGCCAAATCCAATGTTTATATGCCAGAACATACTGATTTAGAGCATATCCAAGCTACAACATTTAGGTTTTTTAATATTCGTGATATAGGCTTGTCCTAGTTAATATATCCCAAATATGAAAAACCTGAATATTCTAGCTTGGATATGCCAGAACACACTGATTTAGAGCATATCCAAGCTACAACATTTAGGTTTTTTAATATTTGTGATATAGGCTTGTCCTAGTTAATATATCCCAAATATGAAAACCCTGAATATTCTATATAAGCTTCAATATAGGGGGACATATACTTGTCCTAGTTATTTAATTCCCCTGCCACTGAGGATGCACAAGCTAATGCGTTCCTAATGTCGGTCCCAGGCCCGGATAAAATGGTTACGTCAAGACAGCATCCGGTATAAAACCTATGCCAAGTCAAACATGCAGATCATGAGGAGTGGATGATTGGCTGGGCGACCCCTTGTGGGAGCCGCCAAAAACAAAAGCTTGTCCTAGTTATTGTAAACAGGATGTGGGGATTACAAGCGCCGACTCATATACAGAGTATTTGGTGTTCCCAAAAATGTACAGAATATTAACGTGCATTTAAATGTTAGAGCCATTCGTGTTGTGATATGTTAGAACCAACCTGTAATGCAGTACGGCTGCTCTCCGGTCCACGTCCCATCATCCACACAGGTACGCTCTGGTGAGCCGTAGAACAGGTAGCCGGCATTGCAGGAGAAGCTCAAGGTTTTCCCCTCAAGGTAGGTTGTTCCAGTTTTCTTCCCATTCCTGGGTGTGGGCAGCCAGCCACAAGACACCACTACAGTACAATATCAATATTAAGATCAGTCAAAATCATTATCAGAATCAATATACTGTCTTGAACAGCCGTAATAAAATAAGTTTGAAAGAAATGCTGATGCACAAACTTTCCAGAGTTCTGATCAATTTGTGTGTAGATCATGTCAGCCTGCTATAGCTAGCTAAGCATCGCTGTCTTGCTGTAGTGAATTTGGCCAAATTGATTTAGCATTTCTCTACAACTGAATTACCAAACAAGAAAATAGAGCTGGTCCGCTGGTCCTGTATGCTGCAGTCTCAGCTGATGAATATGTACAGTGTGCAGTCCTGTCTTGGCCAATTAGTAACAAATATATCACCTTGTTTTGGCCTGCAATCACAGAGGATTCCCTCCTTCATTACTCCTAAGTCTGCGACACTGCATGTAACAGACATCAAATTAAAGGAGTCTGAGGCCACAGTCCATGTGTTACCTGGTTCCAAGTCCTGTATGAGGGCGCTGTGACTCTGGTAAGCCCTGAGGGTGGCGTTTCCCACGGCCAGGCTGCGAGTGGTCAGGGTGTCATACTTGCAGAACGGCGCTCCATCCCCAAAGCACATCTTCAACATATCTGCCACCAGAGGGTCATCGGGTCTCTCGGGTAGAGAGAAGGCAGGGATGAAGGCGGGGTCGTGTGTTGGTTGGTTAAGGTATGTATCCAAAAGATACTTTGAGTCATATGTGAAAAGGGACGTCTCCTTTGATATGTTCCCTGTGGACACAAGTAAGCAAAAAAAAAGAGCTCTTGGTTAGCTGAACAAATAACACCAAAACTTTTTCCATAAGAATGGAGGGGAACAAAATTGGTGAAGTTGTAGTGTGATTGCTGACATATGACATATAGGCTAAATAAAGGGAAAAAATCAGCATCATCAAAGACATTATAGCTTGTATATATTACCAACATGTGTGCACTCTGAAAATGTTTGCTCAATGTGGTAAAAGAACATATGAATAAAAAAAGGAAAAATGAGAAAGTGATTGATAGCTAGCTTCTTGGGCAACATCAAGATTTGGCATAATGACCAATTAGACATGGCTGTCCATGCTTAAAGGTACTTATGGCATTTGGTTGAAATTAGCCATTGTATAAACTGAGAGTGTATGAGGCACTAGTGTTCTGCATACATACTCTAGTCGGAAACAATTTGGAAACAAGAACAAAATTGTAAGACATGACTACAGCATGTAAACTGAATGCATGTATGGCTTTCATTTCGTGTAGTTACAACTTTGATGCATGCAGACATGTCACTCCATTAATGCCCATAAATCTATTAGTTCCCTCAAGCTTAAATAGCTGGAGTGCTTACTGCAGTTATAGTGAACCAAAATTCAGTCTAAAGTCAAGTGCATGAAAAGTCAGCTACTCAGTGTGAAGGATATGTAATTGCAGCCGGGTCGTTATTATCATGCATGTCTGTGGTCTAGCCCCAATGGGTTCCAGAGATGTGGTTTCACTTGCACAGTATGGTCACAACCATTGATATCTCTCTGTAATCTATTAAAGCCCCTTTAACTCTAAACACGTGTTTGCGTTCGTCTAGTGCACTCTTAAATTGTTTGTCTAAATTTTAGCCAAATGTAGCTAAAATTAGGTAGCCACTTATAAAGATACACTGATTGGTAATTAATGAATCTGCAGATGATGGAGGGTCTTCAGGTGATGTAGCGAACCATCCGGCAGCCATAGTTTGCAGTCAGTAGGGGCTGTGAAAGATGACTGTGTTTCTAAACATTCAACTTGGCCATCCACATAAAACTACAAAAGACATGTTTAATTTCTGTGGTGTTTTTACTGGGAATTGCTGATTTTACCACCATTAAATCTGATCGATCTGTGTGTAGATCATATCAGCTTGCTAGCTGGCTAACCATCACTGTCTTGCTGGAAACAAGTCTGATATCTATGAGTTGATGAATCTCGTAGCTGAGTGGTAACATGAACCATTTGGTTGCCCTGTTAAATTACTTTTCATGCCAAAAAAAAAAAAAAAAAAAACATACTGCTTTGTAAACCAGGATTGACGGGTCAGGGCTGAAGAAAAGACAGTTTACTACATCCCAGTAGACTAGATTTTGAAAACAAGTCAACTTCATCAGATTCACTTATAACTCTAACATTAACGAATGGAACCACATCAATCTGTTTTAGGTACATCTCTGTGTCTAGCCTGTTTTAACATATTTGAATAAAGCCAGTTCTCCAATTCAGGACCTCGGTGATGGCACCGGAGATGGTTACAAGACTTGTATCTCAACTGCAAAGCCTCTATTGACAGTTTTCTGGGGTCATCTTGTCACCTTCCCATTGCCCCACAGTGAGCCAGTTACATTGCCAACATCGTGACTTTTAGACTCACAGCCAGCTCCAAAGGTAAATATTTCCTCAGGCGTGGTATTGTCTGAGGTGATGACCACTCCCTGGGAGGTCAGCAGGTCATCTGAAGGGTCAGAGTTCATCTGGCCAAGGAGACCCTGGGTGTGGTTGGTAAACTCTGTTGGCAGCAGGACCGTCACTGCCATGGTTCCTTCATGCCTGCGCACCTCCACCCCAACACCAGAGGAGAACATCACTGTCACGTTCTGGGGACTCGGGGAGAACACAAATACTCCTAGAAAAGAGAAAGGTTGTGTTTGTATTTCGAGTCACTTTTTCCTTTAATCGATCTTACTAAAAATGGTGACAATCATAACAATATATTAAAACCTGAATTGGGTACATGTACCAAAACCTTTGAACCTTGTGAACACACATTACCATAAGAAAAATTAGGCAGTTCTGCAGATGCCAGTGCAGATAAAGCTGCAATAAGCGGATTTACACATCCATTTTGTCAGCCTGAATAACAAATTAAGGCTGAAACAGACAAAACAGTATCCTATCCTCTGTAATTGAGATCCCATAGATTCCCTGAATTTGCCTGAGTGATACTCTGATGGTCACTTGCGGGAAATCTTCTCAAAGTACAGAAACCGATGTGCTGAAACTTGAAAGTAAAATTTTCACTTTCTTTGTGCAGAGAAAGCTCGAGTTGCTAATGATCGCTGAATCCGCTGCCAAGAGATTTCCGTCAACATCTCAACCTCATTGAGAAGATGAAATAAAGGTCAGAGGAGGGTGCATTTCACTGATGTCATGATTCATGATTTCTGGGAAATGAAGCTCTTAATACTTACAAAAACAGTTAATAATGAATAATGGATTTCATGAACAGTGGGCTGCCACTTGGGGCCACTAAAGTACAGAGTTGCCTAATGCAGCTTTTGCTCAGTCATGAGTGTCTTAGCGTCTCACCATGCAGGTCCATCCATCTTTGCTCAGTGAAGGCGAGGACCTTTTGGTTCCTCAGCACCTGTAGGTGGTCCAGATCTTCTGCCAGACGCACTTCGATGACATCAGAGGTCTTCTCCTTCATGGCCACTGATGACAGACGTGTGGCTTTGGCCGAGGTACCTTGGTAGTAATACAAACATCATACTCTCATCTCCCTTTAACATACCTTAAAAATATTCATATCTGTTTGTACATGTGTGGCAAGCATATAGAGCTGTCTTTAATTTGAATGTTAGGTGGGTCCTTTTATGATCCTGCAGGATTTTTTTCTTCCCAGCTATGCATTTTTTTATGTTGTATATTGCTGGCTGGTGCACCATAGGTTAAGTACTCTGAAGTTAAGGATAGTCTTAACGCTGTGTCAGTCTCAGCAATATCGGTACCACAAATTCAGATGTTTCTCATCACTGTCAACACTAATGACATCTGACCTGATCACAGTCACCAGGCCCACGGCGGTTGTGTAACTGTTTGGAAGATATCAAAACCAATAAGGCTAACATCTGCTCTTCCTCACCACATTTGACCCCATGAGAGTGAGAACAACAAAACTCAGGAAATGGGCCATCGTTTTACAGTGCCAACATGTTTCACTCCCACAAGGATCTCACATCACAGCTACTCAGAATTGTGCAACAGACAAGTGTGAAACTTAAATCCCTCTTAGGAGAGAAGCACTGGCCAAAGAAGACAAATATAATTCACCAAGAAGTCACAAGGTCTAATTACATCCGCACAAAAGGTAGAGGTAGACATTCACTCTTCTGGCTATAAAAAAATACCTCCCAAAAAACAAGAAGCAATCACAGAGAAAGTCTATTGGAAACTTGGAATGGTGTGCACCCCAAACAAAGGGTTGGGTAACACTGAGAGGCAGGACCCTAGGGATGAGAGAGGGGACACAGACAAGGCTTTCACATCATGTTTGAACTCACCGTTCTTAAGTTTCACCTGCTCTGTTCTGGCCTGAACACTCAGCTCTTTGTCTGGCGAAGACACTAGGTAGTACTCTCCTTTACCGTTGAAAGTGTAGCTGAGGCCGTCAAACGTTATGAAATGCGGGTCCCCGAGGACGGCACCTGTGAGGCAACGGCAAACAGAAGGCTTGCGCGCTTTTACATCAAATACATATTCCGGCACAAACATATTTATTTCGATCAATGCGCTGCAGATATGAATCTTGAATTTATCTCGAGATTGGATTTCTAATCTCAGCGCGTGGGACACTGGATTTTATGGTCCCTGATGAGCAGATAATCAATTGTGTAATCTAATTCATCTCCACAGCCCATCTTAACTCTAAGCTGCAGTCTGTCATTCAATTTATTCTCCTGCAGGCTGTCCTGGTATTACCCAGCTCTCTCATATCTATAGACTATAAGAGTGGAAGCACGCACACAGAGACACTAACAAACACACAAACTGTGGCTCTGTTTCTCATATTCCCATGATCTTATACCACCAAATTAAGCCAGGACAAGCAGAACAGACACATTTCACCGCCCTACATCATGTGAAATTTCATCATGTGGTAATATTAAATGTGTACACAGCTGATTTTTATTTTTTTTTACCGAGCAGTACGTGATAAATGGAAAAGTTCAAGTTTGTGGCTCGTAAAACAGATAGTAGCCACATGGTCACTTATGTGGTTTTTGCAGCAACTAAGTGTGATATATTTTTTGTTACTACTTCTTGTTTTTCTTACTAGTTTTATTTTTCTTATAACCAATTGTCTTTTGATGTTGTGATTTGTATCAGCTGATTGTAAATCACCGGCAGGTCCCTGGCTGCTGTTAAACAATTGTCACGACGAACATAAAATCTTAGAAACGCTGACAAAAGCCTTCAGATGAAATGTGTCTGTTTCATTCTGCTGCAGCGCATTAAAAAAAGCGATATTTATATGTGAGTGCTGACGAATTCATTTGTGATTTTTTGAACTTTATTGGGTCGGCGCCCCTCACATTCTGAATACATTTGAGCTGAGCACGTCCAGTTCTCCTGCTTGAAAAATGTTACGTTTAACTATGAATCTTCACATTTTGGCTGCAATTTCAATCTCACTTAGTCCTCTCTGTAAGCAAAAAAAAGTTTTGATGACGCTGCATACTGGGAAAACCTACTTCTAGGTGCTTCATCTTTTATGGAAACCTGCTTTATAGTTACAGAGAGAGAGAATTTTACAGCTTAATGTTTTATCTTCTTGTAAGACCACATATACTCGCTTATTTTCAGTACACTGCCATAACATTTCTGTATTTCCCATAGGTGAGATGAAGGCAGCTGAACAACCACATCATAGGCAAATTTATAAGTAAATAGTCATAATATTGTACAGAATATGAGCTTGTTTCCTTTGTTTTGTGTCCTCTGATCTCTGTAAAGGACTTTGTGACATTCCTGCTCATTAAAAGTACTTGTCATTTGATTTGACTTGACTAGATTTGAGTTAACATAGCATAGATGCTCTCACCAGCTCTTGGGGGCTGGTAGGCCTGACACCCACTAGAAGGTCGATGGCTGAGGTAGATGTGGCAGTAGTCAGACCACAAGCAGCAGTGGTAGTAACTTGTGACGTCATAAAGCCAGTGGGAGTAGCCTGGCACTCGTGGGGGCTTCCTGTATGGAGGGGAGCCCCAGTCATGAGCCCGATCTGGGGTGCTGCCGCCTGTCGAATCCCCCGTCAGCACCTGAGCCCCTGTGCTGTCGTAGCAACACTGCTGCCCTGATCCATGCGTAGGACTGAGGAAAGGAGAATCAAAAAAGTGAAAAAAAAAAAAAATCAAGGAAGAGGCAACATTTTATTCTTTAAAAAGGGTAAAATCATAATGTGTCTTTTCCTCACTCCTACCTGGCCTGAATTGCCCTCACACAGTGGACACTACCGGGGTGATAAGTGCAGACACTGCCCCTCTCAATGTCGCAGCTATAGTCAGTCTGAAAGAACGCAGTGAGTAATAATCAGCCTCAGTAAGGGAAGGCGAGAAGATTTCCGATAGGAGTAATGATGTTAAACTAAACATAGCTTCACAGCTCTGCTAATAACCCAAGTTAACGCCCCTGTGCAATGAGTTTCATAGTAGGGGGGGTGCTAAACCGTTACAGGGGAGGCTGAGAGACTGAGGGCGAAAAAGATATTCAGGCTTTAATCTATTTCATTGGTTACCAAAAGGAGACCATGGTACAGAATAGCCAATTTGTCATTTGGTTGAAGAGATAATTAAGAGACACATCTGGTCTGGAGAATTTTATTATTTCTCTTACTTACTTAGAGTCCGACAAACTATGTCTTTGGAATCAGCCCTTCTCAATGTAGTGTAGTTTATTTTGTGTTGTAAAAATTTACATCCAAAACATAATAACTCGATCTTGGATTTCTCTATTTTTTTTTTTTTTCATCTCTGATCATGGGAAGGTACACAGTTACTATTCTTGGAGATTTAAACACACATATACATTGTCTAAATAATACTCCTGGATAGAAAAATCTTAGACAATCTATCATGGGAAGTGCTCATAACCTTGGCCATATACTTCTGAGTGCATGGCCAAGAAGACAAAGCATTTATTTGCCTCTGACCATCCTGTTATTACTTTGGACGTTATTTTTCTAGTGAAGACTCTACTGGCCTCAGCACTGCAACTTCATTTGCATTTGAGAGGAAATTTGCTGGACGACTTTACAGTACAAAACAGGAAGAGGGCGCACTTGCTCCACCACAGAGTTTAAGCTTTCGGTAACTCTCACTATGACAGAGGGTGGAATAAGTGAGAAGCCAATGCAAAATCACTCTCAACATGTTTTTATCCTGTTCAGTAAAAAAACAAAACCTTGGACCTGTTGTTTTGGAGCAATGAGCCACAGGATTTATGTTCTCTACGATGGCTTGATTCATTTACATTACAATTAATTTGACAATAATATACTGATGTTTAAAAATCATACATGCTTCTTCTGTTATAGAATAATGCTGGGAATACAAATATTTCATTCCTTTGATTCTGCATGAGTGTGTAATATTAATAAAGAGCATCACTGTGCACTGCTGCTTGTACTAATTATGATAATAATT
Source organism: Myripristis murdjan (assembly GCF_902150065.1). NCBI lineage: Eukaryota > Metazoa > Chordata > Actinopteri > Holocentriformes > Holocentridae > Myripristis > Myripristis murdjan. The sequence continues at coordinate 30,210,501 of NC_043988.1, forward strand.
GTGGAGTCACTCAAGTATACTTACATGAAACCTGCCTGTGTCTGCCCGAGCCTGGGCCAGAGTGCATGGACAGTCAATGATCTCATCCAGGAAGTTGGGAAGCGTCTTTTCCAGGGCGTCCCACTGCACACACTTGTTCCTGGCCCAGGCGGCAGAATCGTCTCTGAACGCCTGTTCCAGATGCCAGGCTAAGACATGGGCTTGACTCCAGAGGCCCTGCACATCCCTGCATGCACACAATTACCATCATAAGCCTCATTAAAATGGATACTTTTCCTAGTAAACCTAGAGACTTCTATCAAGACTAAAAAGAGTTTTGAAAGCTGATATTTTTGGGTTGAAGCTTTCACTAACCCATACTCGAATCTCAAATTTTAATACTGGCTAATATAGATAAGCCTCTGTCATGGTAAAACTCTCCATTAGGTCCCATATATATATTTATTTGGGGCTGGTAATCAGCTCCTGACAGCAGAGTGATGCAGACTTTACTGCAGTTTTTTTTTTAAAAGACAGCCAGGTGAGTAAATTTATCACCTGACCTCCATCATACCAGTTAACAATTCTGACTATTGGTCTAAACCCTACCTACCTAAATATGCTCATTTTTGAAGGTGCCAGCAAATACCAGTATTCAACTAAATCGCCAATACTTTGCATAAGTTTCGCATTTTCCTAGTTTTCACGCTGCCTAAATTTTAATCTAACCCTATTCAATAAGAATGAGAAATCTGAGTTATGATAGTTAGGATACCTCGCTCCATCCGACTCTGAGGCAGCAGTGATGCGAATATTCCCCAGCTCCCAGGCAGAGAAGGTTTCCTTGGCGGGCTCGGGGGTGAAGCTGAAGGCACCGGTGTTGGGCAGACTCCTACCGAGGGAGTACAGATAGCTCAACTCGGCCTGCAGCGAAGTTGACTCTGTGCTGATGTTGACCTCTCTGTAACCCCACAGCTCTATGTTGACTCTGTCTGCTCCAATCAAAGAGCTGTTCCACGTCATCTCCAACAGTCTCGCCGTGCCCGCCGTGCCGTAATTCTGCCACTGGGTTCCGTTCACCAGAGCGACTTCAAAAGCAGGATCGGTTCGACTGGGGTGGACTGAGTGTATTGAAACAGAAAAACTGTTATAATGATGTGCATTTATTTGCAAGCACAATCAATCATTCTAAATAGATATTATTTTAGATATCTAATAAACACGTGACCTAACATTTCATGACAAGCCTCTTTCATTTTCACTGTCCAAGAGGTGCAACTGTCTATACATACATAGAAAATACACATCATTTCAATAAAAAAATAATGTTCTTATTAGACATCGCAACTATATAATACTAAAAAACAATGTGCATTAATGACACTACAATTATTAATATTTTAGGTTTTTAGTCATCACAAATATTGCTAGATAAAGTGTGTCATTTTGGGTTTTTTTGGCCCACCACTTGATATAATCTGGGTGGTAAGATTAGAAATAATTTATCATTGTCATCTTTAAAGCTATAGCAAAAATATCTATACACAGATTATATTCTTGCAGAATTTATATGGCATTTTGATTAATTCTGATCGGATTTTTTTTTTAATCAGAGTTTTTTTTCTTTTGTCCTAGATGCCCTTTTCAGAGATTTTCTAAAGGGCTGCTGCTAACACGGACCGCCCAAGGAGTTATAAGCTAATCGAGGCATATAACCAGCTTAAAAAATAATTTCATTATGCATAAGCTATTCGACCTGCCTGTCTTTTCTCTCTTTAATAGCTTACATTAATGTTTTCAACCCGTCAAATTTCCCTTGAGGGACTAATATCTAATCTATAAAGTCAGAAAACAGCTGCTTCATTATCCAGTCTGTGAAGCCACGTCTCTCATTGTCAGAACAGATAAGACTGATACTGTATAGAGAAGCAACTATTATGGCCTGTAAATTAGACTTGTACCTTTTTTTTTTGACCCTCTGATTTTAACGCTATCAGCTGCATGGCTATTTTTTATGTGATTATGGGCCAAAAAGAGTTTTAAAAAGAGCTGCTGAACAGTTCGACCTCTGGATGAAGGTGAAAATGTCAGTTACTGAATATCAACACTAGCTATTCTGAATAAGGACAGACCTGGTCTGAGGACAGAAAATAGAAATGGAGACTATCTTGATAAAGATGACACTACTATGGCAGGGTCCTTTTTCCTGCTTCCGAGTCGTTCAATTTCATTCTGCATCTCAGTTTGCATTGTAAATTTAGATTGGATGACATATTAAAATATGATAAGGCCAAGATTTATGTCACTGTCGAAAACTCAATAGAAATTCATTTTTAAAGCAAATAAACAAATAAATAAATCCCCATACTTCTGGACCACCCCATGTATTTCTGTAGATAGGGGCTGTTTAAAAATAATTTCTATTATTTCTGCTTTATTAAGAAGTTCAAAGTGAAAAAAGACAAACAGCAAACAGGAGTTGCCCTTTTAGAGAATGTCGCCTTATCCTTTTCGAAATCAATTCACAAGGTCAGGTGTATCAAAACCGTCAATGATCTAACAAAATAATAATTGATGGAAAGTAATTAAAGGACTGTTTGCACTTGGGCAACTGACCTGACAAATACTCTCCAGACTGATTGAAATGAATTCCATCAGTGGAGACATCAAATGGCACCCAACCCGTCTCATACAGTAAAGGAGTAATACAGCGGGCGTGGCCTTCGGCATCAATAAACCCCTCGCTCTCAATCTCACCTTTGAACCTGCAACATAAAGACAAACTTCAATTTATTCCATTTTGAATTTAAGACACTGGACAACTGTGCTGACTTTGAGGATTAACAGACTGTTTGCTTCTATCACTACCTTTGATCTTAGTCTTGTCATTATTATTATAGTTGAACAATACCTAAAAAATAATACACATATTTTGACTGATATTGTGATTGCAATATTATAAAACGTCTTGGTGGAAGTGATAATCAGATTTTTTTTCTGAGGTCTGTAACAAACAAACACCTTTTCTCACGTCTAGAAAATACAATTTCTAGGCCAAAACATGCACTTCATTTGTAATGTTTTTTCCTCTCCACACATTTTTACCTAAATTAAAGCATTGCAGCTCCTGGTATTTGATATTGCACTTGATTTCAGTACCATTTTGATTTATTGTTCAGCCCTAGTTATTAATGTTGTGTATCAGGTCTGTCAAGCCTCACAATATTGATTAGATCATCAATATTGTTGTCAGCTGACCCAGTTTGCTTTTCTGGGGTCATCTGAAAAATAAAACAACAACAAAAAAAAAACAAACAAACATAAATCCATGGTAGAGATCATCAGTTTACAGCTCCTTCCTCATCAGCTCCTTCTGTGAGGTTTTTTTATGGTGAAATGTTGCAATTGTCTTTTGCAGTACTCCCATCTTCAGATCCTCATTTTGTTAGTGACTCCCTACATGACAACAGCCCCCCACTCAAGATGCATGTCTGTTGACACTGCTGTTGGAGGTGGAAACACTATGTTTGCTCCTTTCTGCTCTATGATTTCTGAATGTCCAGACAAAATGGTGAATACAGATTATAGACCTTAATCTTTGATTCTGAGGAACTGACACCAAAACCTGATGCTCACTGTTGATACTGCAGATTTACAATAGACAGTGGATCCTGTATGCACAAAAAAAAGTATGTTATCAGTGCAATGAAAAAGCTGAAGTGTTGGAGTGCTGCCTGGAACTTATGACTTTGTTGCTAAGATGGTGCGCTTTGGTTTAGGACTAGATCAAACTATAAAATGAAGTTCTGCCTTTATTTTATGGGCAGATCATGATAAAACCATGATCTGCCCATAAAATAAAGGCATTTTAACTTTTCTACCAGATGAGTGCCTTGGTATCGACTAAATTTTGAGTATGTTATCAGTGCATTCATGAAATGTGGCGTGCAGGGTACTCGGTCCGCTCAGTGGTGGCAGCAGCTGTGGGTGAGAGTCCAGCAGAGACTGGGAGCACGGGATTGAAATCGTGGAGGATGTATGAGCTAAGCCATGACGTGTCACCAAAACAGAGAGTGGGGTTTCAAAGGCCACTGCTTGCTCGCGAACACAAACCTGCAGAAGAGGCGTTCACCGGGATGAAAGACAACACTGAGGATAGTGAGAGCACGTCCACCCAGCATGGAGCTGGAGTACGGGGCGACCTGCAGACAGGACTGGCTGTAGTCTGCACAGCAGTTCAGCAAAGACACACAGGTCGCATGGCAAGAGCATTCCTCCCATACGTAACCACACCTTCCACTGCATGTGTGACCTGGTAGAAAACACACACACAAAACAATAATCCCTCAACATGTTCTCAATCCATTAACAATCAATGTTGAGAAGTCTGAAAGCCATAAAACCGTATTAATGCATTACGCAGCCTTACACATTAAGCTTATATTCCTGGATGTATTCAGTAAGAAAAAAAAAATTGACATTTTTCAGTTTGGTTTCAGTTAGTTTCCAGAGTTGATTTGCTCATTTCAGTTTAGTTTTAGTTTTTTTTATTAGTTTCAGTATTCATTTTAGTTTGTTTTTCTTTATTACAATGCGGTGTTGTTTGTCAGCGGTGAGACAGCAGAAGTTCAGAATAGGTTTTATACAACATTTTCTGTGGGCTATATTTGTATTTTATTTTAGTCAATTTTGTAAGTGCACAATATGGTTTCAGTTAATTTTTTGTTTTGTCTAGTTTTTATTTATATTTCAGTTCACTAAAATTTTTTCCCACACTTCGTTTTAGTTTAGTTTTAGTCAACAACAGTAACTTTGGTGGCTGTCATTCAGCCATATGACTTAAAGGTAAGAAATGCTTTAAGGAGACTCACCAGCTGTTCTGGAAACGCAAATGAGAAAAAATCCGCAGAGAAAAAATATCCCACTCAATTTTGCTTTCATATTTCCCATAACGTCTTCAAAACATTGCATAAGTGTGTCCCGTTACAGTATAATCCTGCCTCTCATGTTGAACTTGGAGCTGTGGTGTCCAGGTGTGCTGCGGTCCAAAGGTCTCTCACTTTACATGCTCACCTATTTCCGCTTGTTTCTTGAATATTATGATGTTATGATTTAACAGTGGCTGAAACCAAGTCAGACCGTTATGTCTGCACGTTATGCATTTTGAATATTCGTGTCTATGAGCCATAAACAATACCAGAACAAAACTTTTGAAACTTTTGCTATTTTAATAACCTACCAAACTTTTATCTCACCCGGACTAAACCGCTACCAGCGCTGTTATTACTTATTACCACCATATGATTACCACGAAAAGTAAACAAATCTCTCGCGAGAAGGTGCGGTGTTTGTGTTTCTGGCGCATGCGCAAACAGCTGCTAATGCCCATCACCTGACAGTTGTTACCACAGACAGAATGAATGGAAAGAGACAGAAAAACGCTATAAAATACGTCTCGTGTGCGGTGTTGAATTCACCCTGGATGTCGTCCGTCAAGGTCATCTCAGCTAAAACCAAGCTCGATAAATAAATTGAAGAACAATGACGTTTTCCTGACCAACTAGCAACTAGCTAACAAGTTAGCCACCGTTAGCTCCAGACCCTCAGTCAGTGTCACCAAAATAAAAGCCGTCAGCGAGCAAGAGCCACGTAGCTGGGGGGGGAAATGTATTTTTTGTACACAATTGTCGCTTCTTTAGTTTGCTTTTTCGTTTTGAAATGGATGAAAAAGAGGAGGTACTGCACCGACCTGAAAAGACTTGATGGCAAAACAGTTCTCATCACAGGTTGGTGGTGTCTTGTTTGCTTCAAGAAATCAGGGGAAATCATAATGTTTTACATGGGGATCACTTGGGGTAGAATTGATTTGGTTTGGTCATTTAAAATGCTTAATAACCTCACATCCCTTCTAGTATAGTATACTGTGAATTTGGACATTGCCCACATCTATGCACATTGTATACATCGATGCACACTGGTTTTATTGGCTTTTTATCATCTATTTATCATCTGGGCGCTATTTATTTATTTATCATCTGTTTATACTGTAAATACATTGTATACATCGATGCACACTGGTTTTACTGGTTTTTTGCACATTGTTTTTTTGCACATTGGTACTTAGATCTTTAGATCTCCAGGGTCATCTTTATTCTTTATTTTTGATTTACTTATTCTTTATTTTTGATTTACTTAATCTTGTACTCTGACAGGGTTTCCGCGGGGTCTTAAAAAGTCTAAAAAAGTCTTAAATTAGAAAATCAAATTTTAAGGCCTTAAAAAGACTTAAATCACTGAATTTACGTTTTAAATCATTTTAAACAGGTCTTAATTTTCATAAATTGGTAAAACTACCGCAAATGCTAAATGAAAAGCTAACCCGAAACAATTCATTACCCTATTCATAGATATATATCTGTGACTATACTATGACTACAACGATAGTAACGCGATAGCTCATTGGATCAATGTGCTATCGCGTTACTATCGCGTTACTAATAACGCGATCGCTCATTTGATTCAATTTATCCATGCATCCAATGAGCTATCGCGTTATGAGTGAGTCCCTTTCGACATTTTCGGAAACAGAAGAAGAAATATAAACGAGGGAAAAAGACGTCGAACGTTGTTACTGTTACAAAACACCAGTCTTATAAGTCGAATGATGATGTCAGCGAGGTTTTTCAGGCCATGTTGCCGGACACTGAAATTGCAAAAACATTTCGGTGCGGGAAAAACAAAACTTCGTATATTACACGCTTTGGACTAGCTGTCCAGATACCTGGGATCCCAGTTCATGGGGCATGCGACAGCTGGGGACCTAGTGAAACATGTAAAAGTAAGTAAATGTTTTATTTTAGCTATCATTTTGTCTTCCTTTCATCCAAAAGACGTTTTTGTTCCTTTTAATCAGACATGGGATGTTTGCCGGCCGGCACCAGGTCTGCCGGATCTTCGCGCGCACAGACTGCCATAGGATACTTTCATTATAAACCGACTTTTGTTTACACGCGGTTGCAGCATCACAACAGACAATGACACAGGCAACATGGTTGATTATTGATTGTGCAAAGCTGCCATTTGCTGGTAATCGCGCTGCACGCATTAAACAATTAAATACTTTTGTAGAGGCCGGAGGAAAGTTGCATGATTTATGTCCGCGCACTGCGTGCATGTGCTCATGTACGTGCCCGTACCGCGCTGAAGCACACCCCGTCCAACCGTGCCAGCGCGGGGGAAGTGTACTGTATTCAAGCACGATACGGAGCGATCACACTGGTCAAAGAATCCGGATTTAACATCTACAAATGTCAATTAGTAAGCAACATTATATAAAACAGTAACTACTTTAAAACTCATCCTCCTTGTTTCTTGATTAATTCTAGACAGCACTGAAATAACAGAATACAGTATATCTGAATGAATGTGAAGTCTTAAGTTTGTTCATATTTTAACAAAATCAAATGCTCTGAGGAGGGCCAGCAAGGACAAAGACACTGAACTCAAGAGCACTGAGGAGGAGATTGTTGCCAAAAGAGAGGAGCTGAGATACACACACACACACACACACACACACAGTCAATTGTACAGTCAATTAGTCGTTAAGTTACTGTTGTTCATAACCCTAACCCACCCCCCCCCCCCCCCCCCCCCCCCAGATGTTAATGAAGTAATTTTGTGACTCTGCATTATTTGTTTTTTTATGTTGTGACACAGGTATTAAATTTCATTCATAATGGTCTTAAAAAGGTCTTAAAAAGTCTTAAATTTTATCAGGTGAAACCTGCAGAAACCCTGCTCTGTGGATACTGCTGGAAACTGTGAATTTCCTTCGGGATGAATAAAGTATCTAACTAACTAACTAACTAACTAGTAAATCAGGTACATAGCTAAGATCTGCTTTATTCACAACCATCAGAGTCAGAAATACTAAACTGATGCCAGAGGGGAATTTGGGTAAAAATGAGATCATCCCAGTCTGTGTGAAGGCAGTAGACCCTCTCTGCTGTCTTTAATTCATCATGCTCCGAGCGCTATCTCATCAAAGCATCACTGTTTTTGTCCATTTTCTACCTCACAGGCGGAAATTCTGGCATTGGCAAAGAGACGGCTGTTGCTCTGGCAGTGCGAGGCGCCCGAGTCATCATCGCCTGCCGAGATGTGGACAAGGCTGAGAAGGCCGTGAGGGAGATCAAGTTCAAGAGTCACAGTCTTAACGTCCTTCACATGGAGCTGGATCTGGCCAACGTGCGCTCCGTGAGGGAATTCTGCAAGAGCTTCCTGCAGAAAGAGAAGAGGCTTGATATTCTCGTCAACAACGCAGGTGTGTGTTGAAATGTCACAACAGGATGAAATGCCTCTGTTGTCCTCCTCATATACAACCCAGAGGCATGACTACCCATATTATGGTCCTGTACAGCGCAATTTGTAGAACACTTGTAGGAGTCAGGGTTTTAATTGGCACTGGTGCACCCATGCTACAAAACACACACTGTAAGATGTTTGGGAGAAAAGCATTACTAAATGGCATGTGTCACTACTTTCCTCATCGCGTTTTTTTTTTTACCTCTTACTTTACTCTCTGTGGTTCCTCTCCAGGGATGCCCGGGGTTCTTGACTGGACCGACGACGGCTTCAGCATGTGTTTTGGCGTCAACCATTTGGGACACTTCCTCCTAACCAACTTGCTCCTCCCTCGCCTGAAGGAAAGCGCCCCCAGCAGGGTGGTCACCCTCACATGCTCCAACTACAAATACCAGAAGCTGGACTTCCAGGACCTCAACTACAACCTGCTGCCGTTCTTCACCTACTGCCGCAGCAAGCTGGCCAACATTTACTTCAGCCAGGAGCTGGCCCGCATCACTGAGGGGAAAGGAGTGACTTCATATGCTGTGCACCCTGGTGAGAGGCTTCATGGTTGGCATGGAGGGAAAAAAACAGATTTCAAAGTTATCACTTAAGATAGATGACACTGACTCAGTATTATATGCTGTTAGTGAGCCCAGATAAGATGGTCATTTAAATCGGACTGTGTTTTGACAGTTGAGACGATTTTATTCATTGCAAAAGAATGCAAGGACACTTTTTCAGGAACATTTTTTTAAAATCCATGGCAGACCTGGAAAAACGTTATTCATGCTTTCTTACAGCCTCATTCTTAAGTCAGTCACGTTCAGCCTATAAAGAGTGGCAAAGATTTAACCGGTGCTAAACAAAAAGATCGTATTACCCCTAGGTGTACCATTTTATGTATAAATACCTCTTAATTTATCTTTTATTCTTTTTATGTGTTCCATTTCTTTTAGTTTTATTGTAGCGACAGGATTTGTTTGATTTTATGCTTTGTAAACCTATTTTAAGAAACTTTATTCATACGGCACTTATCTGATAATAGATATTTGATAAATTCTGTATGAATAAAGTTTGTTATTACAGACAAAATCCTGGACGTCTTGCATGATATTAGTCTTTGGGGACAGCCATGGAAAAATCTAAGGCACTCTATTGTTGAGTGAAGCAATAATTTATTCTTTGAGCAGGGCAACTAAACAGACCAGCATGTATCAACTCTTAGTCTTCATCAGGGTCTTTGTAAACTAAAGTTTGATATTATAAATAGCAGGTTTACATCACTGACAGTCCAATCCTCATCTAATGTCTGTGCTCACCCATGTTCCTCCGTGTGCTCCAGGTTTTGTGCAGAGCAGCTGGACTTGCCACTACTCCATCCTCTTCCGGATGCTGATGCAGGTGATCATGTGGATGTTTTTTGTGCCGTGTGAGATGGGAGCTCAGACGGTCGTCTACTGTGCTGTGTCCGACGAGGCAGCCAAGCACAGCGGAGGCTACTTTGTCGACTGCCGGCCCGCCATTCTGCGTCCTTTTGCCAGAGATGCTGGCGTGGCAAAGAAACTGTGGGAGGCCAGTGAGAGACTGGTGAAACTGGCCTGATGGTGGAAGATGGGGAAACTGAAAACTGGATCCTCAGTCGAGATTTTCAAATAAAAATGAAAGACCTCTTTATTGATTTTGTATCATATTTTTATCTTCCAGCTTGTATTTATTTTTCTCATGGATTTTATTTATTTATCTTTTTTTTGTGCATTGTTACACAGTGTAAAGATTCAGTGTTAAGATTAGTTGGTTTTTTTTAAGCATTTTCAAGGGAGTTTTTAAAAAATCTTACCTGCACCAGATGGATTTATTCTCTTTCTGTGATTTATAATTTTTATATACACAAATAAATTTCTTTTTGTTGATTTTATCGACTGCATAAATATTTAATGAAGTTGTGCTTTAAGAACCGTTTAACAACAAATATTTTTTCCTTTATTACAGTATTCCCAAAAACCTGTGGCATTTATTATTTATGATGCAGTGATTATCTACATTGCCAATAGAATCCTGTTTGTCTCTTTTATTTTTCTATGTTTTGTCTCGAAAGGAAAGGGCTGTGCCAAGGCAAAGTGTTTAACCTTGTAAATGAAATGTAGAAACAACACCACCTGCTGGTGAGAAAAGCACATGGCAGTATTTCATTCCCTAACCCTAATCTTAATCAAGGATACACTTCCATATTTTAAATTTCCCTATGCAAGCTACATTACCGTCATTGGCCAGTGCAGACTCTAACCTTACACTTGCTTAAATCATTAATGAATGTATTACACTCCACAAATGCCAACTGCATGAAGCTGGCCAGTGAAAAAGAGGGTTGTGATTATAGTTGTAAAATTACAGCAAATACTTCGCAAAGTACTTTTCTATGTAACAGCCATTTTCACCTGTAAATGGTGAATCGTAATTTTTATTTTCAGTCGTATACATGCCTTCATGTTCCTTTTCTTCACAAACGTATTCTCCATGATTCCATTACATTGATGTAGTACTAATTTTGGTGATGCCGTGATGCCACGTCTGACTTCTCCTTCATTAAAACAGAACTTTTAGCGGGACAAGTAGAATACACTGAAAGAAAAATGTTACAGCAGTGACTGTCGTGATTTTGAGAGCCTGCTGTAATTTTGTTTGGTGACTTACCTGAGCCTGAAAATTAGTGTTTAAGTACAGGTGAGTGTTTAAGCATAGGTTTGTGCCGTGACAATGAAAAGTGAATTGTGCCACCAGTTTATTATAGGTGTTGCACTGTGTAATTCATGCACTCTTTAGCTATTTTTTTTTTAATTGTTATAACCATAACTAAGTTCTCCCTCCTCTTCTTGAAAATAAATGAAAAGAAATTAAGATAAATTATATTTGTACAAATGAAAACATTAATATTTAGAAATTTACAATTGTAGGCGCAGCTTCAGAGTTACCCATACAAACATATGGATTTATTAATATTTACACCCAAAATACAAACTTGTGAATTCATTAACACGTTTAAGGACTGAATATGGTTGATCTATGGAAACAGACATTTGAGTGCAAATACTAGAATATATAAGTGTACTTTAAATGTGTTAACTGCGTGGCATATCATGATACATTTTTTAAAGATGAAAAGTATGTATTCTATGTTAAGTGTGTGTGTGTTTTTGTTTTTGTTTTGTTTTTTAACATCACAGATTATCTCTGGTTGAGTTAACATTTGTGTTTGCCTCTTTTTGACACTCTGTTTCATCACACATGCTATGGAAAATCACACATGCAAAAATGACATGATGTAGAGCATTTTCTGGGTCTGTCAAAAAAAAAAAAGAAGGAATCAGCTTTGGGGTTTGTATGAAGTCACATGTTCCACCTTGGCCAGTCAGCCAATGACAGCACTTTGAGACATGTAGCCCCGCCCCACACATTGACACAATGACACAGGTCATTTTTCACCGAGTTGAAGTAGGAGACAGAGCCAAATGAAATTCAAAATGGATCAGAGATCATCAGCACGATCAGAGTGGAGATTCCATCACAGGGTGTGAGCCGTTTACAGAAAAAAAAACACATAGCTGCAGGATTGTAAGCAGTAAGCTGAAGTGGATGTGTTTGGTGAGTCTTGCTTTTGAAAATAATTCGGATGCCAAAGGAAATGGCTGAGAAAATTGCTGTTACAGAAAGTAACTTATATTGCCATGTGTGTGCAGAGACTTTCAGAGATCCTGTGTCTCTGAGCTGCAACCACAGCTTCTGTTCCAGCTGCCTGAAACAATTCTGGGAACAAACCAAAAACAAAAACTGTCCCATTTGTAAAAGAAAAGCTTCAAAGGATTATCTTCATGAGAACTTCACACTGAAGGAACTGGCTGACTCCTTTGCTGGGAGACAGAAAGCTGCATCATCTGAGACAGAAAAAGGAGAGGAGGAGGTGGAGGTGGTGTGTAGAGAACATAAAGAAGAACCTAAATGGTTCTGTAAAGATGAAAAAATAGTTGTGTGCCATGTCTGCCACCACGGTCACAAAGTGGTTCCTATAGAAGAAGCAGTCAGTGAGCTGAAGGAGAAGCTGAAATCTGACTTGAAATCTCTACAGGACAAGAGGAAAAAGTATGAAGATGCTGAGAAAACATACAAGGATGTGGTTGAACACTCCAAGAAGCAGCTGGTGGACACAGAGAGGCAGATCAGAGCAGAGTTCAACAAGCTTCACCAGTTCCTGAAAGAGGAAGAGGAGGCCAGACTGGCAGCTCTGAGGGAGGAAGAGGAGCACAAGAGGAAGACTGTCACCAGAGAGATGAAGATGATTGAGGAGAAGATCTCCTCTCTGTCAGACAGCATCTCTGCTGTTGAAAAAGACCTGCAGAAACACAATGTGCCGTTCCTCAGCAGTTATAAAAGCAGTCAGAGCAGTGCCAGAGCCCAGTGCTCACAGCCGGATCCACAACTGGTCTCAGGAGCTCTGATAGATGTGGCCAAACACCTGGGCAACCTGTCCTTCCGAGTCTGGGAGAAGATGAGGGTCAAGGTCAAGTTCAGTCCTGTCATCCTGGACCCTAACACTGCTAACCGATGGCTTTTTCTGTCTGATGACCTGACCAGTGTGAGACATGGAGATGCAACACAACAGCTCCCAGACAACCCAGAGAGAAACACCAATTATACCACAATCCTGGGCTCTGAGGGCTTCAGCTCAGGGAAACGCATGTGGGAGGTGGAGGTGGGAGACCATCCTCACTGGACTGTGGGTTTGGCTAAAGAGACAGCTAATAGGAAGGGAAGGCGAAGTGCTACACCAGAAAATGGAATATGGTGTTTATGGCACGGAAGTGGAAAATACACTAATGGGTTCGGTGAGACCATAAACCTGATGACGATTCCCCAGAGGATCAGAGTCCAGCTGGACTATGACAGAGGGCAGTTGTCCTTCTACGACCCTGAGGACATGACTCTCATCTACACTTACAGAGAAAGATTCACTAAAAAAGTCTACCCGTATTTCTTTGTTGGAAAGGCTGAGGGTGCTAAGACTGTTGATATCACAGTCCGGACATGTAGGAATATTTTGCTTCCCTGAATCTGTGATGGAGAGCATATGGAGACAGTGGGACGAGAGCCAGGCCAAAAACATCTGATGTGCTCTGTGTCAGGTGTTTAGGACCTTGATGATGGTAAACCTGCCTTGATTCATATAAAAGCAGGCAGAGACATCAGATCTGTAACACAGGACCTCAGTTTTTCAAAGATACAACATTAAGTCATGACCTTAGCAGAACTACTGACTGCACTGGATTTGAGCTAATAACGGCACCGATTGCACTCCTGGCCTGCAAAGATGGGGTTTCCCTCTCGCTGTGATCCTCCCCAAGATTTCGTTCACCCCTACCCTCACATGAGACTGTCAGTATTTATAATGGCAAAGCTATGATGTCTGACTTGTTTGGTAACAAAGTTTTACAGCTACGCGTAGCAGGAATGTAACAGTACCTCCCTCAGGGCAGTGTGTGTGTGTGTGTGTGTGTGTGTGTGTGTGTTTGTAAGTTTGTGTTTTTGTGCACCTGAGACCAAGGCTGTGACATACTATTGCTGTATCTTTTATAATGAGGCCTATGTGGTCTATCTTAAAACTGAATAAATTATACTTGGGCTTCCAATTATTGTTGGGCTTATGTCAAACATCGTATTACGCTAAACAAGCAATTACTTCTAATTGAGATGTCCTTCTGGGCCTGTTGGTGGTGCTAGAGGCAAGGTCATGGAATCACTCAAATTGTCAGGTTTCATCCTCTAGCCAACATGAATGTCGTCATCAAATTTCATGGCAATCCACCGATTGCATTGTGTTTTTTATCTCTGTCCTTCAAAAGTAGAATTGAATCCAGGAAAAATGGAAGACACTTACAGAAGGCCAACAAACATCACCTTATAGAGAAAGAAAACAGTGCATTTACTTGAATCCACATGTGAAAAATTACATTACTGTATTTAGAAAAACAAACAAGTGCAGAGAAGGTGGGTCATGAAGTTAAGAGGGTGATACTTAGGATTTAATCTATATATTTTTCTGCTCACTGTCATTTATTTTAATACAGTCCTATATATGCATATGCACAGCAAGTGGAGATGTTTTAACATTTGAATGAATTATTGGCGTATTTTTATGTATGTATGCATGTATAGGCTACAATAAAAGAGAGATTCATAGTATATGAGAGAGATGAATTAAAAACCAAATATGGTACTCCACAGCAAGGTGATGGTATAAGAAAACATGAGCAAAACATTGTGCATGACAAAATATACAGACACTCAAGGTTTATGCTGCCAGATTGCAAGAACATACAGGAATGTGTCTGATGACATTTTTTTTCTTTTTAGCTTGTGAACAAATAGCATTCAACTTGTTTGGTAACAATCTTTTAGAGGCAAGTGCACCTGTCAATGTGTGCTAGTGTGTGTGTGCTAATGGTGTGTGTGTGTGTGTGTGTGTGAGGAGGAGGAGAGGAGAGGAGAGAGGAGAGAGGAGAGGAGTGACTCAGAGGAGGACTTTGCACACCTTGGTTATTTCATGAAACAGGTGCATATCGATGATCTAAAGTTAAAGAAAGACACACTGTTTAACTTGCAATGACACATTTTCATATTTATTTGTGACGTTTCGGTGCTCTAGACCCAACCCTATCCTAACTGCTTACATTAAATGAGTAGGTTACTCTAAAATAAATGCTCAGGGCTCGAAACTGCATTCTCAAAAATGTACAAAAATGTGAATGCCTACATTCACAAATATAGCAGGTTACACTGGAGATGAACTATAGGGATAAATTTATTTGGTAAATAAATTAACATCAATAATAAATACCCTCCATGATAATAAATACAACAGACCACATGGCTTCAAAAAATTGCAGTGGGCAAACATTACATCAACCTGTATATATGTTAAATAATAGTCATCAAGTCGGTATACATTATATTTTTTTACATGGGAATTTTTCTGCATTATTATGTGTGAATAGTAAAAATCAGAGGTGTGCTGCAGTCCTGTCTAGTTGTAGAAAAAGCACTGTCATGCAAAGAAAGTGCCAGCTACGATACTAATTAGTTGCAGTTGTGTAATACTGTGTACTCCCTCATTTTAAATCTGTGAATCTTATTATACTGATTTTCAAGGCTAGTAAACACACTAAGAAGAACAGAAGAACAAGGGGGGGGGGGGGGGGGGGGGGGGGGGGGGGGGGGGGGGGGGGGGGGGGGGGGGGGGGGGTCATGTTTGGTTAACACGATCACGCATGAATGCCTTCAGATGACCTTTGACCTCTTTAGTATCAGAACAGGGTCAACTAGGCATGAACATGGTCACTGGATGACACACGAGCACAATACAACAGCTCAGTGGTTCACCTTGAAAAGCCTTGGTTTCCAAAGCTCTGTCACTGGGAATACAGTGACAGAGCCTCTGATGGGAGGGATAGTTCACACAAAACACAAACCTGTCTGATATGAGCTTTAAGAGACACATTTTCCCCTCAGCCAAAGCTGTTTGAAAATCATGGCCAAAACACACTAAA
Source organism: Myripristis murdjan (assembly GCF_902150065.1). Taxonomy (NCBI): domain Eukaryota; kingdom Metazoa; phylum Chordata; class Actinopteri; order Holocentriformes; family Holocentridae; genus Myripristis; species Myripristis murdjan. Next base: position 30,226,424 of record NC_043988.1, read on the forward strand.
AATGCTCATGACAAAAGCAACTTTACTATCAAGTTGCCACAGAAAAGCAGCAGAAAAGAAAAACAAAACACACCTTGTTGGTCGGTTGTTACAGTAAAACACGTGCAGGATGCAAATTGGGTGTACTATCCCATTGAAAATGCTCATCTTTTGCACAGAGCCATGTCCCTTTGAACAGGCAATAAAATAAAGTAAAAAATACAGTAAAATAAATACAGTAAAATAAATAAATAAATAGTGTTGTCTTGGTCTGACCAATAGGGGCGAGACAACTCTGAAGGCAGCCAATGGCGGACGAGCAAAGGACTGTGGAGCCGACTGCAAGTCAAACCCCCCAAAATCAGTTTTCAGCTCTGCAAAGTCCATCTGTCCATTCCTGACAGCCCTGGCACCAGAACATGGTGTTCTATCATTGAAAGCTGATAACACTTGATGGTAACACAAATCAAAGAGCAGGAGAGGAAAAACATCAGAAACAAAACACATGAAAAAGAATAAAAAGCAAGAAAAATCATAAAGAGGGTTAGTTATTTACTTATTTATGTATTGCTACTCCTGCTTCTTTGTTTGTTTTTTGTTGTTTTTAAAGCACCAATGACATTCAAACACACTAAAAAAAAAAAAAAAAAAAAAACAGTTGACACATGATTTCAAGTATTTCCATTATTTTTGTGATTTTGTGATGCAGCAATTGTTTGAATTGTAATAAAACAGACAAATGTCAGTGATTTTTTCTTTTTTCTGTTTTAATGTTCACAGAAAGTTCTTTTACTTGTGAAATTGTTATTTAACATGAAGGTAAACTGATAGAGGAAAGAATAAAATGTTGAAATTTGTTACATACAAAAGAAACAGCACCATCTTCTGGTAAAAATAAATAAATAAATGCAACATTTTCCAACAGAAATGATTAACCCATGACAGAGGTAAGTGAAATTGAAAGTAGATTTTGACGTTGTTGAACAGAGTGGAGACGCCATTACAGGGTGTGAAATCTTTACTGAAATACGCTTTTGGAGGATTATATTCAGAAAGTTGGAGTGGAGGTGATTTGGTGAGTCTTGTTACTGAAAGATCATTTGGATATCAAAGAAAATGGCTGAGAAAATTGCTCTTGTTGAAAGTTTCCTGAGTTGCCATGTGTGTGCAGAGACATTCAGAGATCCTGTGTCTCTCAGCTGCCACCACAGCTTCTGTTCCAGCTGCCTGAAACAATTCTGGGAACAAAGCAAAAACAAAAACTGTCCCATTTGTAAAAGAAAATCCTCAAAGGATGTACCAATTGTGAACTTTACTCTGAAGGAACTGGCTGACTCCTTTGCTGGGAGACAGAAAGCTGCATCATCTGAGACAGAAAAAGTAGAGGAGGAAGTGGACGTGGTGTGTAGAGAACATAAAGAAGAACCAAAATGGTTCTGTAGGAATGAACAGAGAGCTGTGTGTGCTGTCTGTGAGTTTCCTCACCACCACGGTCACAAGGTGGTTCCTGTGGAAGAAGCAGTCAGTGAGCTGAAGGAGCAGCTGAAATCTGACTTGAAGTCTCTACAGGACAAGAAGAAAAAGTATGAAGATGCTGAGGAAACATACAAAGACGTGGTTCAACACTCCAAGAAGCAGCTGGTGGCCACAGAGAGGCAGATCAGAGCAGAGTTCAACAAGCTTCACCAGTTCCTGAAAGAGGAAGAGGAGGCCAGACTGGCAGCTCTGAGGGAGGAAGAGGAGCAGAGGGGGAAGACTGTCACCAGAGAGATGAAGATGATTGAGGAGAAGATCTCCTCTCTGTCAGACAGCATCTCTGCTGTTGAAAAAGAGCTGCAGAAACACAATGTGCCGTTCCTCAGCAGTTATAAAAGCAGTCAGAGCAGCACCAGAGCCCAGTGCTCACAGCCGGATCCACAACTGGTCTCAGGAGCGCTGATAGATGTGGCCAAACACCTGGGCAACCTGTCCTTCAGAGTCTGGGAGAAGATGAAGGACAAGGTCAAGTTCAGTCCCGTCATCCTGGACCCAAACACTTCAGCCGGATCACTCTCTCTGTCTGATGACCTGACCAGTGTGAGACAGGGAGACACAAAGCAGAAACTCCCTGACAACCCAGAGAGAAACACGAAGTATGCCAATGTCCTGGGCTCTGAGGGCTTCAGCTCAGGGAAACACAGCTGGGAGGTGGAGGTGGGAGACCTTCCTCACTGGAATGTGGGTTTGGCTAAAGAGTCAGTGGACAGGAAGGGGGAGAGATTGTCCTCACCAGAATATGGAATGTGGTGTTTACTGTATCACAGTGGAAAATACATTAATGGGCCTGGTGAGACTGTCACAGTGAATAAGAGTCTCCAGAGGATCAGAGTCCAGCTGGACTATGACAGGGGGGAGGTTTCCTTCTACGACTCTGAGGACAAAACTCACATCTACACTCACAGAGACACTTTCACTGAGAAACTCTACCCATTTTTCTGTGTTGTAAAAGCTGCTGACGCAAAGACCAAAGATATCAAAGTCCTGCAAACTGAGCCTTCAGTGATTTTACAGTGATGTAAGTGAGGTGTGTGTGTGTGTGTGTGTGTGTGTGTGTGTGTGTGTGTGTGTGTGTATTGTGATCACAAATTTGGAAATACTCTCTGACTTTTAAATCATCCACATCTGACAAAAAATGTCACAGTATAAAGTTTTTTTTTATCTGTTTTTCTAAACTTTACACTTGACGTAAATCTTTCATGTAATTTTAAAAAAGTGGAATTGTTTTCCTTCTCTGTCTCAAAGTTCACTCTGAATTAAGAAGAAAAAAAAAAACACAGTGCAGTCCAACATGATGAACAGATATGAGCCTGTAGCTGTTATAGATTAGTTAGTACAGCCAGAATTGAAATCAACAACGTTCTCACTTCCAGTTCTCAACACATTATTTGTTTGTTTGTTTGTTTTTAGCCATGATCACATGGCATATAACTTGTTGGGTAAAATTTGTTATGATCATATCTTGCAAAACTGGATGAGTGTCTCCCTTTAGTGTGTCAGTGTGTGTCATTGTGTGTGTGTGTGTGTGTGTGTGTGTGTGTTTATGCATAAATGAATCAATGAGTTGGTATATTTTCATCATGAGAGAGATTCATGAGAGCAAGGAACAAAAGTTTGTTGCAGAAATCCTGTTATTGATCATACAAATAATTATGTACTTAATATTGTGGACATAAAAAAACAACATTTTTTTCAGGGGAATTTATTTTGTTGTATGAATATGATTCTCATTTTTTGTGATGTTAGAAAAAAGTTTCAAAATACAATGTTGCAATGTACTGTCTTATGCTTTCAGGTTCAGTAATCAGGTTCAGTGATCAATATAAATGGTTATAATGTAATTTTCATTCAATTTTCTCCTTGTATTATATGTATAATGCCTTGTTATTCCCTCTTTTTTAGTACTTAATTGCAATGATCATGCAAACCATGAATTCTTTCAAATACATTGCAAACATTTTCGTTTCCTTTTTTTAGTCAATACATAAAATGAAACAATAATACATAAATAGAAAACTCAGCTTGACAATGTCAAACCGAGTTGGCAATAATAAGAAAAAAAGAGAAAAACAATAATAATACTAAATAAATAAAGTAATTAACTAAGCCAAAGAGTAAGAAAGGAGAAACAAGAAAGAAAAAATAAGAGAGGGAAAAAGGGGGAAATAGAAGAAAAGAAAAAACAACATAAGTGGGAAAGAGGAAGAGGAGGGTGGGTGGGGTAGGGAGGCTCGGGGGAATAGCTATACAATTACTGCAGATTGTGTGTTATACTAAAATAATTAAACATTCTACCTTGTCTATCTATTGGGAAGATCTTATTCATTTTTTTTTACTTGTCTCTAATTGAATATGTACATTTTTCTGCATCTACAGTTTGTTCTATTGTTGTCAGCCATTGCTTTATTTTTGGTGGATTTTGCTGTTTCCATGTTCTCGTCACTTGCTTCATGGCTGTCACTCGCAGGATGTTAAAGAGACACAGGTCAGTGTTGTTTCCCTGTAAATTGATTCCCAAGTAGTTTTCTGGTGTGAGATGTTCCTCCAGCTCTAAAATATTCATAATTGCTTTCTCCACCTCCTCCCAGAAAGGCACTAAAGCAGAACACTTAAAAAATGTGTGAATAATTTGCCTTTTTTTCCTCCACATCCTCTCCAACAACTTGTTCCAACTTGGGGGTTGTACTTTCCATATTTGCAAGGTGTTATAAAGTACCTCATACTGACTTTCCAAGCCTTGTTATTTCAAGTATAAAAAAAGGTTTTAATGATAATTTTTTAAGTGACACTTCACAGAATCACCCTGCAGAACGGACATAGCCTGACACCTAGTAATAGCTTTTGGTTACTGCAACATAATTTGAACAAGAATAAACCAGGGAGATGTGTTCACCTTTTTTTCTGCAAAATGTAAAACATAAAAAAGATCATGAAAGAACACTGAGCTCCATCCCAGTTTACCTCCCCAACAACACACAGACTGACCTGAATGACCACTAAATCCACGATTTTCAGGGTTTAAAGGTCTCAGGCACTGTGTCTAATTTCAGGCATTGAGCTGTCTAAGATTTAAAACATAATCAGTTAAATGCAATGGACACTTTTCCCCCTGGACAACTTCCCAGGCTCAGAAGTTTGGAAGCAGTGAGCAAGAGAAGCTGGGACTGTTCAGACAGGACCAGCAGGTTTACAAGCCACAGGCCACAGGCAGTGTTTAGTGCACTGAACTGGTGGCTCCTGGGAAATCCAACAGAGTGTGCTGCTCTGCTTCTGATCTGGGTTTCAGTCCCAGGAAGAAGCTTCTTGCTGTGAGCGGCTGATGTTTCAACTTCAGTAAAACACAGGGGAGGAAAGGAAGGAGGGACAGACTCTCTCTCTCTCTCTCTCTCTCTCTCTCTCTCTCTCTCTCTCTCTCTCTCTCTCTCATTTCTCCCACTTGTCAATAGGAGTGTCTCATTGTTGACAGCAGGAATGAATGGCAGCTGTGGGAGGAGGGCATGTGGGTGTGTTGATCTTTATGTTTCCTTGACTGCAAAGCACCAATCCACCACTCGGCAGCAGCTGACATAAAGACTGCTTTGCCTTCAAGTCCCAGAATTCCTGTCTGCTCAAACCCGGACACATGAAACCTGAACCAGGCTGACCTGGGTCAAACTTCTTGCTGAATGTGATTCTGTTTAGTCTGTTTTTTTCTCTTAAATAATCACAGAAGCAGTAACCTGGAACCATACTGTTGGCCTATATGTGAAGTAATTCCCAGTCTGACCCTTAAATACCTGATGACTTCCAAGAAACATTTGTGTAACTTGACAGCACATCCCATACACCTGGAACGATACAGAGAAGATTAGCATGGACCTTTTACAAAATATGATTTGAAATGATTTGTGTTGTTTTAATAAGTTTGCTTCAAACAGCGGCCACTAGTGGCGGCCCGTGCAACTGACAGTGATGCCTTGAAGGACATCTGGGCTGCAGGTGATGTGTGGTGTTACAGTAACTACGCTGTGTTATTTCTTCATCTCTGATCACATTTCATCATGTTTGTTGTTCTCCTTTTCATTTTGTACAAAACAGGCACATTTCACTGAACAATATGATCACACAGAAATGGGTTGTTGAAGGGCTTCCCCTGTGGAAATCACTTAGAATGAAAGATGGACATCAAATGGAGATGCCACAGAAACACTGCTGTGGGTGATAAAACTCTGTCAGTGCCTTTCCTAGTATTGTAGACTGTTTAATTCAGCACTGTCTGTTTTTTCTCAGCTCCTGTGTGTGTTTTCCTGTCCTGTGAACCTTTCTCTGTGTGACTGACAGTCATCACGCATGTGCTCCCAGTTTGGTTCCGCTGTGTTTCAAAACAGTTTATTCTAATGAGCAAAGCTTGATGTTTAGTCATCTTAAACTTAATTAGTCATTTGAAACTTTAGGTGTCAGTGTTTTTGGCTCCGAGGGCTTCAACTCAGGGAAACACAGCACTCTCCCTTCCTGTCAGTGGACAGGAAGGTTAAAAATGTAACAAGTAAATGTTTTATTAACTTCATCAGTGTAATCTAATGTAACTTGTTACCTTTGATTATTTTTTGTTAATTTGCTAACAAATGTTTCAAACTGGGCAGCAGTCATACAACACCCTTTGGCAGCCCTGTGGGGCAAGAAGCCCTCCATCATTGACTCAAATAAAACGAAAAAAAAAACAAAACAAACAAACAAAAAAAAAACAATCAAGAGTATTAATTAACATAAGGACGTACAAGTCTTAACCAAGGTCACCAAAGACACAAAGTCCAGCCAGCAGAGAGACCAGCAGTCCCTCTCCTCCCTGCTGCAGCCTGCAGAGCTTTCTCCTTCGCTCCTGGGGCCACGTGCGCCTCACTCACTGATCACATGATCACACCTGGGCGGAGCTACAGAGAGGAACAGGGACAAACAGCACAGGGAACACACACAGCCATGACACTGATTGCTGTCAAACTTTGTATTAAAGGTTCTTCAGCATGACTTTAATACAGATTGGAGTGTTTTGATTTTTATGCACAAAAACCCAAACAAATCACAAGTCTATAAATCACACTAAAAACAAACCGCCTTGATGTGATTGGCTGGCTGCAGGCCTGGCAGACTGGCTGCTTACAGCAATGGGCATTGATTTGACTGGCAGACGAGAGGCGGTGCAAATTCAAACAAGAGAACCAATCAAAAACAGAGCTCAAAAGCTGAGTGCAGATACTGCCAGATGAATAGGGCCTGTCTAGACACAGAAACAGCTCCTACCTTCGATGATGTTGCACTCAAATTTGTCCCAACAGCTTTGTTGTCTAGAAATTTGTCAAAAGAGGACATTTCTGCACAGAGAAAAGATGCAAAGTGAATATATCCGGATGTGACTGCTTTGCAAAAACCAACATCTTGATTAGTAACTGTACTTTAATTGCATGTTTAACAGTAACACATTACAGTTAATGTCCATCAGTGTCTGAAACAATAATCTAATACTGATGATATTTGGTCAGCTCTATTTTTTCTTCTTTTTCACTTCTGTCTCCTTGTTTTCAGCTGCATCGCTGCTACGTTTCAACCACTAATCCATTTTACTTAATTTTTGTCTTAGCCTCCTGTTAATAGTGAACCAACGTCCTCACTCGACGACCACGGCAGCAGATTTAAACCACAAACACATGTATTTGACCTTTTTATTATTTTCAACTTACTGTAGAGTAGGCTAGGGTGGTGGTGTGCTGGGGAGGCAGCATCAAGAAGAGGGACGCCTCACAACTGGACAAACTGGTGAGGAAAGCGGGCTCTGTTGTGGGCACACAACTTGAGAGCCTGACATCCATGGCAGAGCAGCGGGTGCTGAGCAGGCTCCTGTCAATCATGGACAATCCACTGCATCCACTGCACAGCACCATCACCAGGCAGAGGAGCAGCTTCAGTGACAGGCTGCTGCCACTGTCCTGCTCCACTGACAGACTGAGGAAATCATTCCTCCCCCACGCCATGCGGCTTTTTAACTCCACCCGGAGGAAATAACTCTTACAATGTGCACTTTCTTTCTTCCTCTCAGCACCTTAACTACTGCCCCTGCTGCCCCCCCCCCCAACACACACACACACACACACCCCTCCCCCCACACCCCTCCACACACACACACACACACACACACACACACACACTGCACTTCTGGTAGATAACACGCAAAGACTGGAGGGGAAGGGGTGAGTCCACAAGGCTCAAGTCTGATAGTTCTTGAATCCCAGTACCGGGCGTCGGGTTCTGTCACTTGGTCTCATGGTTTCACACCAACCCTTAACCTCCGTCGGAGCGTGTTGTTCCTCAGGTTTAGGTTATTTTTTTCTCTGCTGTTTAAACTGTTCATATTTCTATTTTTTATATATTCCTTGCTTATAGTGTATATATTGCTTGCTGCTATTTATCATCTGTTTATACTGTAAATTTGCACATTGCCCACATCTATGCACATTGTATACATCTATGCACACAGTTTTTTTTGTTTTGTTTTTTTTTTGCACATTGTTTTTTGCACATTGGGTACTTAGATCTTTAGATCTCTAGTGTCATCTTTTATTCTTTATTTTTTATTTATTTAATCTTGTACTCTGTGGATACTGCTGAAAACTATGAATTTCCTTCGGGATGAATTTTTCTGTCACTGCTCCCAAGCTCTGGAATAGCCTCCCATCCCAGATTAAGTCGTGTCCCACCACTGACACTTGGAAATCGAATTTAAAGTCCCACCTTTTATCTCTCGCTTTTAGTTCAGTCTGAGGTTGCCCAATATCATGTCCATTCTTAATTTATCTTTAATATCCTCCTATGATTTTTTTCTGCTGATGATTTTATTCAGTTTTACTTGTTTTTATTGATTTCATTCATTGATTTCCTTTAACTATGTACTTCTTATCTTAATACTTGTTTCTATCTCTTCTTGTGATTTTTTTCATTTTAGCTTTTATGTATTACTCTTTTATCTTGAACATTTGTGTTGTAAACTTTTCTGCCATGTTTATGAAGCACTTTGGGTCAACTCCTGTTGATGTCAATGTGCTTTGTAAATAGTAACTTGACTCGACTTTGTGACTGTAGCAATTATGCATGACTGATATTTTTTTTTACTGAATGTTTTAAAAACGATCTCACGTACTCTGCAGTACTCCAACATCCCGCTAAGGGAAGGAGTACCCCCATTTGAGAACCGCTCCTCTGGTGCAGCCTTCGTACCCTTGACACTGGGTGCTTTTTGGCACAAGAACATGGTGTTCTATCATCAAAAGCTGATAACACTAGATGGTATCACAAATCAAAGAGCAGGAGAGGAAGAACATCAGAAAAAAAACACATGAAAAAGAATAAAAAGCAAGAAAAATCATAAGGAGGTTTAGTCATTTATTCAACATTTATTTATTCTCGAATGGACATTGAGGTTACCTTCATTTTCAATGCCATCAAGTTTACAAGCGCATTAAAACAAAGTAACACATCCATGTAATAAGAAAATCATTCAAAACAAATACAATCAGAAACACAGTGTTCTGAGATTAAAGTCTTAAACTCTGCAAGAGAGGGGAGTGCTTGCATCCTCAGAGTGTGCTGGAGGGTGTTCCACGAGTTTGCGGCATTATCGGAGAATGCAGTTTTACCAAGTTCAGTACAAGCTCGGGGAACTTTTAGGAGTAACAAGTCAGATGAACGGGTCATGTAAGTGCCAGAATTCCATTCTGAAAGGTTTGTGATATATGATGGTAGTCTACCGAGAAGGGCTTTAAAGATGAATAAAAGCCAATGTCCTTTGCGCCTCTCTTCAAGGGAGGGCCAACCAACTTTTTTTTTTTTTTTTTTTTTTTTTAAATTATATTTTTATTGAGGATTTGCCACAATATCATATACTCACAATGAAATACCTCACATTTATGATGCAATATACCCATTTTTTTTCCCCATCACCCCCCACCCCCCACCCCTTCCCTTTGGTGCGGCAATACCCAAGATAAACAAAAATTACATATCATCTGTGTAATCATACTTTACACTTCCAAAGTATAAACAAATAAAGAAAAACATGCAAAACAATTTGAGAGGGAAAGAAAAAAAAAAAAAAAACAGCAGCAGCATAATATAGTCGACAATCTTGCGTGGTATCTTGTCACTCTGTAGTTATTGCACATTACACATTACATTACAGTGCCATATAAACGCCCACTCCCCCATCCCTCCCCAACAGTGACAGGTCTGGGTCATATAGCTCCCTCCCAGGCACAGCCCTGTGGAGTGAGCTTCGGAAGCCATAGTAGAGCAAGCAATGATGAGTGTCATATCTATCGCCAGTTATAAATCTAAGGGCAGAGTGATAAACAGTGTCCAGGGGCTTCAGAGTTGAAGCAGCAGCATGTTTGTAAATTACATCCCCATAATCCACGACAGACAAAAATACAGCTTCAACAATTTTTTTTTCTTGAGTGTACTGGAAAACTTGATTTATTTCTGTACAGAAAGCCAATCTTTTGTCGTGTTTTTGTCGTGACAGTTTTTGTTGTTGGTTCTGGGAACAAACCAAAAACAAAAACTGTCCCATTTGTAAAACATTTTTTTAATTATTATTTTATTTATTACAATACCAAACATAATGTAATTCAGATTTATTTCTGAAAATAATCTTATTTTATTGCAATTCTTAAATGTTTATAGATATGTATACAGGAAAAAAAAAATATTGGACCTATTTTTGACTCAATGTAGTGACACATTTCAGACGCTAGGGGGGGCAATGCCCCTCCTGCCCCCCCCGCAAACTCCGCCTGTGTTTCAAGTATTTCCATTATTTTTGTGATGCAGCAATTGTTTGAATTGTTAAAGCACAGACAAATATCAGTGATTTTTCTTTTTTCTGTTTTGATCTTCAGAGAAAGTTCCTTTACCTGTGAAATTATTATTTAACATGAAGGCAAATTGATAGAGGAAAGAGTAAAATGATCAAAATCGTTAGATAAAAAAGGAACAGCACCACCTGCTGAAGAAAAAAATAAAATGCAGCATCTTCCTACCAGAAATGATTAACCCGTGACAGAGGTAAATGAAATTGAAAGTAGATTTTGACATTGTTGAACAGAGCAGAGACGCCATTACATGGTGTGAAATCTTTACTGAAAAACACTTTTGGAGGATTATATTCAGAAAGTTGGAGAGGATTTGGTGAGTCTTGTTGCTGAAAGATAATTTGAATACCAAAGCAAATGGCTGAGAAAATTACTCTTCTTGAAAGTTATTTGAACTGCCATGTGTGTACAGAGACTTTCAGAGATCCTGTGTCTCTGAGATGCCACCACAGCTTCTGTTCCAGCTGCCTGAAACAATTCTGGGAACTAAACCAAAACAAAAACTGTCCCATTTGTAAAAGAAAATCATCAAAGGATGAACCAGATGTGAACTTTACTCTGAAGGAACTGGCTGACTCCTTTGCTGGGAGACAGAAAGCTGCATCATCTGAGACAGAAGGAGAAGGAGAGGAGGAGGAAGTGGAGGTGGTGTGTAGAGAACATAAAGAAGAACCTAAATGGTTCTGTAAGAACGAACAGAGAGCTGTGTGTACTGTGTGTGAGTTCCCTCACCAGCACAGTCACAAGGTGGTTCTTATAGAAGAAGCAGTCAGTGAGCTGAAGGAGCAGCTCAAATCTGACTTGAAGTCTCTACAGGACAAGAAGAAAAAGTATAAAGAGGCTGAGAAAACATACAAAGACATGGTTCAACACTCCAAGAAGCAGCTGGTGGCCACAGAGAGGCAGATCAGAGAAGAGTTCAACAAGCTTCACCAGTTCCTGAAAGAGGAAGAGGAGGCCAGACTGGCAGCTCTGAGGGAGGAAGAGGAGCAGAAGAGGAAGACTGTCACCAGAGAGATGAAGATGATTGAGGAGAAGATCTACTCTCTGTCAGACAGCATCTCTGCTGTTGAAAAAGACCTGCAGAAACACAATGTGCCATTCCTCAGCAGTTATAAAAGCAGTCAGAGCAGCGCCAGAGCCCAGTGCTCACAGCCGGATCCACAACTGGTCTCAGGAGCGCTGATAGATGTGGCCAAACACCTGGGCAACCTGTCCTTCAGAGTCTGGGAGAAGATGAAGGACAAGGTCAAGTTCAGTCCCATCATCTTGGACCCAAACACTGCTAAAGGATCACTTTCTCTGTCTGATGACCTGACCAGTGTGAGACGTGGAGACACAATGAAGAAACCCCCTGACAACCCAGAGAGAAACACCAATTATTCCATTGTCCTGGGCTCTGAGGGCTTCAGTTCAGGGAAACACAGCTGGGAGGTGGAGGTGGGAGACCATCCAGACTGGAATATGGGTTTGGCTAAAGAGTCAGTGGACAGGAAGGGGGAGTTATTTGCCTCACCAGAACATGGAATCTGGTGTTTAGTGCATCGCAGTGGAAAATACACTGATGGGCGCAATAAGACCGTCACAGAGAAGAAGAGTCTCCAGAGGATCAGAGTCCAGCTGGACTATGACAGGGGGGAGGTTTCCTTCTACAACTCTGACGACAAAACTCACATCTACACTTATAAAGAAAGATTCACTGAGAAACTCTACCCATTTTTCTCTCTTGGAAAAGTTGCTGATGCAACAATCAAAGATATCAAAGTCCTGCAAACTGAGCCTTCAGTGATTTTACAGTGATGTCAGTGAGGTTTGTGTGTGTGTGTGTGTGTGTGTGTGTGTGTGTGTGTGTGTGTGTGTGTGTGAGACAAGGGCTTACCCTTGATTTTAGGCAAAAATTTGAACACACACACACACACACACACACAAAGAATATTGTGATCACAGATTAGGAAATACTCTCTGACTTTTAAATCATCCAAGTGTGACAAAAACACAAGTCACAGCATAAAGATGTTTTTTTTTTTTGGTTTTTTTTTTAAATCTGTGTTTCTAAACTTTACACTTCACTTAAGTATTTTATGTAATTTTAAAAAAGCGGAATTGTTTTCCTTCTCTGTCTCAAAAGTTCATTCAGAATTAAGCCAAAAAAAAAAAACATAATGCAGTCCAACATGATGAACAAATATGAGCCTGTAGCTGTTATAGATTAGTGAGTACAGCCAGAATTGAAATCAACAACGTTCTCACTTCCAGTTGACGAGCAGGAAATGATGTGAGTGAATATAGAAAAGTCAGCAGGTGAGGAGAGGGAGGGGCAGAGTCACATTTACTGGAGGAGCCACAGCAAGCAGGTGGACATTTATTTTTTCTGTTCTGTCATTTATTTTATGTGAATGTGAACAGCATCCATGTGCAACAAATGTGTGTATCTATATGGTTTTATTTGATTTAATAATTTAGTCTTTGTGTAAATGGTGACTCAGAAGACATTTCACACACCTGTTTCATGAGACAGGTGTGTAGGAGAGGGATGTGTGGATCAAAAGTTACAAAAAGACTCCAGGTCGACCCGTCGAAACCTCAACACATTGTTTGTTTGTTTTGTTTGCGTGCGTGTGCGTGTGCGTGTGTGTGTGTGTGTGTGTGTGTGTGTGTGTGCTTGTGTGCTTGTGTGCTTGTGTGTGTGTGTGTGTGTGTGCATAAATGAATCAATGAGTTGGTATATTTTATTTATGAGAGAAAGCCATGACAGCAAGGAACAAAGGTTTATTACAGAAATGCTGTTATTGCACCAATGATCATACAAATAATTATGCACATAATATTGTGGACAATAAAAAAATCATTTTATTCAGGGGGATTTATTTTGTTGTATAAATGGGATTCTCATTTTTGTGATTTTAGGTTCAATAATCAGGATCAATAAGGTTCAGTGATTGATATAAATAGTTATTTTGTAATTTTCATTAAATTCTCTCCTCATATTACATGTATACTGCCTTGTTATTTCAACTATAAAAAGGTTTTAATAATAAATATAAAAATTGCTCTTTTTTTATGTGACGCTCCATCAGCATCACCTTGCAGAGTGGACACCTAGTGGCAGCTTTTGGTTACTGCAACAGAATTAAAAAAAAAAAAAAAAAGATCATTAAAGAACATTGAGCTTCATCCCAGTTTACCTCACCAACAACACACAGACTGACCTGAATGACCACTAAATCCACGATTTTCAGGGTTTAAGTTCTCAGGCACCGTGTCTAATTTCCAGCATTGAGCTGTCTAGGATTTAAAACTTACTCAGTTGAATGCAATGGACACTTTTCCCCCTGGACAACTTTCCAGGCTCAGAAGTTTGAAGTTTTTGCTCGACAAAACTCTCTCAGTGCCTTTCCCAGTATTGCAGACTGTTTAATTCAGCACTGCCTATTATTTCTCAGCTTCTGTGTATGTTGTCCTGTAGATCTGAACCTTTCTCTGTGCCACTGACAGTCAACACGCATGGGCTCCCAGTTTGGTTCCACAGTGTTTCAAAACAGTTTATTCTAATGAGCAAAGCTTGATTTTTTTTAGTCATCTTAAACTTAATTAGTCATTTGAAACTTTAGGTGTTTAGGTGTTTTTAGTGTTTTTGGCTCCGAGGGCTTCAGCTCAGGGAAACACAGCACTCTCCCTTCCTGTCAATGGACAGGAAAGTTAAAAATGTAACAAGTAACTGTTTTATTAACTTCATCAGAGTAATCTAATGTAACTTGTTACGTTTGATTATTTTTTTGTTACTTTGCTAACAAATGTTTCAAACTGGGCAGCTGTCATACAACACCCTCCATCATTGACTCAAATAAAACTTAATAACGCCTTAAAAAAAAAAAAAAAAAAAAAAAACAATCTAGAGGATTCATTAACATAAGGACCTACAAGACTAAACCAAGGAGCTACAGAGAGGAACAGAGACGAACAGCACAGGGAACACACACAGCCGTGACACTGATTACTGTCAAACTTGTAAGGTTCTTCAGTATGACTTTAATACAGATTGGAGTGTTTTGATTTTTATGCACAAAAACCCAAACACATCACAATAAAAACAAACCCCCTCGATGTGATTGGCTGGCTGCAGGCCTTGCAGACTGGCTGCTTACAGCAATGGGCACTGATTTGACTGACAGACGAGAGGCGGTGCAAATTCAAACAAGAGAACCAATCAAAAACAGAGCTCAAAAGCTGAGTGCAGATACTGCCAGATGAATAGGGCCTGTCTAGACACAGAAACAGCTCCTACCCTCGATGATGTTGCACTCAAATTTGCTCCAACAGCTTTGTTGTCTGGAAATTTGTCAAAAGAGGACATTTCTGCACAGAGAAGAGATGCAAAGTGAATATATCCGGATGTGATTCCTTTGCCAACACCAACATCTTGATTAGTAACTGTACTTTAATTGCATGTTTAACAGTAACACATTACAGTTAAAGTCCATCAGTGTCTGAAACAATAATCTAATACTGATGATATTTGGTCAGCTCTATTTTTTCTTCTTTTTCACTTCTGTCTCCTTGTTTTCAGCTGCATCGCTGCTACGTTTCAACTAGTAATCCATTTTACTTGATTTTGTCTTGGCTTCCTGTTCATAGTGAACAAAAGTCCTCACTCGACGACCACGGCAGCAGATTTAAACCACAAACCCATGTATTTGACATTTTTATTATTTTCAACTTACTGTAGTGTAGGCTGGTTATTTAAAGGTAACCAGGCTTTTTCTGTCGCTGCTCCCAAGCTCTGGAATAGCCCCAAGTCCCAGGTTAAGTCATGTCCCACCACTGACATTTGGAAATCAAATTTAAAGACCTACCTATTATCTCTCGCTTTTAGTTCAGTCTGAGGTTGCCCAATGTCTTGTTCCCGTTTTAATTTTTCTTTAACATCATCCTATGGATTTTTTTTTTATCTGCTGATGATTTTATTCAGTTTTACTCATTTTTATTGATTTCATTCATTTATTTCCTTTAACTACTTACTTCTTATCTTAATACTTGTTTCTGTCTCTTTTTGTGATTGTTTTCTTTTAATTTCAGCTTTTATGTATTGCTCTTTTATCTTGAACATTTGTGTTGTAAACTTTTCTGCCACGTTTGTGAAGCACTTTGGGTCTATAAATAAAGTGACTTGACTTGGTGAGTTTAGGAATTATGCATGACTGCTATATTTTTTTAAATGAATGTTTAAAAAAAAAAATCTCACATACACTCTGTTGTACTCCATCATAAAGGTACGAGTACCCCCATTTGAGAACCGCTCCCTTAAGGTGCAGCTTTTGTACCCATGACACTGGGTATTTATTAGTCCCCTTGTGGTTTGTACCTTATAGAGGCCAGTCTTGTTTTTGTTCCTAGATTAAAACTGTAATATTGACTGGAGAATTGTATTTGCTATTTTTCATATCCACAAATCTACAAAACTCATTTCATTTCAAGGCTACTCACCCACAGCCCACAAGTTAAAATCTACCTTAAACTTTCTTACTTTCTGACTGACTTTCTGTCAGTCACTAACAAATGCTGTTTCCTGATACTACACCTTGATATTTAGAGGAAATGGTACATATATGTACCTTTTACTGCTTGGGAACATATATGTACCTTTTACTGCTTGGGAACATATACAGTGGTGTGAAAAAGTGTTTGCCCCCACCCTGATTTCTTATTTTTTTGTATGTTTGTCACACTTAAATGTTTCAGATCGTCAAACAAATTTAAATATAAGACAAAGATAACACAAGTAAACACAAAATGCAGTTTTTAAATGAAGGTTTTTATTATTAAGGCGAAAAAAAAAATCCAAACCTACATGGCCCTGTGTGAAAAAGTGTTTGCCCCCTAAACCTAATAAGTGGTTGGGCCACCCTTAGCAGCAACAACTGCAATCAGGTGTTTGCGATAACTTGTAATGAGTCTCTTACAGTGCTGTGGAGGAATTTTGGCCCACTCATTTTTGCGGAATTGTTGTAATTCAGCTATATTGGAGGGTTTTCGAGCATGAAATGCCTTTTGAAGGTCATGCCACAGCATCTCGATAGGATTCAGGTCAGGACTTTGACTAGGCCACTCCAAAGTCTTCATTTTGTTTTTCTTCAGCCATTCAGAGGCGGACTTGCTGTGTTTTGGATCATTGTCCTGCTGCAGAACCCAAGTTCGCTTGAGTACTTAGGTTATGCAGTACTTGAGTACTTGATGGTCGGACATTGTCCTTCAGGATTTTCTGGTAGAGAGCAGAATTCATGGTTCCATCAATTATGGCAAGTCGTCCAGGTCCTGAAGCAGCAAAGCAGCCCCAGACCATCACACTGCCACCACCATGTTTGACTGTTGGTATGATGTTATTTTCATGAAATGCTGTGTTAGTTTTATGCCAGATGTAACCGGACACACACCTTCCAAAAAGTTCAGCCTCTGTCTCGTCAGTCCACAGAATATTTTCCCAAAAGTCTTGGGGATCATCAAGATGTTTTTTGGCAAATGTGAGACGAGCCTTTGTGTTCTTTTTGGTCAGCAGTGGTTTTCGCCTTGGAACTCTCCCATGGATGCCATTTTTGCCCAGTCTGGTTCTTATTGTTGAATCATGGACACTGACCTTCACTGAGGCAAGTGAGGCCTGCAGTTCTTTAGATGTTGTTCTGCCTTCTTTTGCGACCTCTTGGATGAGTCGTAGCTGCACTCTTGGGGTAATTTTGGTCAGCCGGCCACTCCTGGGAAGGTTCACCACTGTTCCATGTTTTCACCATTTGTGGATATAGGCTTTCACTGTGGTTCACTGGAGTCCCAAAGCTCTAGAAATGGCTTTGTAACCTTATCCAGACTGATAGATCTCAATACATTTGTTCCTGAATTTCTATGGATCTCAGTGTGATGTCTAGCTTTTGGGGATCTTTTGGTCTACTTCACTTTGTCAGAGAGGTCCTATTTAAGTGATTTATGATTATGATTATGGTGATTACGATTGATTGAGAACAGGTATGGCAGTAATCAGGCCCGGGTGTGGCTAGAGAAATTGAACTCAGCTGTGATAAACCACAGTGAAGTTATGTTTTAACAGGGGGGGCAAACACTTTTTCACACAGGGCCATGTACCCAGAGGAAAATTTTACTGCTCAAAGCTTGCTTTTCTACAGCTCCGGAGACAAAACTGAGATTCTTATTTCAGCCTCATTTTGGTTTCATTTTAGATTCTATTTTGTCTTATATGTTTCTCCTAAAATTCACTAGGAGAAATAGGTGAGACAGGACAGTGAGTAACAGGAGTCATATTTGAGACTTAAAGGAGACACCTTGCTAAACTCAATTTACTTTCATTTTAGACTCTATTTTTGTCTTATATATTTCTCCTAAAATTCACTAGGAGAAATAGGTGAGACAGGACAGTGAGCAACAGGAGTCATATTTGAGACTTAAGGGTGACAGGCAACACTAAAGCTAGTAGGCAATACTGAGCAATACAAAAGCTAGTATGGAGATTTTATAATACATACATATATATATATATATATATATATATATATATATATATATATATATCAGAGGTCGCGTTAACCGAATATTTTCCGTCATTGACGGGTTTTTTTAAACGGTGACGGAAAAATCTGAACGCCATCTGTCATTTTGACAGATTGCAATTCACACGCCTGACCACTTGGTGGCAATGACAGAGCTGATAGCAGTCCGGTGCCGTGCCAGTTCTCCGGCTTACCGGTGTGACTGCGGAAAAAAAATCTGGGTTCGCCCAGCTTTATCTAACAGACATATCTCTGGATCCAATAGAAGTGCAGCTTTCGTTCTCAAGCACACTAACATAGGCCTCCTAGCCAATCAGAAGTAGGGCTGGGGCGGGACTTGGGTGTTGACAGTGAGGCGCTCCATGTACCATCCAAAGTGAGCCTCGTCAGCCTTCAGTGACAAATTGCAGCCCACAGGATGGACCGCAGGTTAATGAAGTCCGGGGAAGACAGTAAGAATGTCTCTTGAACCGATGATGTCGGCGCCGACAGGATTCGGCATGTCTACTTTACATATCGATATCTCCTAGACCGTTTATGACACACAGAAACTTAAAAAAAGTCTGAAACCGGAGAAACGGAGCTTTGCGCCTATATAGAGTGCCATTACGGTAACTCCTTAGGACTACTGACACTTCGACCGTCCAATCACAGAAGAGTCCCCGGTGTATCACGTTTGTAATATCAGAGAATCAGTTCTGGTAATATGAACTTCTCAGTACCGTAACTCCTGAACCAATGGTGCGACCGAAAAAAAATGAGACGGTTTCTAAGAGCAGAGAACCGGAGCTTTCCGATGGTGTGCAAAATCACTCAGTCATTGCACAATTCTGACAATTCTACAACCATAAAAAGCAAAATAAATCAAGGCGGATTTAGTTTAATTGCAGGGTTAATAAGAATAAATGGCGATGGGCTTGGAATGGCAATGGATAGTTACAAGATAGTTAATATTTCAAATAATGTATATATGTATATCTCCATATCAACTGTCCCGTCACAGCTGATGTCAGATCAAAGGAGATTGGCACCGTTTGTGCTGATTGTGAGGTTTTGGTAATGTGCGCCAGCCAGCCAAACTTCCACTGCGCCGGCTCCGCTCCGCCTTGCGCTGAAAGTAGACGTGGTTTCAGATGGCGAGCTTTTGGCGCACCTCGGCGAAGCCTTTTGGCACGAAACTGTCACTGCGCCAAGCCAAATCTGTCGGCACCTCCCCCCGCTGCGCCGCCACTCCCATCTCGGCAAACCTCCGCCTGCGAAACTTGGAAACTGTCCGCCTCTGCCGTTTCGCCGGTCGAAACTAGTTCTGCGCGGGGTTCGCCTCACTGCGCCACCCCGCGCTGCGCCGGGAAACTAGAGCCCATAGTCTCTCCACTCAGAGAACCTAAGTTACCATATAACCATCCAGTCTGCACCATACGGCAGCCCTTTACTGACTGACTAGGAAGGGTAGATCCCCTCTACTTAAAGGCAAGGCCCCTCCCACTGGACCATACCATCTTTAATTGAACACAGGAACAATTCAATTATTTTCAAACAAACAAAAACCTTTTTAAGCCTATATACATAATTTAAGTACATTAAATCAGTCAATCACATTAAATTATTAACATAACACCATTATATGGTTACAATCTGCTTTTATACTTTTATTCACTGGGATGGTGCAGCATGAGTGGACTAAGCATGCTCCCTACTCATTAATCAGGCAGTATAAAAGGCTGCCTAAAGCTGTGCTTGGGTCTTTTGACACTGCCCAGACCCAGGAAGCACTGCGGTAAGAACAAGGAACACATTAGAAACAAACAACTCAAAATATCATTAACATTCTTTAAATAAAGAGTTATATCACCTCTCTTATGTGTTTGTGTGTTTGGGGTAAACTTTACAGGGAAAATAGCACAGGAAACAGCATTGTTGTTGTTATATGTGGCTCAGTGTGTGCACCCACCAAACTATCTAAAGCATGCTACCTGGCTAACCTTTTGCATGTGGAGTGAGTGATGGTGTGATGTGCTACTGTGGTGTGTTACCAGTGGCAGGGGAAACTGCCACAGACTTTAGATCCTGTGTCTCTGAGCTGGAATGATGGCTACTCCTCAAGAAAAGGCATAATGTGTATCGTGGTTTATTGGGATGGCCCAATTCCCTGGCCACCTCGTTCACCAGATATCACTCCCCTGGACTTCTTTCTATGGGGTTATGTTATAGATATCGTGTATGGAACAAAGATACGGGACATCAACGACCTGAAGCAAAAGATCACTGATGCCATTGCCACCATTGATGAAGCTCTGCTAGAGCGAACATGGCAAGAAATAGAGTACTGTCTTGATGTGATTCGTGAAACTAATGGTGCCCATATAGAGGTGTATTAAATGAGGCAAAAAAAACCCTCAATATCTACTCCTCATTTTGTAATAATTTCCACAGATTTGTCTATTCATTTGCTTTTGTAATACATTTATTAAATTGTAAATAGACTTTATGGACACCGTGTATTTACCCACAACAGAGTTTTTTTTAATTGCACCTTATCAAGTCGGGGGTTAATCATCAACAATGTTTACTGACACAGCACTTTTTAAAAGACCTGTTTTGCTTCACAACAATGTGGCATAGAAATAAAAGACATGCATTTGGGATATTGGAAGATTTATTGTATTTCTGTCAGAGCACTTAAAATTTTGCATGACAGCATAACTTACAGGTGTGGAATACTTTATAAATAAATGACGGTGCATTAAAATGAAGCAGGAGTAAGCAAGATTGTCTTATTTTGTTAAATGCCTGTTGCCTCGACTCCTCTCTTCTCAAGTTTCTTCCTCACCTCCTTGTCCTCATATTTCCCATGGGCAGGACTAAGACGCAAGGAGAGGAAGCGAGTAGAGGAATTGAGGATGTACAACAAAGAAATGCAAACAGAGAAGTGACACACACACTCCATACACTGAGAGACAAGGGGAAACACAAGATCAGACGGGGATCATGACAAAAAAGTCTTGGACTGAAGGCAGAGGGCTGAAATGTCCTCCAAAATAAAGCCATCGCCTTTCAGCTCCCCTCTCTCAGGCCACACTGCTGACTGACTTACAACAGGATTGGACTGACCAATTACAGTGTAATAAAAAGCTGATAACACAAGTGAAAGTGCAAAAAACATAAAGCATAACGCATCTTGCCTCCACAACAAAGGGCAAAATCATTGGGAGGTTCTCAGTATCACACAACCTGGACTTCTTGTCTTTTAGTGGTTTATCATTTTTGAATACACTAATAAACTTGTCAGTTCAGTTTCATTTAGTCTGTCATTTGCAAAGGCTGTGATATTTTATAAAGTTGTGATTTAACAACCGTTTCAAACACTGAGATTTATGATATCAAATATTCCAAAAAAGCTGTGAAATATATTGCAGTGGTGAAGTGACTATTTCTTTGATTATTCTATTTTTTCGAAATATAATGGCCAGATTTCAGTTTAATGCTGAAGTCTATAAGCTACCACAAAACAATCTCCTGCTGATAAAAAAATAAATAAAAATGACATGTCAGTGTTTTTACTGTTAATAATTAACCTGTGACCGAGGTAATTAAAATTGAAAGTAGAATTTGACATTGCTGAACAGACTTGAGACGCCATTACAGGGTACAGGGGACCTCTCCTGGAAAATAAACCATGTTTGAAGGATTATAAGCAGAAAGTACAAGAAGAGGTGATTTGGTGAGTCGTGCTGCTGAAAGATACTTTGGATACCAAAGGAAATGGCTGGGAAAATTGTTCTTTTTGAAAGTTATTTGAACTGCCATGTGTGTGCAAAGACTTTCAGAGATCCTGTGTCTCTGAGCTGCCAACACAGCTTCTGTTCCAGCTGCCTGAAACAATTCTGGGAACAAAGCAAAAACAAAAACTGTCCCATTTGTAAAAGAAAACCCTCAAATGATAATATAAATGTGAACTTTACTCTGAAGGAATTGGCTGACTCCTTTGCTGGGAGACAGAAAGCTGAGACAGAAAAAGGAGAGGAGAAAGTGGAGGTGGTGTGTAGAGAACATAAAGCAGAGCGTAAATGGTTCTGTAGGAACGAACAGAGAGCTGTGTGTGCTGTCTGTGAGTTCCCTCTCCACCACGGTCACAAGGTGGTTCCTATAGAAGAAGCAGTCAGTGAGCTGAAGGAGCAGCTGAAATCTGACTTGAAGTCTCTACAGGACAAGAAGAACAAATGCAAAGAAGTTAAAAAATTATACAAAGAAATGGGTGAACTCTTCAAGAAGCAGCTGGTGGCCACAGAGAGGCAGATCAGAGCAGAGTTCAACAAGCTTCACCAGTTCCTGAAAGAGGAAGAGGAGGCCAGACTGGCAGCTCTGAGGGAGGAAGAGGAGCGCAAGAGAAAGACTGTCACCAGAAAGATGAAGATGATTGAGGAGAAGATCTCCTCTCTGTCAGACATCATCTCTGCTGTTGAAAAAGACCTGCAGAAACACAATGTGCCGTTCCTCAGCAGTTATAAAAGCAGTCAGAGCAGCGCCAGAGCCCAGTGCTCACAGCCGGATCCACAACTGGTCTCAGGAGCGCTGATAGATGTGGCCAAACACCTGGGCAACCTGTCCTTCAGAGTCTGGGAGAAGATGAAGGACAAGGTCAAGTTCAGTCCCGTCATCCTGGACCCAAACACTGCAAGTCCCTGGCTCTATTTGTCTGATGACCTGACCAGTGTGAGACACGGAGACACAAAGCAGAAACTCCCTGACAACCCAGAGAGAAACATAAACTATGCCACTGTCCTGGGCTCTGAGGGCTTCAGCTCAGGGAAACACAGCTGGGAGGTGGAGGTGGGAGACCTTCCTCACTGGAATGTGGGTTTGGCTAAAGAGTCAGTGGACAGGAAGGGGGAGTTAATTGCCTCACCAAAATATGGAATCTGGTGTTTAGTGCATGACAGTGGAAAATACAGTGATGTGCTTGGTAACACCGTCACAGTGAATAAGAGACTCCAGAGGATCAGAGTCCAGCTGGACTATGACAGGGGGAAGGTTTCCTTCTACGACTCTGACGATATGACTAACATCTGCAATCACAGAGACACTTTCACTGAGAAACTCTACCCATATTTCTCTGTTGGAGAAGCCGCTGACGCAAAGATCAAACATATCAAAGTCCTGCAAACTGAGCCCTCAGTGATTTTACAGTGATGTCATTGAGGTGTGTGAGTGTGAGAAAAGGGATTTGAGGCTACAATTTGAACACACACACAAACAAAAAATATTGTGATGACAGATTTGGAAAATCTCTGACTTTGAAATCATCATTAAATCATCAAGTGTGACAATAAAATCACAGTATAAAGACTTTTTTTAAAGTCTGTGTTTCTAAACTTTACAATTGCTGTAAATATTTTATGTAATTTTAAAAAAGCAGAGCTGTTTTCCTTCTCTGCTTCAAAAGTTCACTCAGAATTAAGAAAAAAAGAACATAATGCAGTCCACCATGATGAACAGATATGAGCCTGTAGCTGTTATAGATTAGTGAGTACAGCCAGAATTGAAATCAACAACGTTCTCACTTCCAGTTGACGAGCAGGAAATGATGTGAGTAAATATAGAAAAGTCAGCAGGTGAGGAGAGGGAGGGGCAGAGTCACATTTACTGGAGGAGCCACAGCAAGCAGGTGGACATTTATTTTTTCTATTCTCTGTCATTTATTTTATGTCAATGTAAATAGTATCTATGTGCAAATGTGTGTATAGATGTGTTGTTATTTGATTTAATAATTTAGTCTTTGTGTTAATGGTGACTCAGAAGACACTACACACACCTGTTTCATGGGAGAGGTGTGTAGGAGAGGGACGTGAGGATCAAAAGTTACAAAAAGACTCCAGCACTCTGTCTTCAATAGTTTTTTTTTTTTGTAACTTTTGTATAAACGGTACCTACATGCTGTAATAATGACACTCAACATGAAACAGAGGAAAAACAGGTAAAATGTAAAAAAAAAAAAAAAAAAAAAAAGTAGAGAGAGTTCATCAGAAAGAGGAATCAAATACCACCAGTACAGAAATACAGACGCAAGTGATGTTCCAAGAAAACATGCAGGTACCAGTCAAAAACATTGTATAAGACACAGAACAGACACGCAAGATGGAGGATCCCAACGTGCAACAACCTGCAGGAGTGGATCTTAACACATTTTTTGTTTGTTTGTTTTTAGCCATGATTAAGTGGCTTATAACTTATTTGGTAAAATGTGTTGGGATGATATCTTGCAAAACTGGAGGAGTGTCTCCCTCTGGTGTGGTTTTGTGTGCGTGTGTGTGTTTGTTTGTGTATAAATGAATCAATGAGTTGGTATATTTTCATTATGAGAGAGATTCATGACAGCAGGAACAAAAGTTTATTGCAGAAATCCTGTTATTGCACCAATGATCATACAAATAATTATGTACAAAAAATTGTGGACAATAAAAAAAAAAAACAAAAGCAAAAAAAAAAACAAACATTTTATTAAGGGGGATTTATTTTGCTGAATAAATGGGATTGTCATTTTTTGTGATATTAGAAAAATGTCTGAAAATGCAGTGTCACAGTGTAATTGACTATGTTTAAATGCATATTGTATTTATATTTGTAATGATTTTCTTTTGATTCAGGTTCAATAATCAGGTTCAATGATGTTGAATCATCGATATAAATGTTTATTTTGTAATTTTCATTAAATTATCTCCTTGTATTACATGTATAGCGCCTTGTTATTTCAAGTATAAAAAAGGTTTTAATAATGAACCTTTTAAGTGACGCTTCACAGCATCACCCAGCAGAAAGGACAGAGCCTGACACCTAGTGGCAGCTGTTGGTTACTGCAACAGAATTTGAAACAAAAACAAACCAGGAAGATGTGTTCACCTTTTTCTCTGCAAAGTGCCAAACTTAAAAAAAAAAAAAAAAAAAAAAGAACATGAAGGAACAGCTTCATCCCAGTTTACCTCACCAACAAAACACAGACTGATCTGAATGACCACTAAATCCACGATTTTCAGGGTCCGTGTCTAATTTCAGGCATTGAGCTGTCTACAATTTAAAACATACTCAGTTGAATACAAAGGACACTTTTCCCCCTGGACAACTTTCCAGGCTCAGAAGTTTGAAAGCAGTGAACAAGAGAAGTGTGCTGCTCTGCTTCTGATCTGGGTTTCAGTCCCAGGAAGAAGCTTCTTGCTGTGAGCGGCTGTTGTCTCATCTTCAGCACAACACAGGGGAAGAAAGGAAGGAGGGACAGACTCTCTCACTCTCTCACTCTCTCTCTCTCATTTCTCCCACTTGTCAATAAGAGCGTCTCATTGCTGACAGCAGGAATGAATGGCAGCTGTTGGAGGAGGGCATGTGGGTGTGTTGATCTTTATGTTTCCTTGACTGCAAAGCACCAATCCACCACTCGGCAGCAGCTGACGTAAATTCTCTTAAATAATCACAGAGGCATTAACCTGGAACCATAAATGAGAAGTAATTGCTTTATTACCTGATTGACCATGTAAGACATGCAAAGTATATGTAAAATCTGAAGACCTTAAAAGCTTTCTGTCACCTCTGTCATGTTGATCTGTCAATCTACCTCCAAGCTTTGGTGTGTTAGATTCTCCTGCTGTCACAGCATTAAAGGCCTGAAGACCATCTGACTCGGACACATGAAACTTGAACCAGGCTGACCTGTGTCAAACGTCTTGCTGAATGTGATTCCGTTTAGTCTGTTTTTTTCTCTTAAATAATCACAGAAGCATTAGCCTGGAACCATACTGTAGGCCTATATGCGAAGTAATTCCCAGTCTGACCCTTAAATACCTGATGACTTCCAATAAACATATGTGTTACTTGACAGCACATCCCATACAGCTGGAACGATACAGAGAAGATTAGCATGGCCCTTTTATAAAATATGATTTGAAATGACTTGTGTCGGTTTAATAAGTTTGCTTCAAACAGCGGCCACTAGTGGCGGCCTGTGCAACTGACAGTGACGCCTTGAAGGACATCTGGGCTGCAGGTGATGTGTGGTGTTACAGTAACTACGCTGTGTTATTTCTTCATTTCTGATCACATTTCATCATGTTTGTTGTTCTCCTTTTCATTTTGTATTAAACAGGCACATTTCATTGAAGAATATGATCACACAGAAATGGGTTGTTGAAGGGCTTCCCCTGTGGAAATCACTTAGAATGAAAGACAGACATCAAATGGAGATGCCACAGAAACACTGCTGTGGGCGATAAAACTCTGTCAGTGCCTTTCCCAGTATTGTAGACTGTTAAATTCAGCACTGCCTGTTGTTTCTCAGCGTCTGTGTGTGTTTTCCTGTCTTGTTAACAAAATGAAATGGCATCAGTGATGATCTTGTGAAAGTGGTAGGGGAACGTAAATTTTGACTTTGGCTGTGAGATCGCAAAAAAAAAAAAAAGAAATCTTTTCAATTCAATATCATATATATCATATCAATTCATAGCCTTAGCAGAAAGCTGAATGAGAGGTGATTTGGAGAGTGTTTAGATACCAAAGCAAATGGCTGAGAAAATTGATCTTGTTGAAAGTTATTTGAACTGCCATGTGTGCAGAGACTTTCAGAGATCCTGTGTCTCTGACCTGAAACGATTCTGGGAACAAAGCAAAAACAAAAACTGTCCCATGACTGTGAACAATCTCCTGCTGATAAAAAAAAAAAAAAAATTAAAAATGACATGGGGCGGCAGTGGTGATTGTCCGGGTGCTGGATGTGCTTTTCCCCAGCCTCACCTGCTGTTTCCTGTATGTCAGGAAGTTTGTGATCCACTGACAGGTGGAGGTTGACACAGTGAGCTGGGTGAGTTTGGAGTGGAGGATTCCCCCAGCTGAAAAGATTGTTGGCCATCCACTGCCTTCTCCAGAGGACATCGCCAGCTCCCGCGCCCTCAGCGGAACAAAGAAAATTAAGGACTGCACTCACCCAGGCTACAAACTGTTCACTCTCCTGAGTGAGATTGAGAAGCTTGAAAACACAATCCAACAAACTTAAAAACAATTATTATTCCTGGGTCATCAAGCTGTTAAACCAGCAGTAGCCATATGTCCTTTTTTCCCATGTGCAATAACCTTCAATCTATGCCTATTCTGTTCTGTTTATTTTAATTTTTTTGTGTGTGTGTACACACACACACACACACACACACACATATGTATATATATATATATATTAGTGCAGAAGGTCCTGGGTTCAATTCCCACCCAAGGTCCTTTCTGTGTGGAGTTTGCATGTTCTCCCCGTGTCTGCGTGGGTTTCCTCCGGGCACTCCGGTTTCCTCCCACCGTCCAAAGACATGCAGGTTAGGTGAATTGGAGAAGCTAAATTGCCCCTAGGTATGACTGTGTGTGTGAATGTCAGTGTTTGTCTGTCTGCCCTGCGATGGACTGGCGACCTGTCCAGGGTGTTTCCTTGCCTTCGCCCTATGAGCGCTGGGATAGGCTGCAGCAATTATTTCCATTGTCAAAGAATCAGCAACTAGTAGTGCTTTTTCAGTTTTTCTGTTTTTATCTCCAAAGAAAGTAGCTTTACTTGGGAAATGTCGACCTGTGAAAGATACTTAATATAAAGGGAAATGGATAGACTAACATGTTAATGTCTGTCAGACACAAAAGAAACAGCACCACCTGCTGGTAAGAAAATTAAATACCAGCATTTTTGTACTACAAAACAAACCTGTAACTAAGGTGAATGAAACTGAAAGTGGATTTTGCCATTGTTGGAAAGAGCTGAGACGCCATTACAGGGTGTGGGAATTTTCAAGAATTTATTTTTTATTTATTTTTTTTTTTTTTTTGGAGGAGGAGGAGGAGGAGGAAGATTATAATCAGAAAGTTCAAGTGGAGGTGATTTGGTGAGTCCTGTTATTGACAGATCATTTGGATACCAAAGCAAATGGCTGAGAAAATTGCTCTTCTTGAAAATTATGTGAACTGCCATGTGTGTGCAGAGACTTTCAGAGATCCTGTGTCTCTGAGCTGCCAACACAGCTTCTGTTCCAGCTGCCTGAAACAATTCTGGGAACTAAACCAAAACAAAAACTGTCCCATTTGTAAGAGAAAATCCTCAAAGGAAGAACTCAAAGTGAACTTTACATTGAAGAAACTGGCTGACTCGTTTGCTGGAAGACAGAAAGCTGCATCATCTGAGACCAAAAAAGAAGAGGAGGAAGTGGAGCTGGTGTGTAGTGAACATGATGAAGAGCCTAAATGGTTCTGTAAGAAGAGGCAAAAATTTGTGTGTCCCACCTGTGAGTTACTTCAACACCACGGTCACAAGGTGGTTCCTGTTGACGACACAGTCTGTGAGCTGAAGGAGCAGCTGAAATCTGATTTGAAGTCTCTACAGGACACGAAGAAAAAGTATGAAGACGCTGAGGAAAAATATAAAGACATGGTTGAACACTCCAAGAAGCAGCTGGTGGCCACAGAGAAGCAGATCAGAGCAGAGTTCAACAAGCTTCACCAGTTCCTGAAAGAGGAAGAGGAGGCCAGACTGGCAGCTCTGAGGGAGGAAGAGGAGCAGAAGAGGAAGACTATCACCAGAAAGATGAAGATGATTGAGGAGAAGATCTCCTTTCTGTCAGACATCATCTCTGCTGTTGAAAAAGACCTGCAGAAACACAATGTGCCGTTCCTCAGCAGTTATAAAAGCAGTCAGAGCAGCGCCAGAGCCCAGTGCTCACAGCCGGATCCACAACTGGTCTCAGGAGCGCTGATAGATGTGGCCAAACACCTGGGCAACCTGTCCTTCAGAGTCTGGGAGAAAATGAAGGACAAGGTCAACTTCAGTCCCGTCATCTTGGACCCAAACACTGCTAACGGATCACTCTCTCTGTCTGATGACCTGACCAGTGTGAGACGTGGAGACACAAAGCAGAAACTCCCTGACAACCCAGAGAGAAACACAAAGTATGCCAATGTCCTGGGCTCTGAGGGCTTCAGCTCAGGGAAACACAGCTGGGAGGTGGAGGTGGGAGACCATCCAAGCTGGTCTGTAGGTTTGGGTAAAGAGTCAGTGGACAGGAAGGGGGAGGGACCTGCCTCACCAAAATATGGAATCTGGTGTTTAGTGCATCGCAGTGGAAAATACACGAATGGGCTTTGTGAGACGGTCAGTGAGAAGAAGAGTCTCCAGAGGATCAGAGTCCAGCTGGACTATGACAGGGGGGAGGTTTCCTTCTACGACTCTGAGGACAGAACTGTCATCTACACTCACAGAGACACTTTCACTGAGAAACTCTACCCATGGTTCTCTGTTGGAAACGCTGCTGATGCAAAGACCAAAGATATCAAAGTCCTGCAAACTGAGCCCTCGGTGATTTTACAATGATGTCAGTTAGGTGTGTGTGTGTGTGTGTGTGTGTGTGTGTGTGTGTGTGTGTGTGTGTGTGTGTGTGTGTGCATGTTCGTGTTTTTGTGCATAAATGAATCAATGAGTTTGCATCTTTTCGTCATGAGAGAGATTCATGACAACAGGGAACAAAAGTTTGTTGCAGAAATCCTGTTATTGATCATACAAATAATTATGTACATAATGTTGTGGACATTTAAAAAGACATTTTATTCAGGAGAATTTATTTTGTTGTATAAATGGGATTCTCATTTTTTGTGATGTTTGAAAAATGTTTGAAAATGCAATGTTGCAGTGTACTGGCCTATGTTTTGATGCATGCATTTTTCTATTTTTAATAATTTTCATTTGATTCAGTTTCAATAATCAGGTTCAGTTAGGTTCAGTGATTGTTTTTAATGGTTATTTTGTAATATTCATCAAATGCTCACCTTGTATTATATGCAGAGTGCTTTGGTATTTCAAGTATAAAAAAGGTTTTAATGCTAAATCTTTCAAGTGAGGCTTTACAGCATCACCCTGCAGAACAGACATAGCCTGACACCTAGTGGCAGCTTTTGGTTACTGTGTTAGTATGATTGTGTGTGTGTGTGTGTGTTTTGAGAACCCTTGGCCTATATTAATTCTTCTCTTCTACATCTCAACAGAAGCAATCTGAATAGCGAAAAAAGAGCTGGCCATAAGGTGAAAATAAGATATAAAAATATTTTCCAGAGTGGTAAGTAGCCTATAATGAAATGTAAAATGTAGGCCTATTTGTTAAATTATTAGTTGAGCTGAAAATATGTACCATTGTAGCCACCAGAAAAAGAATCGAGGCAACTGCTACTGGTGGGGGTCCTCCACCTGAGGACCTCACCCCTGCAGAGGAGCTGGAGCTTTTTTTTTTTTTTTTTTTTATTTTACCTCATGTTCTTTTTAACTCTTATGTTCAACACATGTTTTTGCCTTTGATGTATGACTTGTGCTATAAGAATAAAATTTGATTGAGTAATTGATTGTTTATTCAGTTGATTTCGGAGACTGACAGTGGTAGCTAAGACATGATTTTCATTACGTTTATTTTTATTAAGTAAACACGTACATTCATTGTGGGAAATAAGTCTGAACTTATTGTGCTACATAATTAAATTTAAATTGAATTGAATTAAATATGTGGTGCCAGGGCAACAATATACATGACGGAGCCGTCATTTGGGGGTCTGTTTCCGTCCATCGGACATTCTTTGACATGCAGCTGAGCTAAGCTTGACCGTAAGCCGCCACGGAGCAGGCTTGTTCTGCTGACTAAGTTGCCATGGTTACTGAGCTGCAACTCATATAAACCACTTTGATGGAACGGAACTCACTTAAATTAGCGAGGCTTATCGAAATAAGCCACGCTATCCCATTAGCCAGCTTGATGGAATAGGCCCAAGGTCAAAATCCAGAGAGGCAAACAGGCGGAGGTATCGATACGGCAGGCAGAAGGGGTCAAAACTATTTCACAGGCGAAGGCACAAGGAACGGAAGACGAAACTCGGAACTATCAGGTCATACACAGGGAGTCTTTCAAAAACGAGACACTGGGGGGCATGAGTTATATACACAGGAGGGAGGGGACAACGAGACACAGGTGGAACACATTCGGATAATTACAGGAGGTGGGAGGAGAACAAAGAGAGGAAGTAAACGCAGAGGGGAGACGAGACTTTCGAAATAAAACAGGAAATGAACCAGAACAAACATAAAACACAGACCCTGACAGTAGTGCCTTCTTATTTTTCAAGTTTTAAACAGATTTTAATTCTAAATATCATGCACATGTATTTTTTTCTCAAGTTCAAGTAAATTTGTTTACAAAAACAAGTGAAGGATGTGAACAAGCTCTCATGATGAGTGAAAATATTGCAGCGCAGGCTTATTTTGACAGAAATGTAATCGAGTGAACACAGAGCTGTTTGTGAGCTGAAGGAGCCGTTCTGACAGGTGAGCTGAGAAAAGTGAGTGTAGTCCTTTCACTTTTGAGGTGACAAATACCTGCAGACTGATTGAGCTGCAGAGTGGAAGAGCAGTGGCTCAGAGAATCATTTGCAAAAGGAGGATCAGGCTGCAGTTCAGCCCAGGAACTGACGAACAAAACCACTTTTAGAGGAAGAAGCTGCTTCTGCTTTGACATGTGCTCAACTTTTTCTCCTCTTCACATTGGGTTTCTCTGAGTCTTTATCTTTGTATTAACCAGTGGTTATGACTTCATAAACTGATGATGTCATATTTACAATCACTGCATTGTTCTTACTGTTGCATTTTTGTTACTTTTCCAACTTGTTACTGATTCGAGCATTAATTTCCTTTATCATTACATAATCTGTCCGGACAGTTTTATCAAGTTCTATTATCCCTCAGTTTCTCACTTTAGGGACTTCAATTCATTTTCAACAGACTCAAAGGACAGTGTATGACATTTTAACAAGCTATTACATTATCCTCCATGTAGAAATGATCACATGCTGCAAGTTTGTTTCCTCATTGGACTGAACACTACCTTAGATTCCCAGGCAGCGACATGTCCATCACAACATGTCATAAGAACATTTAGGCTGAGCAGCTATATGTGTGTATGCACCTCCATCACTGTATCATGTGTTTGTGTTATCTAACTCACACTTCACATGTAAAAACAGAAACACAATCAGATTTCCATTTAAATTGTCATTTTATTGATAACACCTTAACATATTTTCTTGAAGTTAGAGAAACACGTGTAACACGTAAGAGAACAGAGCAATAATCCAAGAATCAGAGAACTAGAGGATTGATATTATTATACAGAAGAAACCCAAACTGACAAAAAGTGACAAAGGAAACTAGAAAGAGCCAACTGCAGAGAAATGATTGAATAAGGCTGGAAACAGAGGGACTAGGAGAAAGAGTGAAAGACAGCCTAAGAAGAGAAGCAGCTCAGTGTTGTCAGTGCGACTGAGAGCATGTGTCTCTCTCTCCTTGCAGTCAGTCTTCATCAGGCCCCTGACACGCCACAGCATCACCCAGCAGAACGGGCATAGCCTGACACCTAGTGGCAGCTTTTGGTTACTGCAACAGAATTTGAAACGAACAAACCAGGAAGATGTGTTCACCTTTTTTTTTGCAGTGCCAAACTTAAAAAAAAAAAAAAAAGGATCATGAAAGAACACTGAGCTTCATCCCAGTTTACCTCACCAACAACACACAGATTGACCTGAATGACCACTAAATCCACAATTTTCAGGGTTTAAAGTTCTTCGGCACTGTGTCTAATTTCAGGCATTGAGCTGTCTAGGATTTAAAACATACTCAGTTGAATACAATGGACACTTTTGCCCCTGAACAAATTTCCAGGCTCAGAAGTTTGAAAGCAGTGAACAAATCCAACAGAGTGTGCTGCTCTGCTTCTGATCTGGGTTTCAGTCCCAGGAGGAAGCTTCTTGCTGTGAGCGGCTGTAAAACACAGGGGAGGAAAGGAAGGAG
Organism: Myripristis murdjan; assembly: GCF_902150065.1. Taxonomy (NCBI): domain Eukaryota; kingdom Metazoa; phylum Chordata; class Actinopteri; order Holocentriformes; family Holocentridae; genus Myripristis; species Myripristis murdjan. Next base: position 30,259,264 of record NC_043988.1, read on the forward strand.
GGACAGACTCTCTCTCTCTCTCTCTCTCTCTCTCTCTCTCTCTCTCTCTCTCTCTCTCTCTCTCTCTCTCTCTCTCTCTCTCTCTCTCTCTCTCTCTGTGTGTGTGTGTGTGTCTCAGGGCTGACAGCAGGAATGAATGGCAGCTGTGGGAGGAGGGCATGTGGGTGTGTTGATCTTTATGTTTCCATTCAAGTCCCAGAATTCCTGTCTGCTCAAACCCAGGCACATGATACCTGAACCAGGCTGACCTGGGTCAAACTTCTTGCTGTGTGTGATTCTGTTTTGTCTGTTTTTTCTCTTAAATAATCACAGAAGTATTAACCTGGAACCATAAATGAGAAGTAATTCCCAGTCTGACCCTTAAATACCTGATGACTTCCAATAAACATATGTGTTACTTTGGGGGCTGGTTGTAGGCTATTTATATGAACATAAGTCCAAGTGTGAAGGAATTTATCATTAAAATCATGTATTACGTTAGCCTTTGTATGGCCTCAGAGTTAAGCTGGTGATATTTGCAATGGATCAGACCCTCTACCAGCTTATCTCATTTAGAAGTAATCAGTTACTTTTCTGGAATTTATGATTAGGTCTGTTCATTAACTAGGTCTGTTTCTGGAAAGTTTTTATTGGTTTATTACCTGATTGATTATGTAAGACATGCAAAGTAGCCTATATGTAAAATCTGAAGACCTTAAAAGCTATCTGTCACCTCTGTCATGTTGACAATCTACCTCCAAGCTTTGGTGTGTATGATTCTCCTGCTGTCACAGCATTAAAGGCCTGAAGACCATCTGACTGTTCATTTTTGTTGTAGAATTCCACGACACAAGATAAGCCAAAGTTTATTTGAACACTGACAGCAGCAGCTTCTGTTGTCACTCTGAAGGGGGCTTACATGAAAATTCATTTGATGCAGAGCCATTTATATGTATTCTTTCTTCTTTTTTTAAATCACCACTGACTCAGAGGAACACTTTGCACACCTTGATTATTTCATGAGACACGTGCGTATGGCTGATCTAAAGTTACAGAGAGACACACTGTCTAACTTGCAATGACACATTTACACATTTATTTGTGATGTTTCGGTGCTCTAGACCCGACCCTATCCTAACTGCTTACATTAAATGAGTAGGTTACTCTAAAATAAATGCTCAGGGCTCCAAAGGCTAACTGCATTCTCAAAAATGTACAAAAATGTGAATGCCTACATTCACACATATAGCAGGTTACACTGTAGATGAACTACAGGGATAAATTTATTTGGCATATGGAATTAACATCAGTAATAAAAACCCTCCATGATAATAAATACAACAGACCACATGGCTTCAAAAAAGTGCAGTTGCACCACCCAGCTTTTTCTTTTTCTCTTTTTTCACCTTGATATGCACACAGAACTTGTGTTATTGGTATTGTTATTGTGTATTTGTTTTATTTTATTTTTTAACTGATAGGCTTCATAGACGATCGTTCGGGAGAAGATCTCCCCTCTCTCAGACAGAATCTCTGCTGTTGTGTTCTTGTGCATAAAAGAATTGATCCTGTGTCATATTTTTGTCATGAGAGATGCATGACAGCAAGAAACAAAAGTGTGTAGCACCAGACCTCTCACTGCACTCATGAGCAAATTAAATAATGTAATTATTGATATTATATTGTGTACAGTTAAACAGACATTTTATTATTGCAGATTTGTTTTGTGGGAATACCATTCATGCCATGTTTGACCATGCAATGTTCAACTTTATCAGGTACTGTTTTGATGCATTTTGTCTTATATATTCAATGATTTATCATTATCGTAAGGTTCAGTGATTGAATTAAATAGTTATTTTGCAATTTCATTTAAATAAAAATGCCCCACTTGCATTATACTGTATGTATAGTGCCTTGTTTTGTTTTGTTTTGTTTTGTTTTGTTTTTTAATAAATAAGGTTTTTATAATATATAGATAAGGCAAAGTTGTTATATTTGTAGTTAAAGTGGGATTCAATTACAAATACAAATGAAGCGTGTGAACAAGCATTCACAAAAACTCAAAATATTACAGACCAAACATGTGGACTTTTTTACTTTCTACCTGTATAAATACAACTAAATACATTTCAGCGCTCTTGGTTGAAAGTGAATTGAGGTCCTCAGTGACTTCTGCCAGTAAAAATCAGAGGTGTGCTGCAGTCCTGTCTAGTTGTAGAAAAAGCACTGTCATGCAAAGAAAGTGCCAGCTACGATACTAATTAGTTGCAGTTGTGTAATACTGTGTACTCCCTCATTTTAAATATGTGAATCTTATACTGATTTTCAAGGCTAGTAAACACACTAAGAAGAACAGAAGAACAACACCTTTGTACTGTACATGCTGCTTTTTCTTCTTTTTTGGAGGGGGGTGGGGGGGTCATGTTTGGTTAACACAATTACGCATGAACGCCTTCAGATGACCTTCGACCTCTTTAGTATCAGAACAGGGTCAACTAGGCAAGAACATGGTCACTGGATGACACACGAGTACAATACAACAGCTCAGTGGTTCACCTTGAAAAGCCTTGGTTTCCAAAGCTCTGTCACTGGGAATACAGTGACAGAGCCTCTGATGGGAGGGATAGTTCACACAAAACACAAACCTGTCTGATATGAGTTTTAAGAGACACATTTTCCCCTCAGCCAAAACTGTTTGAAAATCATGGCCTGAGGGGAGGAAAAAAATGGAGTCAAAACACACTAAAAATGCTCACGACAAAAGCAGCTTTACTGGCCACAGAAAAGCAGCAGAAAAGAAAAACAAAACACACCTTGTTGGTCGGTTGTTACAGTAAAACACGTGCAGGATGCAAATTGGGTGTACTATCCCATTGAAAATGCTCATCTTTTGCACAGAGCCATGTCCCTTTGAACAGGCAATAAAATAAAGTAAAAAATACAGTAAAATAAATACAGTAAAATAAATAAATAAATAGTGTTGTCTTGGTCTGACCAATAGGGGCGAGACAACTCTGAAGGCAGCCAATGGCGGACGAGCAAAGGACTGTGGAGCCGACTGCAAGTCAAACCCCCCAAAATCAGTTTTCAGCTCTGCAAAGTCCATCTGTCCATTCCTGACAGCCCTGGCACCAGAACATGGTGTTCTATCATCGAAAGCTGATAACACTTGATGGTAACACAAATAAAAGAGCAGGAGAGGAAAAACATCAGAAACAAAACACATGAAAAAAAATAAAAAGCAAGAAAAATCATAACGGGGTTTAGTTATTTACTTATTTACGTATTGCTACTTAACATCACCTGAAGGATTTTCCTGTTGGATGTTTTTCTATGTTTATCAAAACAAGTAAATTTGTCAATTCAGTTTCATTCCTGCTTATTTGTTTGTTTGGTTTCTGTTGTGTTTTTAAAGCACCAATTTTTTATGAAGTTCAAACACCTAAACAAAAAACAAACAAACAGTCGTGATCATTTCAAGTATTTCCATTATTTTTGTGATGCAGCAATTGTTTGAATTGTAATAGAACAGACAAATATCAGTGATTTCTTCTTTTTTCTGTTTTAATGTTCACAGAAAGTTCTTTTACCTGTGAAATTGTTATTTAACATGAAGGTAAATTGATAGAGGAAAGAGTAAAATGACCAAATTTGACAGATACAAAAGAAACAGCACCATCTTCTGGTAAAAAAAAAAAAAATAAAAAAAATAAAAAAATTATGCAATATTTACCTACCAGAAATTATTAATCCGTGACAGAGGTGAGTGAAACTGAAAGTAGATTTTGACGTTGTTGAACAGAGCAGAGACGCCATTACAGAGTGTGAAATCATTACTGAAAAACACTTTGGATGATTATATTCAGAAAGTTGAAGTGGAGGTGATTTGGTGAGTCTTGTTTCTGACAGAAAATTTGGATACCAAAGCAAATGGCTGAGAAAACTGCTCTTGTTGAAAGTTATTTGAACTGCCATGTGTGTGCAGAGACTTTCAGAGATCCTGTGTCTCTAAGCTGCCACCACAGCTTCTGTTCCAGCTGCCTGAAACAATTCTGGGAACAAAGCAAGAACAAAAACTGTCCCATTTGTAAAAGAAAATCATCAAAGGATGATCCACTTGTGAACTTTACTCTGAAGGAACTGGCTGACTCCTTTGCTGGGAGACAGAAAGCTGCATCATCTGAGACAGAAAAAGGAGAGGAGGAAGTGGAGATGGTGTGTAGAGAACATAAAGAAGAACCTAAATGGTTCTGTAGGAACGAACAGAGAGCTGTGTGTGCTGTCTGTGAGTTCCCTCTCCACCACGGTCACAAAGTGGTTCCTATAGAAGAAGCAGTCAGTGAGCTGAAGGAGCAGCTCAAATCTGACTTGAAGTCTCTACAGGACAAGAAGAAAAAGTATGAAGATGCTGATGAAACATACAAAGACGTGGTTCAACTCTCCAAGAAGCAGCTGGTGGCCACAGAGAGGCAGATCAGAGCAGAGTTCAACAAGCTTCACCAGTTCCTGAAAGAGGAAGAGGAGGCCAGACTGGCAGCTCTGAGGGAGGAGGAGGAGCAGAAGAGGAAGACAGTTACCAGAGAGATGAAGATGATTGAGGAGAAGATCTCCTCTCTGTCAGACAGCATCTCTGCTGTTGAAAAAGACCTGCAGAAACACAATGTGCCGTTCCTCAGCAGTTATAAAAGCAGTCAGAGCAGCGCCAGATCCCAGTGCTCACAGCCGGATCCACAATTGGTCTCAGGAGCGCTGATAGATGTGGCCAAACACCTGGGCAACCTGTCCTTCAGAGTCTGGGAGAAGATGAGGGACAAGGTCAAGTTCAGTCCCGTCATCCTGGACCCAAACACTGCTAACGGATCACTCTCTCTGTCTGATGACCTGACCAGTGTGAGACGTGGAGACACAGTGCAGAAACTCCCTGACAACCCAGAGAGAAACACAAAGTATGCCAATGTCCTGGGCTCTGAGGGCTTCAGCTCAGGGAAACACAGCTGGGAGGTGGAGATGGGAGACCATCCAAGCTGGACTATAGGTTTGGCTAAAGAGTCACTGGACAGGAAGGGGGAAGGACCTGCCTCACCAAAATATGGAATCTGGTGTTTAAAACATCACAGAGGAACATACACTAATGGGCTCAATAAGACCGTCACAGAGAAGAGTCTCCAGAGGTTCAGAGTCCAGCTGGACTATGACAGGGGGGAGGTTTCCTTCTACGACTCTGAGGACAAAACTCACATCTACACTTACAGAGACACTTTCACTGAGAAACTCCACCCATATTTCTCTATTGGAAATGCTACTCACGCAAAGACCAAAGATATCAAAGTCCTGCAAACTGAGCCTTCAGTGACTTTACAATGATGTCAGTTAGGTGTGTGTGTGTGAGAGAGCGAGAGAGAGAGAGAGAGAGAGAGAGAGAGAGAGAGAGAGAGAGAGAGAGAGAGAGAGAGAGAGAGAAGGTAGTTGAGGCTAAAATTTGATCTCACACACACACACACACACACACGTTGTCATGACAGATTTGTAAATACTCTTTGACTTTTAAATCATCCAGGTGTGAGAAAAAAAATCAGAGTATGAAGATTTTTTTAAATCAGTGTTTCTAAACTTTACACTTGATGTAAATATTTTATGTAATTTTAAAAAGCAGAATTGTTTCCCTTCTCTGTCTCAAAAGTTTACTCAGAATTAAGAAGAAAAAAAACAACACAATGCAGTCCACCATGATGAACAGATATGAGCCTGTAGCTGTTCTAGATTAGTGAGTATAGCCAGAATTGAAATCAACAACGTTCTCACTTCCAGTTCACAAGCAGGAAATGATGTGAGTAAATATAGAAAAGTCAGAAGGTGAGGAGAGGGAGGGACAGAGTCACATATACTGGAGGAGCCACAACAAGCAGGTGGACATTTATTTTTTCTATTCTCTGTCATTTATTTTATGTGAATGTAAACAGCATCTATGTGCAAATGTGTGTATAGATGTGTTCTTATTTGATTTAATGATTTAGTCTTTGTGTAAATGGTGACTCAGAAGACACTTCACACACCTGTTTGATGAGACAGGTGTGGAGGAGAGGGACGTGAGGATCAAAAGTTGTGTGTGTTTGTGCATAAATGAATCAATGAGGTGATATATTTTTGTCACAAGAGAGATTCATGACAGCAAGGAACAATTTTTTTTTGCAGACATCTTGTTTTTGCACCAGTGATCATATAAATAATTATGTACATAATATTGTGGACAATTATTTTTGTATCAATGGCATTCTCATTTTTGTGATGTTAGAAAAATGTTTCAAAATCCAATGTTTCATTCTAGTGTCTTATGTTTGAATGCATATTGTTTTTCTACTTTTAATGATTTTCTTTTTATTCAAGTTCAATAATCAGGTTCAGTGATTGATATAAATGGTTATTTTGCAATTTCATTAAATGCTCTTCTTCCATGTAGTGCACTGTTATTTTCAAGTAAAAAAAAAGATTTTAATAATAAATATGTACATTTCTTTTTTCTCAAGTTAAATGTGAACAAGCTCTCACGATGAGTGTAAATATTGTGGAGCAGAAATGTAAACGAGTGAACATGGAGCTGTTTGTGGGCTGAAAGAGCCACTCTGACAGGTGTGCTGAGCCAAAGGATCAGCACCAACATAATCTCTTGTGTCTCTGTAATCCTGTCAGAATATGGAGCCAGTAAACTGAGCAACAGGACAGATTCCCAAAAAGTGTGAGTAGTCCTTTCACTTTTGAGGTGACAAATACCTGCAGACTGCTTGAGCTGCAGTGTGGAAGAGCAGCGGCTCAGAGAATCATTTGCAAAAGGAGGATCAGGCTGCAGTTCAGCCCAGGAACTGACGAACAAAACCACTTTTAGAGGAAGAAGCTGCTTCTGCTTTGACATATGCTCAACTTTTTCTCTTCTCCATATTGCATTTCTCTTTTGATGACTCTTTTCATCTAAATAAACAAACTGCAAACTACTTTTTGATCAAATAGTTCTATAACAACCACATATTTATCCAGTAACATACAGTATATAGTCTTGAATCCTTTGCTTTCGTTCTGGCAGGGGAAAAAAAAAAGTCCTTTATTTTGATAGATATAACCGGAAGTCAGTCTAAACAGCGTTTTAACGGTTTCCTTTTACTGCGATAGCCGGAAGTCCTTGTTGTTTGTGATTCTGGCCAGCTTAACCAAGCCGTAGCAGGAAGACGGTTTATTTTACTAACATCTTTTAAGCCAAAGATGCGCTATTTAATCACAATGGACGTTTGCCACCGTGTGCAAAGGTGAATAATGGCTGAATCACTTCGTCCGCAGTGAAATATTTCGTGGACTTTATCGTCGACGGAGGAGAAATGGGGACGTTAAGGGGAAGAGGAGCGATATTAGGCGAATCCTCCCCCTAAAGTTCCAAAGGTAACGGTTTTTATATTGTTTTCAGACCACAGAACAGGCTGATAACGTCGCCTGTGATGATAAATGAATAAAACTGTTAGCAAATAGCTTAACAACCACTGCTAATAGTCTACGTTAATGTTATTCTGACGCATGTAGGTGTAAGGTAGCGTAGTGTTAATTAAGGCAGGTGTAGCCCTCTATAAAGGATGTAACGTTAGGATGGACGGCGATAAGATCACAGAAGTTTCCAAAGGTGATAAATAATAAAACAGCATCTAAACCGAGGGGGGTTATCAAGGTTGGCAACAGTGTCAGCCCACTTGAAATGATTATCTCAACAGGGTCGTTTTGATATGTAGGCCTGTTCTGGAAGAGAAAATTGAGAATCATCTCATGACCCCTCTGATCATTTGTGCATATCTGTGTTGCCACGCTAGGACACGCCTCCGAGGAGAACAAGACCCTATCAGAGACGGTTATGGAGGAAGATGGATGCCTCCACAGCGAATCAGAGTCAAACACCCTGTCAGCAATGGGCGGGCCAGAACGGCTGGTCCTCTGCATCAGCTCCAGGACCCCCATGCAATCCTGTACCCAGGTTTCAGCATCTCGGCCTGGGCTTGCCTGCTGACCAGAGGCCCTCCTATGTTGACCTTGAGCCGACCAATCGGAGCTACCAGAGCAACTCATTGTCCACGAACCAAACTCATCATGGTGCTCACCAAAGCCCTTACATTTCATCCATGGTTCCTGTTGCGAGCCATGGAAAAAATATACCTCCATCCTCTCTTCCTGTAACAAATCACCCACCACTGCCGGATGGACCTCAACACATGTCACCATGCTCCCCCCATGGCCATTACGAAGCAATACCCCCTCCTTTTCAGCCTCCATACTCACCCCAGGGTTTAATGAATGGACTTCAGTCAACATATCAAAAAGATCTGCCTATTAGCCCACCATCAGTTGGACAATGTGTAACCCAGGGGCCACAGACCACACGACAGCCTGCTTATGGGAGCCCAAATGTGCAGTCTCCTCCTCTTCCTGCTCCTCCTCTGGCTGGTGGTCCTGGATACACACCCAGCCATGTCTCACCCACCTCGCCTATCCAACAACAACCTCAGTGGACACTTCCACCGCACTACAGGGGTAAGCTTTAAGCTAATTTTAAATACCTGCCTAGGAAAAAAAAAATACATTAACAGATTCCATCCGAAGTCATTTGCACCGACAATCAGAGGGATTGGGTAACAGGACAGCTGATAAACGGCTGTCAGAGAAACCACAGCATGTTACCATCCATAAATGAACACCATCATACAAAGCATCTCATGTTAATAGCACAAGTGATGCAAGGCTAAAACAGAGGGGCCACATGCATAAAACTAAAAAAAAAAAAAAAAAAAAAATTACACAATCAGTGCAGCTGGTTCTCAGCCTAAACAAATGACCAATATTTCACAAAAGAATTCCATCTCTCACCATATATTTTGTCTCCACCTCATCACAGCACCATCAGATTGCTCATGCAGTCTAAATACTGCATGAAATGGCATATGCATGGTTTTTGCACGTACTCATTGTTTATGCATGTTAACAGGGCAGCAACTAACAAATATGAAAACACAGTCAGTTAGTGTGTTGATTATTTGTGAATTGACTAATCGTCTATGAAATGTCAAAAATAGTTTTAAATGGCTGTCACCATTACCAGAGACCAGATTTAATTGTGTATTTTTCATTTTATGATGATATAAAATGGAAAAGGGCAAACAAAAATAAGAATTTGTGAAGCTGTAGCTAATAACGATTATGTGTTCTTCACTTATAAATGACAAAAACATTCTGATTATAGTCTAACGTCCTCTTCTCTTCCTCAGGAACCATTTATGAGCCAGTACCTGACGCAGATGCCCATGGTTACAGGGAGCCATCCCAGGACGGGAGCATCATGCCGCCGGTGGGCAAAATAACAGCGGCAAAAGTGGCAGTGTACCTTGCACTATCTGGGAAATGTAGGAGGTTACTAACTCAAGCAGAAATAAATGAAGTTGAAGGGAAAGTGGGTACACCACAAAAGGAAATTCTAGCACTTTAATTCTAGGACTTTAAATCCTTAACTTATTACATGGACTTACACCGTGTATGCATCATTTTGGTTATGAATAATCATGCTTTTTCATACAACGCCACCTTTTCATTCTAGAAAAACAAAATCTCAGTCGGGAAGGAAATGTTTAGGTGTGTTGGCGTACAAATAAGTTGTGCTGTTTTCTCTCTGCAGTCCCCCAGCTCTGAGTCTCGCTACGGCCTGGACCCTAAGCTCCTACCCAGCGCTGTAAGCCCTCCTTTCATTCTTATTCTTCACTTTTTGTTTTGATCATCTGCTGTTAGGTTCCTTTTTCTCAAATTCTCTGAAACTGCATACACTGTGCCTGCCTTCTCTGATGCTGTACCATGAGATGAAGCGTTAAATTTCCCGAAATGGGCAGAGTGTTAATTTACTTCCAAAAAATCTAAATTAAAAAGGTGAGACAAAGAGTGATAGCATCAGATACACACCAGGGTTATTATTGTTAACGAAAACAAAATAACGGAAACTAGGAATGAAAGAACATTTTCATCAACTAAAATAAAAATAAAAGCAAGGCTATACAAAAAACAATAACTAACTGAAACTGTATAGTGACTTTACAATACTAACAAATAAACTAAAACTATTGAGAAAATATCTTTAGTTTTCATCTTTGTCAGTTTATTTCATACAGAAGCCTAGTACTTTTGGTGGATACAAAATCTATCCCCCAATTTTTTTTAGGTGTGCCAGTTTTATACCAGCAGATGGCTGATATATTTGTGTCACACAAGCAAGACCTTTTGGAATCTCACCCCTGACGAATTCCTCATATTTCAAAAAAAGTATAATACTAACATTGAAACTAATAAAAACTGAACTAAAACTAAGCAATTTCAACAAATAAAAACCCAACTAAACTAGCACACACACTTTAAAAATAATTCAAACTAAACTGAAAAAAAAAAAAAAAAAAACTAATGAAAAATGTAAAAGTATAATAACCTTGATACACACAACACTTCTTGGTTCTGGCTACTGACTACAGGCTGTTTGAGACCTGAGGCTTGTATCTCGAAGCAGGATTCAGGTTTTAGTGAGATAACTTCAGGCTCCACTCAAGATTTTCACCTCATCTGGATAGGAAACTATCCTACATAAAGCACCACCCCCTGGCCAATCAGCTGTTTGCCAAAACGTGGCTTGCCCAATCATTGAGAATCCCATTGAAGAAGGAGCCCAAATAGTTAGGAGAGCATTACGGCGTGAAAGGATTTTCCTGAACTGAAGCAGCTCACTTTAGCCACAGCTGCCTGCTATACAGAGCTGGCACAGGCATTTCACAACATTTTAGGGACATTTAAAATGGCAAAGTTAATTAGCTCTAACTGGTTTTGGGGGGCAAATTATTCCTGGGTAAGAGAATGGGCGTAATTGACAGTTTGCTGATGCAAATGTGAAAAAGGATCATTTCTACCCTTCATTCAAGAGGGCGAGTCGGCCTTTATATTTGCCTTTTGTTCCTGCTAAGTTCTAATGCAGCTCAATATATGATTTTATTCAGGCTATCAACTTGATGTACTGATGTGATTGAACTGTAGCGTCAGCTTATAGATTTAATATAGCTTGTATAACGTAATGACATGAAAAAGGCAAACTTACCAAATGCAATGATGTTCATTCATTCATTCATCTTCTAAACCGCTTATCCTCACTAGGGTCGCGGGGGGTTGCTGGAGCCTATCCCAGCGCTCATAGGGCGAAGGCAGTGAAACACCCTGGACAGGTCGCCAGTCCATCGCAGGGCAGACAGACAAACACTGACATTCATACACACACTCACACCTAGGGGCAATTTAGCTTCTCCAATTCACCTAACCTGCATGTCTTTGGATGGTGGGAGGAAACCGGAGTGCCCGGAGGAAACCCACGCAGACACGGGGAGAACATGCAAACTCCACACAGAAAGGACCCCGGGTGGGAATCGAACCCAGGACCTTCTTATTGTGAGGCGACAGTGCTAACCACTGCACCACCGTGCCGATGATGTTCTTGTGTTTAATTTTTACTTGTTCCCACGTCTTTTTAACCCCTGAGGGGTCACACCTGGAGGAATTCAACTATACCTGTCATACACGCAACACATCTGTGCAGTGCAGTGAGTTCATGGGTTTCAGTGTAAGGTGTGGACTACTTGAGCCACTGATGTGTAACTTAAGCATTTATGCAGTCGGCAATTCGTTGCCAAGCATTCTTTCTTCTCTTCGCGGCAGCCACGGTGTAAATTTTGTTTTTCCTCCTCATACTTTTCCAGGACAATACACTGCTCCTCCGCCGTGAAACACGCTGTTGTTTTTCCTTGTCACTCATGTTTGTGATTGGTTTGCTGCCTCGGAACCTGCCCCTTATACGTGTGTGTTCACGGCTCTTGATGAGGCAAACCTGGATCGAGTGAGCGAGTTGATAACCGGCGTTGTGATACCGCTTATCCATGATCACCATGATCTCAATTAGTGTAGCTGGATAGGTCTGAGAAATCCAGGGAAAACTGAGCTTGCTTCGTGATACAGGCCTTTGGTATTCACTTTCAGTACATATTGATAATGCTGCACCTCTCTGTTTCTCTCTCTGTCTGTCTGTCTCCCTCTCCCTCTCTCTCTCTCTCTCTCTCTCTCTCCCCCTCTCTCTCAGGTGAAGGTGATGGCCGAGGACAGGGTGGAGTGGGAGAGCAAAGTCTTTGTGTCGGAGCCCAATTCCCCTCTTCCTCCTCTGGCAACCACTTCCTGTATCATAGAGGATAGGGGTAAACACACACACACACACCCGCACATGCACATGAAACTTGTTTGTTTAATCCAGATTTACTCATCAGCATGTTTCTATTAACGTGATGCTTCCCTCCATGAACTGTATCCCTTCCCTGAATGAACTGTAGGTAACGCAAGTCCCCGGGCCATCCGCTGCACCTCGTACTGCGTGCCCTGCGAAGGCCAGATCGCCCTGCTGAGCCGCCTGCCCCTGGGAGCCCTGGTCACGCCTCTGGCAAGACAAACCAATGGAGAGGTTGGTATTTTGTTTTGTAGCCTCACTCTTAAATCATATGTGCGAACAAATTTATGGCCAAACCCGGCTACAAAATGAGTTCTATTGATTTCATGCTGGATTTGCACAGTGGCCAGCCAGAGTTTTCTCCAAGACCCAGGTCAGCAAACACTGATTTTTAGTGGGCCATGACAAAAAAAAAAAATGACCCGATTTTTTTTTGCCCAATACCTGAGAGGCGTCATTTGAGTGTTTTTTGGTGGATTTTTCTTCATTTGTTTCCGTTAAGAACTGACAAGAAAAACTGTGTCAAGTTTGCTGTAAGTCATGTTAAATTTTTCATGTTTTTTCATGTTTCATGTTTCATGTTTTCCAGATTTTCCAGCTGTGTGCATGAAAGGGGGAGTAGTAAACCAAAAGTTTATTTTAAAGGACCAATTTGACTAAACCATGTGGTTTTGTATGCTACATGTAATCAGTCCATTCAGAGCAAAGGTTTCTATGAAGGTTAGTTTGGCTTTCTTAATACGTAACATTTTGTGTGTGCGTACCTGTGTGTTCATGTTTGTGTGTGTGTGTATGTTTGTCCCCCCCAGCATCCCCTGCCGATATGCAGTGAGTCGGAGTGTGTGAGCGGTTGTGGATTCTGTGGAGCCTCCATGTGCCCCGCCATGAGCTGGCAGGACTGTGGCCAGAGGTTTTACTGCCCCTTCTGTGGTAAACTCAGCGAAGGTAGGATGCACATCGCTGCTTTTGGACAAAACACTGGCATGTTTACAAAGCACAACTGCATTTTTACTTTTACCTCACAGTTTTTTAAGAGTTAATTAAAGGATAGCAACAACAGTTCTTGTGACGTTTTACCTACAGAGTGTAGTTTTCAGCTGAAAAGTTACCCACAGTACTCTTTCATGGGCCTTGTTTCCAGAATGAAATTTTGGGCATCATGGCACATAGCTCATAGAGGAATGTGTACACTTAAAATTGAACTTACAAACTGTAGTCAAGTCATGATCATTGCGTATTTCTCTTCCACTGATCAAAGTTGCTAGTTGTTCTGAAAAATTCAAGAACCATTTTTATTATCAATCAAACTGTTTTTCAATATAGCAGCTTTGCAGTTGCACCTCACATCTCCTGGCATCATAACTGGCACTATTGCAGAGGCACTTTGGAGAGGCGGCTGTGAACAAATAATGGCTAAATTTATATATAAATAAATAAATTAAAAAAAAAAAAACATTTAATAGTAACAGCCAGGCAAAAAAGTGGTTACACCTGAAAAGACTGCTCTGCTGTGGGAGCTGGTCCATTCAGTAATGGCAGAAGTGTGTGTTCGAATATGGTAGATCTGTTTTCAGACACAAGTGACTCATACATAGGAAACAATCTTCTTTCTAAACTTAGCACTTTGTTTCTACTCCACTCTTCACCACTCTGTTGTAGCTGAGAAGCCACTTCAATAAACAGTTAACAACGTTTAGCTTTGTTGCAGTTTCTTAACAAAGCAAATTATGTTTATATTAAAATACACCTACTAATAACTACTAATGTTTGCAACCAGCTACCCAACGCTGCCTGTTCTGCAAATCTGCTGTGGTTAGCCAGATAAGTAGATGATGTTATCCAAGCAAAAAAAATTATCAATTTGAAATGATCAGTTCCAAGTTAAAAATGGCGCAGAAATGACACTTGTTTCATTCTGCTGAGACAGCCAAAATCTAAGATAAGAAATTTTCCACTATGTCCCTTGAAATCCATGTGTAGAAAAGAGACTGCATAGGTTACTGCCAGTGTTAGAGCAGACAAATGTACCAGCCACAATCAAACTTCAAAAGCCCAAAGCTCATGGCTGGTGTTAATTCGCCACCCTGGTGTAGATTCTCTTTCACGCAGCAGCAGTGATCTGTGTTTCCTCGCATCTCAGTGCCGTGGCAACACTACCAGCCCACCAAAGGAGTGGAAGGCGTTCGAGTCGACCGAGACAAGAGGCCTGAACTCAGTTTGGGATCCTATGAGATACTCAACTCTCAGAAGGTAAGACTGTCTCTCTGCTCTCACCAGTCGTGTGTATATGTGTATGTCTGCCTGTGCTGCTACAGATGACCTGCTCTTGTGTATGTGCATTGGACATCTGTCTGGTACAAAGTGTGTTGGATTGTTCAGACGGGTACATAAACGTTTTTATGCTCAGACCCAACAGACTCCCACTGATAACAATTTATTTTGGAGACCCCCCTGATTTTCCAAAATTAGTAAAATAATAGCAAAATTTAGCATAGTTTAATTACCCTGAGAATAATCTGGGAGCCTCTCAAGGACCCCTTGTAGTCCCGGAGCTCCAACAGGGCCCATCCCAAACATTTTGGTACCCTAAACCAGGGGTTTTCAAACTTTCAGGTTCTGGACCACCAAGCTGACTTTTAATTTAAGTATTATATGTGTTCAGATACTATTCACAAGCATTAAAACACAAGAAATCTGATGTCGATCTAGCATCTGATCTGACATTTGAATATTTAATTTTAATATAGTTTTCTTGTCATTTTAAAAATGATATTAAATAATTATCTCTCCCATTTTCTCTGTTGACCACCTCCAATAAACTAAATTCAAATAAATATGCATGAATAGTAAATAATCATTAACTTTAACAAAACCCAGTGGAACGACCACTTTTCAGGGATGCTTACGATGACACTATGTACAAAATCAACAAAGCATACATATACACTATCACATAGCAACACAGCACACACACACATTGGAAGCAAAAATGTTGGGGGGGGATGTGAACAGATCATAGCAGCAGTAACACAGGAGTAAAAATACACCTGAGAGTTGTACATCAGCTGCCATGACACAAAATAGAGGAGGGAGAGGAAGATGAAGAGTGAGAGATTCCAGAAAAACAAAGTGTGGGGAGCAGGGGTGCAAAGCTTTATTTATATATATAATAAGTGATTACTTCAGGACAGAAAACGATAGAAGGGCAATCAGAGGGTGTCCTTGATACATGTTTTGTACTGTTTCTTGTTTATTTTTACTAATAATTTTTTAAATAAATTGGGATGACACTCTCTGGGATGGTACGCCATAGCCCTGACAGCTAATTGGCCGTGTTTTTGTGTGTGGTTGTTTTGTCCCAGGGCGAGTCTGCTGCACTGCTCCTAGCCATAGATGTGTCTGCCTCCGCGCTGAGAGGAGGACATTTGGACTTCGTAACACAACAAATACACACTCTGCTCACCTCTCTGAATAGGTACATCTCACACACATGTACACACACACTCTCTCTTTCACAGGACAGTTCACCTTAAATACAAAAAAGATATTTTCCAACCTTAGAAAGATCTTTAGGCAGACTGGAAACCTCACCCAGTGACATCTGGATAGATAAACTGCACTGCGAGTAAGTGGGAAAAGATGTTTTTGTGTTGTGAACTGGGTGAACTGTTCCTTTAATGGTCTTCCTATGCTGCAAAGTATGGATGGTATCATTTTCTGGATTTCTGCATTTGTACAAATAGTCATGAGAAGCCAAGGATTTGGTGGACAGTCTAGTGGTAGAAATAAACAAACTATTTATCATTTATCAAGTATGAAAATGGTGGATGAAGAAGTTTTTATTTTTTATTTTTTTGCTGTATCCTTTTACTGTTTTCTACTGCAACAACAACATGACATGATGTCTTTTCTGATTCGTTGGAGGGAGGATGGTGCTGCCCACTCAGACGTTCGGGTTGGCTTGATGACGTATGACAGCAGGATCCACCTGTATGACCTCAGCCCCTCACTGTCCCGCCCACACATGCTGGTCATCATGGAGATGGAGGACCTGCAGCTTCCTGTGAGGGAGGGGCTTCTGGTGTCCCTCAGAGACTGTTTACACAGCATTGAAAGGTAACGGGCGGATCGACTGGCAGCTTTGACAGGTGACAAATCTGTTTTTTAAATGTTGGGGCTGAACTGCCATGGTGGAAATACTTTATTTTAATCATAAATTCAACCCCTCTGTCTTGTTATATCTCACCATAATAAGTATTAGTTTTAAGGTAATCTTTTACCTAAAACAAAAATGCAGCATTGTGCTAAATTTTTATGTAAAAATACACGTTTTGAATCTAAATCATAGCGTTGGGCTGCAAGAGACGAGAGCGTCCCATCCCTTTTAGTAGAGACGCCATAAATTTGCCTGCTTGCCCAAATAAAGTTCAGGTTGTCAGCTAAGGTCACTGGCAGAAACTTTTCTCTGTCCACATGAACTGATCGAAATCAAAATTTAAGAGAGAAATACAAACTTTGTTGAATGAAAAAGAAAACACCTTCTAACATTTAAAGTAACGGCAGTAGAGGATCTAAGAGGCCATGAAGAATTATAAAATGAGTAACATTGCCTCTGTGCAGTAGTTGCACAGTGCATTTTTAAGTATTCCTCAGTATGACTGTTTGCTTTGTGTGTGTGTGTGTGTGTGTGTGTGTGTGTGTGTGTGTGTGTGTGTGTGTGTGTGTGTGTGTGTGTCCAGTGTATTGCAGCTTCTTCCTCAGTTCAGTCCAGAGGGTGATGACTCCAGTGGAGTTCCCATGGAGCTGCCTGTCAAAGCAGCTCTGGCCATACTGCAGGTAGGTACCGAGGCTGCACTCACTCAAGATGTCGTGATCTCAGCTGTTCCTCTCTAGGATTTGTGAGCGAAAAGTCATTTTACCGCAATGTTTGCATCCTCTGTCAGCATCTTGACTCTTATCAGTGACAGTGTGGATCTATCTATCTATCTATCTATCTATATATATATATATATATACACTATATTACCAAAAGTATTCGCTCACCCATTCAAATGATCAGAATCAGGTGTCCTAATCACTTGGCCTGGCCACAGGTGTATAAAATCAAGCACTCAGGCATGCAGACTGTGAAACAAGACATTTGTGAAAGAATGGGCCGCTCTCAGGAGCTCAGTGAATTCCAGCATGGAACTGTCATAGGATGCCACCTGTGCAACAAATCCAGTCGTGAAATTTCCTCGCTCCTAAATATTCCACAGTCAACTGTCAGCTCTATTATAACAAAATGGAAGCGTTTGGGAACAACAGCAACTCAGCCACGAAGTGGTAGGACACGTAAAGTGACGGAGAGGGGTCAGCGGATGCTGACGCGCATAGTGCAAAGAGGTCGCCGACTTTCTGCACAGTCAATTGCTACAGAGCTACAAACTTCATGTGACCTTCAGATTAGCCCAAGTACAGTAAGCAGAGAGCTTCATGGAATGGGTTTCCATGGCCAAGCAGCTGCAGCCAAGCCACACATCACCAAGTGCAATGCAAAGCGTCGGATGCAATGGTGTAAAGCACGCCGCCACTGGCCTCTAGAGCAGTGGAGACGCATTCTCTGGAGTGATGAATCACGCTTTTCCATCTGGCAATCTGATGGACGAGTCTGGGATTGGAGGTTGCCAGGAGAACGGTACATTTCAGACTGCATTGTGCCGACTGTGAAATTTGGTGGAGGAGGAATTATGGTGTGGGGTTGTTTTTCAGGAGCTGGGCTTGGCCCCTTAGTTCCAGTGAAAGGAACTTTGAATGCTTCAGGATACCAAAACATTTTGGACAATTCCATGCTCCCAACCTTGTGGGAACAGTTTGGAGCGGGCCCCTTCCTCTTCCAACATGACTGTGCACCAGTGCACAAAGCAAGGTCCATAAAGACATGGATGACAGAGTCTGGTGTGGATGAACTTGACTGGCCTGCACAGAGTCCTGACCTGAACCCGATAGAACACCTTTGGGATGAATTAGAGCGGAGACTGAGAGCCAGGCCTTCTCGACCAACTATTTATCTATATAGATAGATAAATAGATATATATATATATATATATATATATAGATAGATAGATAGATGTCGATATATAAAATAAACACCAGCTGCTGAATATTTTTATTGCTGACTAATATAGTTTTGTGTTTTTCATCAGTTTTTATTTTTATTTTGTTTTTAATTTTTGTTTTCCTCAGTTTAGTTTCAGTTAGTTTCCAGAGTGTGTTTGCTTGTTTCAGTTTAGTTTTTATTGTTCAAAAATGTCAGTTGGGTTGTTATTGGTTTCAGTACTGGTTTTAGTTTTTAAATTATTATCCTAACAGGTTGTGCTCACACATATGACCACACTGACAAAGACTAAAACTAAA
This sequence comes from Myripristis murdjan, assembly GCF_902150065.1. NCBI lineage: Eukaryota > Metazoa > Chordata > Actinopteri > Holocentriformes > Holocentridae > Myripristis > Myripristis murdjan. Next base: position 30,277,956 of record NC_043988.1, read on the forward strand.
GACATTTTCTGTGTTTTTATTTTATTTTATTTATTTTTTATTTTATTTTGGTTAGTTTCATAAGTGCACAATATGATTTCAGTTAGTTTGAGTTTTTGTCTAAAGTCTAAGTCTGACTAAAATGTTGCTTCACAGCTATTTTTAGTTTTTAGTGTAGTTTTAGTTAACCTGGGCCTGGTCAGCAGCCAAAAAACAAACAAACACAAAGTAATTTTATGTCTTACCATCTTAATGAAACTGTTATCAGCAAACATTCAGGATTTGTATTTGATGACTGAAATGACTGAAACAATTGATGATCATAATCATAACAGATTGAATTTCTGTTGATTGACTTATTGAATAATTAACTAATTGTTTCAGCACTAGAAAATAATTATATTTTAGATTTGATTATACAATTTTGAAGGCCTGGTATGCATTATTTGGCCCTGTGATACACAAAATGTTGTAGAAGCGTCCATTCTGCACTTTATATTTCCGTAAATAATTTTGTTCATGCTGTTGATGTTTCTGATGGTTTCCTGTCACAGCAGGCCGTGCAAAGAAAACGATCATGATCATTTGTGCTTTGTTGAAGTGAGAATCTCAAGGCTTTCATGTGCTGGTTTCCAGGTGATGAACTGTCCAGGCAAACTGCTGATCTTCCATTCTGCTCCTCTGACAGAGAGGGGACACACACACTCCTCCTCAGGGTTCTTTGGCTCCAACAAACCAAAGGTAGCACATACACACACAGACATACACACACACACACACACACATAAATATATATGTATACACACACACACACAGAAACAGGTGAAAAGAGACCTTCCTTTACAAGAAACATTGGTGTGTCATAATTTATTTATTTATTATTCATATATTTATTTTTTTCCACAGTCCATCTTCCAGCCATCAGAACTAGCTCTCTCATTGGCCAAGGAGTGCATCAGTCAGGGCTGTGGTGTGCACTTGTTTGTCCTCTCCCAGCAGGATGTGGGCGGGGCCTGGCCGGGCCACGTTCCATATCTAACAGGTGGCGCTCTCCTCACCTACAACCACCTCCAGGTACAGCAGCCGCTCTGCCTAACAGTGGAGTCAGTCACACATGCACCTCTGAACTGGTATTACATGTCAGCATGTTAGTCTGTCTGAAAGCAAGTATTGTATGTTCAACTGACAATCATTTATTGGTATAAATACATCTGTAACAATACAGGCAGACCAGTTACTCAGCCAAAAGTCAGTTTCACACCAAAGCTGAAGATGTCACACAAAAGGAAAAACTAACTGAGCAACTCTGAAGTGACAGTCTTATAATAAAAGGTGTTGCTATAATAAGAGAGAAGGAATCGCTCATTCTTTTTTGACAAGAAAAGCCAGTAGGGGGCAGATGACTTGACTTAAAATCACACAATTCATGCAGTGGGTGGGGGGGCTGATGTACATAAAGTTGTCAAGGAATAGGATTGTTTGCCTGCTAATATTTGTTTAATACAAGGAAAGAGTGCAGTGAAACAGTCCCTCCACCAGAGAAAATAGTACCCAGGGAAATGTTTGTTTTACACAGCCAATCACCACTTCTGCGGTCAATGAATGTTGACCAGTTTGTTAGCTACAGAAGCAGAACAATGCAAGGAGTTTTTTTTTTTTTTAATTAAAATTAAAAAATCAATGGGTTTTGATTCTGTGTTGTGAAATCTTTAATACCGCTGTATGATTTGCAAACTGGTTTGTTGCAATGTAAAATGTGGGGAAATTGTGGTAAATTGTCCAGCCATTCAAAATCACTGATATGGTCCTTTAAGAATAATTCTTAAATAATCATAAATTATTTTCTCAGTCTTTCCCCTTAATCAAAAGTGAAAGTTCTGTGCAGTTTACTGACATCGTATCACAAGATTTGTGGGTATTGAAGTCCTCCAAAAACAAACAATTTATTGTTTCACAACAGGGGGAACTGGACCGGGAGCGTTTCAGCACCGATCTGAGGAGGACAGTGGAGACGGAGACGGCCTACAAGGCTCAGCTCAGGATTCATGTCAGCAAAGGTGACAGAGACAGACGGAAAATATTTTGTTGATTTTTCAGCTGATATTCCTTCAAAATCCCTGTGATGATAATACAGTTTCCTGTGTCCCCAGACTTGCGTGTGTCTGGCTGTTATGGACTGTTCATCCCCGGGCCAAGCCCCAGTCAGGTTGCCATGGCAACCCTTGATTGCCAGACAACGCTGGCTGTTGAACTCACACACACCAGAGCCCTTGATGAGAAGAGGGGTGCAGCCATACAGGTGGGTACAGTTGAATTTGGATCAGAGTATTGGATGCTGTCTTTATTTCAGTCTGTACCCCACATTAGTTTTCATCATAAGTGTGTCGGATTTACAAACTGGGACTTCTGATAGAACTTTTATTTTTTAACAGTGAAACAATGTCATGCTTTCAAACTGAGATATCCACTCATATTTATTTACTATGATTGAAGATAGATCCATGTTTGACATGTAATAAAATTTTACAGACTCTGTGCTCTCCGTATTTTTATGGATTAATTTGGTAATGAACTTCAAATGAGGATATTCATTGTTTTGGAAGATGAGTTCAGTTGCCATTTTATCACTGAATACAGACGTAGGTAGGTTACCACCATATAAACCCTCCTCCTTCCTCCTTGTGTCCCAGGTTGTCTTGTCCTACAGCACCCAGACAGGAGACAGGAGGACCCGCGTTCACACTCTGACCCTGCGGTGCTCACGCCACCTGCTGGACACCTTCCGCAACTGCCAGGCTCAAACACTGCTCACCTTTTACTGCAAGAAGAGTAAGGAAATCATGCTATAGACTAATGACTTAAAAAGAAGTAAAATCTATGCCAATAATGACATCAGCATTATCGTTTTGAAATTTCTGTCTGAAAACACTGTATAAATATTTTACTACACAAACATGGGAAAAAATGCACGCTTTGAAATTAATAGCTTTGCATCTGAAAGTTTTGCATACATAAATATACATACACGATGTATTAATATCAAGCATGCAGAATACATTCACAAGTATGCAACCTGCTTGAAACTTTAAAGGAATACTCGTTTACGTTTTGGGCAAAATATTTTTTTTCCAACTTACCCAGACCAAGACAAGATGTTGGGTACCATTTTCACCTCTGTGTGTCCGGTGGTTCAGTCTGTGGGTAGCATTTCCTGTTAACTTGATAAATACTTGAAGTCTATGGGAGCTGTTAGCTTGGCTTGATCAAAGTGGAAAAAAAAATAAACCTTACAGCAACTCCGAAGCTGTCTGATATACAGAACAAGGTAAAAATGGGGTCAAATGTAATAAAATAAAGCCACATTCTCAAATTTTACAAAATACAGCAAGTAGTACAGATACATCATTAAAGGTAGTATGTATGGAATTATTAAGCATCCATGCATTGTAGTCAAATTAGTAAAACTATGTTATGATGTATGTAAACAAATAAGACCACGATCAGAAAGGATGGTAACCTCTGTGTCATGTCAGCGGTGTTGTTAGAGCTGGTGTTTCTCAAAATTAAGATGTTAAGGATTAAGGATTTTGTGCTCGAGGTGAATGCTCAGGAGATAATAATAAATTCGCAAACGATGCCAGTTTCTAATTATGTAAAAGCGTACGTTTTATTTCCATATTTTTTTGACTTATTGTTTGTATCGACTACTGAATTTCTGGTATCATGACAGCCCTACCTTCCTCCATCTGCTGCTGCGAGAAGCTGAAAGCTTTAACTAAGTTTGTGCTTATAGAACAGCACCTTCTCCCTGTTTGTTTTGTACCATAAAGCAATCCAGCAGATTTAGTGCCGAATCCAACCCAGTAACACAACATGAAATGTAGTGTACTCAGTGTGGCAGCAGGCAATGTGCTACCAGTCTTGGTAGTCATGGTCCTGTTTATTTATGATAATCATTCTTAACTCTGATGTTAGCCTAGTAAGGCTACATTAATTTGTTTTTTGTCTATGCAGTGTACTGTGCAGCACTGGAGCGCCCTCTACCGGAGCTGAGGGGGGAGCTGCAGACGGACGTGACAGAGGCTTTGGCTTCCTACCGTAAACACTGCAGCTCTGCCTCAGTGTCTACAGGACAGGTCATCCATCCAAAATATCCATTCTAGTAAACTTTTTATACTGTCATTTAAAATATTTTTCAACACTTAATCTGCACATAATCTTCATTTTACTCCTGGCTGTTAAAATGATTTTGCAGTGTTGACTGCCTTTCAAAGCACATTTTACATCATCTACCATCAGATATATCAATAATTATGATAATGTAAATGTTGTTTTAGCATGAAAATGCATGTGTAAAAAATGTTTTAGCAGGTTAGATGCTTTGATATGTTTTTCACTTCTATCCTTTATTATATTCTTGCTCTCTGTTACCCACCCACATCTCTTTTCTTTGCTGCTGTAATGACTTTACTCCCAATCAAGTTCATCCTATTTTATCTTTCAGTATCTTCACCTCGAAGCCAAACTTAACTAGGCCACGAGTTTAATTTTGACATCAAGTGTGTGTGTGTGTGTGTGTGTGTGTGTGTGTGTGTGTGTGTGTGTCCTAGCTGGTCCTCCCTCAGCACCTGCGAGCCCTTCCAGTCTACATCAACAGTCTGAGGAAGAGTGAGGTGCTGCTGCCCGGCATGCGGAGCTCCGTCCACCAGCGGCTGCAGCAGCGCTGCCAGATCCTCAGCATGGACGCCAGCAGCACTGCCACGCACTTCTACCCCCTGCTGCGGCTGCTGGTCAGTGTCAAAATGTATACACAGTTGTCCTCATTAGAGCCACACCGATATATCAGGCTGATATTCTGCCCTATGAAGCTCAAGGGCAGCAACTGCAAATTTGATGTTGGCTCTTCAGTGTTGATATATGGAAATACTTAGTGATCTCAAGTTAAAAAAAAAAAAAAGTCAGATGTCAAAAAATCAAAGTAAGTAGTACATTTTAAGACACATAATGAAGTAAAGCTGCTTTTGCCTCTTTTCATTCTTTTTACAAACTATAAATGATGCTGAGATGTTGGAGTGGCTCCAGTCGCTAATTTAGATTTTGCTTGCAGCCGCTGTCAGCTGATGGCTCTGGTGACGTTTGCCCTCCCAGCCTGGAGGAGGCGCTACGCTGCAGTGCCACCAGCCTGGAGCCCAGGGGTGTGTATTTGGTCCACGGGCCCCTTGTCTTGCTGCTGTGGGTGGGCAGCCATGTCCCAGCATGCACCCTGGTGCAGCTCTTCAACACCAGCTGCTTCTCATCCCTGCCATCTGGAGAGGTGAGAGATTAGATTACATTAGATTAGATTAGGTCAGGGGGTGGAGAGTCAAGTCAAAATTCAAGATAAATTTATTTACAGATTAACTAATAAATAAAAACAATAAAATCACAAGTGGGGGCGAGCTCACAGCTTTGATCCCATGTCTGCCAGCGTGTGAGCGTTTGGACATGGAATGGAATAAAATAAAGTCACCACCACCACCACCTTTCAAAACAGAGTTTACACAGTGCTTTGACAGACGCAACAAAAGCAAAATAACAACAGAAAGCTGTACAGAGAAGGCCAAACAAGAGCAACACAAAATGAAGGTAAAATCAAGACGAAGATTTAAACAGGAAAACAAACGATGCAAAATACAGGAGAGGGAGAAAACAGAAGGATGTTGAAAGATAGAAACGGTAAAAGATTTTTAAAATAAGCAGTAGAAACATAAGAATGAATATAAATTGATAAGTAGAACCACAAAAATAAAAGCAATAATAAATGAATAAATAAAATTAAAAGGTCGTCTGTTAAGAACAGCAAGAAGCCGAGCCGCTGCGCTCTGAACCGGTTGGAGGCGAGATACTTTTGGTTTACGTCAGAAAGGAGGGAGAAAATAAAAGTGGGATGACTTTCTCCAGGTGAGAGTGTGAGAACTCCTTATCTGAAGGCAGCAGGTCTGTGCATCCTGCAGCGCTCAGGAACGGCCTCGTCGTGTTCCCTACATCGGCACGGCGGCATGAACACCAGCTTCTGACAGAAACAGAACGGTGGATGGGTTTGTTTTTTTTTAGAGTTTTGAAATGCACCCTGAATGTTTTTTTTTTTTTTTTTTTTTTTATTGTGCATTTGTATATTTTTGTGCTCTTCCAGACCAAACTGCCTGCGCTGGACAATCCCCTGTCCAGCAGTGTTCGATCCCTCATCGACTCGCTGAGCTCCCAGGCGCCCTGCACCCGCAAGGTGAGCCCCCGACTGTCCCGACACTAGTGAAGGCAAAACCATTTCAGCAGCAAACAGCACAGATTAGTACCAGACTAGCTGACAGAGCGGTCTCTGTGATTGCCCAGCACTTGCTCCACATCGTAGTGGATTTAGCAAAAACACAAATGGCAGATTGAAAAAAAAACATCTTTGCCATCCTCCGATAATGATAACTGCAAGTGCACGTTGGCTTTTTGTGGGCTCTGATATCTTCCACTTGGTGTTACAAATAGTAGAAGTGTGTCAACATGGGTAGCAAACTAGTGCTGAAATGTTATCGATTAGCCAGTCAACAGAAAATTTTGCATAATTTTGATTCATTTGTCAAATAAAAAAGTCAAACATTTTATCAGTTTCACCAAGATCGCTGAGATGCTGTAGTCGTCTTCCTTTTCTGTTTATATCATTACAAAATGAATCCTTTTGGTGTTTTTGGCTGCTGGTCAGACTAAGGAAAACATTTGAAGACATAGCTTTGGGTTCTGCTTACCTCCCATGTAAATAATGAAAATAATCATTAGTTACAACCTTAATCAGGACTGTAATGGCCTAGCGATCTATGCCGCAGCTCAGTTACCCAAAAAGAGAAGCGATGTTCGCTGTTTGCTTACATGCAGTGGTAGACAGGAGTGGCAGGTGAGCAGAGGGACGTGTGTCAGGGCCGATGGAGCCATCACACCCACCTGTCCGTCACTCACACCTCCTCCTCCGCCTGCCCTGTCACCTCCTCTTCACACAGCGCTTGACGTTCAGACTTGCCCCGTGTCAGGATAAATGAAATAAAGCATTTCCTGACAGCTGATGCCACCGCCTTTTGCCCCTGACACGGCTGTGTGTGTGTGTGTGTGTGTGTGTGTGTGTGCGTGCACGCGTGTATCTGTATGACAGTGTGTCTCCAGGACCTTTATCAAAAGTCTGAAAACATCTTAAATGGTAGAAATTCAAGGTCTTAAAAATATTTAAATGTTGTAAAAGCACTTACAGTTTTAAATTTTTCTCTGTGTGACGACTAATACAGAACAGAGTTTGTAGTAAGAATCAGATCTAGGATTACACATTAGGCTATGCATAAGCATCACATAATATATATATGCATATTTTGCATCACTTCTGCTTCACTAAAAACAACTGGACTTGATGTCCCTTAAAGGAACAGTTCACCCAAAATACAGAAAAAGACATTTTACTACTTACTCAATTATAAATGAATTCATCAGACTGGAAACTTTGTCAAATCACACAAACTCTCTGGATGGATAGATTGCACTCGAGGTAAGTGTAAAAATATCTTGTTTTGTATTTTAGGTGAACTGAACTTTTAACAATTAACCCACTTTTGTCCTTTTTTCTTTCCCTTTCATAATCTTAGTTACATGTCTTCACTTTCATCACTTTCGCCAGCTTTATTGGCACATGAGACGGCAAATTCCCATGACTGCATTTGAGTGTTGTTCATATGCGTGTGTGTGTGTCTGTTTCCCCAGCTGTATGTAGTGAAGCAGGGTGACAGCTGCGAGGAGACCCTGCAGCGCCACCTGGTGGAGGACAAGAGTCCCAACGGGGGAGCGTCCTATGCCGACTTCCTCTACCATCTGCACGTCAACTCTGTCAGGCTGCTGCAGTGACCAGACATGCACACACACACGCACACACACACACACACACACACACACACACACACACACACACACACACACACACAAAACCCATCAATATTATCCTTATTATAACTGGAAAGATCCAGGCCACAGCTGCCCAGTTATCAGAGCATAAGCAATGCATGGAGAGATTTTAAGCAATACAGAGTTTTACAGTATTTATTTCACTGATTACAGAATGAATACTTCCTCTCTGTGTGTGTGTGTGTGTGTGTGTGTGTGTGTGTGTGTGTGTGTGTGTGTGTGTGTGTGTGTGTGTGTGTGTGTGTGTGTGTGTGCGTGTGTGTGCGTGCGCGCGCGCGTGCGTGCGTGTGTGCGCGTGTGTGTGCCCGTTTGTGTGTGCTTAGTTAGGTGTCTGGTAGGTCTGGTAAAGGCCTGAAAATGTGTTCATGATGTTAATTTATTCCACTGTAATGACAACTCTCTGATCCTTGCCTGAGGTGCGTGTGTGTGTGTGTGTGTGTGTGATTCCTGTTTACTGCTGTGTACGTATAACTACTGTCATCTACTGGAAAAAATAAAGACAAACTTCAACTTAACCATCACTTCTGTATGTTTAGTTCTGAGTGAGAATATTATTTGTTAAAAGTGCGTCTGACGTACAGTAATCTGTGTCGGGGGAGGAGGAGAGCGCTTTGCAGTGTTTCATTAACAAGGATTGTAACTGTTTTCTAATTAATGGTGGGAGCGGTGAACCCAGAGGTCATGTAATCCTGCAGCTGCAGACTTAAGAGGCGAGGATGGCTGCTGCCTATTGAGTCCTAGTGGCTAATAAAGTTAATTGGAAGCAATTATGTTGCATCAGTCGTGGCTGTGAGGCTTTTTATTCAGCGACAGGACGGGAGAGGAATCAGTCAAACATGGAGGGTAAACCCCTTGTAAACTCAGAAAACACTCCTTTTTTTATTGGTGGATTTAGTGAACACCTTTGCAGCTTCACACTAATTTTCATAAGTGCAGTTCATGGCAGGCATCATAACAAAAAGGGTCCAACTGACGTAAATTGCACTACAAGGGGGTCTTTAATTTAAATAACAAGCACACAATAATAATCTCTGAAGGTATGACTGTTTTTGATGTCATGATGCACTGCAGGATGAACATCTGTCCAGGTCACCCCTGCCACACCATCAGCTGTGGCCATTTCACTGTGAATTCATGTCTCCTTTAAACATTTTGGGTCACACTAATGAGATTTGGACTGTCAAACCGCAAGCCTGTCTTTAATTCTGAAGCCAAGTGAGGAAACTCTAAGGTATTTTTTTGTTATTAAAAAAAAATGGGAGAAATGTCAGTGGGTCAGAGTTGGTGTGTTTATTAAGAAAGAAGCTGTTTAATTTCCAGATACACCCACATGACGCTTCCCGCGTGTGATGCCTGTAAAAAGAAAGTGCTGCGATGACATTTAGCGGAATTATGCAACGCTCCCGAGTCAGTGATAGTATTTCTATATCGATTCATAATTTCTCAACGGTGGAGCATTTGCTGAAACTTTACTCTGTGGTATTATTATTATTATTATTTTTAATTTCCTATGATATCTCCATAATGCTTTTTATATTTTTGCTGTGGTCACTCTTTTTTGGCTGTGCTCGTTGTGCAATTCGTTAGAGTATTTCTGAAGCTCTGTTTGGTTAAATTTCGAAGATAAACCATAGATACTCGATACGTGATGAATGAATCCACACAAACACGTGCACATACAACACGCATGGCGCACATTTTGAAAGCACGAGCCACCTCACGCTCATATTTGCCCCTATTTGGAAGTGCGCACTGTGCCGGCGGGAGGTGTGTGTGTGTGAGATTACTTTGCCCGCGCCTGCAGTTGCGCACTTTGTCCGGCAGAGGGCGGCAGAGAGCGCTACCGCGGCCAAGCTGCAGTCCCAAAACGCGGACTGCGTCAAGCTAGCCGTACTTAACTAGCATGACACCGGAAACGTGGTGATTTTGTCCTTCAAAATAAATCTTAAAAAAAAAAATCAGGTTGATTGCCATGAAGGTTGAAGAACATACAAAGAATTTGTCTTGGTATGTTAGTGCAAGAGAAGATGTAGAGATTGACATAAATAGTAAAGATAAATGGGAAAAGAATATAACGAAAAGAAAATAAGATGTAAAAATGGTAAAAAAAAATAAAATAAATAATAATAATAATAATAATAATAATAAAATATGTTTACAAAATATTCAGCCAGAGAACCAAGAGCTTATTTACAAGTATTGCTGGCTTCATGCATAGTGTTCATGTACAGACTGCACGGTGATCAACAAAAGGCAAATAATGACCAATGTAAAAAAAAAAAAAAAGATAATAAATTAAAATAGATGTGTAATTTCAGGAAACGATTACGTTTTCCTCCACTTGCATAGGTTCGATGTTACTTATTGTCATGTGTGCTATTAATATCTACCAAACAGAAGAAAAGCATCAACCTAAAAGTGTGCTTGGACACTTGTGAAAATGAAAATATGAGTAAACTGAGTTCAGGTGGTTTATCATGCACTCCAGCGCTGGTATTTGGGGTGTGCAGAGCACCCAAAATTTAACCAATGTACTCATTATTATATTAACTTATTATTTAGCAAGGTTCATTCCTTTGAGACTGAGACAAACATAAAAGACAAAACAGCATGGGAAATAATGGACTGTAAATACTCATTTTTTATGTAAAGTAAACACATTTTAACTCATTAATTTGCAGTTTCGTCAGTATATTCTCTCATTGTAACTGCTTTTGCTTTCTCTTCACTGCTCTGCATTAGTCCTATTTTTTTTTTTTTTTTTTTTTTTTTTTTTTTTAAGCTGTGATGGCCCAGTTTCTCCACAAAAGATCAAGCTTCATCCAACCTCGGGTGTCATTTGGGTTGAGAGAGATATTGCTCTCTCCACACCTTACACCAACACAGTTAACATTTGATCTTCAACATTACAATGGAGAGCAAAAATTCTCTGCAGTGTATAGGAGTAAATAACTAAATAAATACATAAATCCTTCTAAGATTGCAGTTTGGTGACCTATGAGCCTAATAAGTCATCAAATGATGTTCAGATAATATAGTTTTAAATAAGATGAAACATGAAAAAATGTAAAAATAAAAGATAGTGATCCTCATGAGGAAATTTTGTCTAATCACCCACAAGTAATAGGATACAAATTTCATTATTGATTCCCATAGTCGTGGAGCTGAACTGAACCCCTGACCGCTTCTGATGGGCAGCTGTGCACTTCGCCATCAGACAGTGTGTGAATGAGTGTGTGAATGGGTGAATGTGAGGCTAACACTGTAAAGCACCTTTGAGTGGTCAGTGTATTAGAAAAGCACTATAGAATTGCTGTCGATTTAACCAAAAAGCTCTTTTTTTCATTCATACGGTACAAAAGCATATATTTTGTAATTATCAATAGTTTGTGATGATAAGAAACAGAGAAAATCCAGCAAATCTACACATTTGTAAAGCTGCAAAAAGAAAATATTGTGTTTTTTGCAACATGATTCACAGACAACCTTCACTGTTGGTCTGGATCTCTGTGTGTGTGTGTCAAGCTAGAAAAAAAAAAAAAGTACTTCGTCTACTTCGTCAAATGTGCATTGAGTGTAAATTCCTGGGAATTTCACATTTCAGAGTGACAATTATAAGGTCCTTGCCTAGGTTTTCCAATTGCATCATCCAAATCAGCTCTAAGACAGACATTTGGACCTGAACTTTGTTTGAACCGGGACTTAAACGACTGATAACTAAATTTTAAGCACAGCTCTGAGCCACAGATTTCTCTCAAGTCAGTTCTTAGCAGTGTAATTCTGAGAAACTTGATAAATACGAGGCCCTGTTCCCGTCCAATTCAACTCCCGTGGTCGAATCTAATCGATTGATTCGCTGTCAGATGATACGAGGGAGGCCGGGCGTGGCTCTTATTCTGAAAGCTAGAACCGGACGTTAGCGTTGTCATGCCGACGAACTTGACGGCGGTCAGTCGAGCACGGCGGCGGATAGATAGCGGAAAGAGAGAGAGAGAGAGAGAGAGAGAGAGAGAGAGAGAGAGAGAGAGAGAGAGAGACACCCACCCTGGCCGCTGTGCTCCTCCAGCTAATATCAGACCCTCCTTCACCGCCTCGCCAAAACATTTCCCGTCTAGCTGCTAGGCGGACCCGCTTTTAGACGCACACACACACATACACACACTCACACACACACACACGAAACACAACACACACGGTATTTGGAGGGGAAGAAGAGGGAGCAGCAGCAGAAGAAGAGGAAGAAGAGGTAGAAGAAGAAGAAGAGGGAGACATCTGTTTATTTTTACATCTCCAACTGACGAGAGAGAGACAGACAGACAGAGAGACAGGCAGAGAGAGAGAGAGACATGGCCACGACAACCTGTACGCGATTCACGGACGAATATCAGCTGTACGAGGAGCTGGGGAAGTGAGTGGAGCCCGCTGTTTGTTTGTTTGTTTGTTTGTTTGTTTGTTTGTTGTTGTTGTGTGCAGTATTGTTGTTTAATTGTTTGAAGTGTCAGTTGGACGCAGCGTACAGTAGCGAGCTATTTGTAGGCAGAGCGGCGCGAGCCTGCAGGCCAGCAGCACTGTGTGTGTGTGTGTGTGTGTGTGTGTGTGTGTGTGTGTGTGTGTGTGTGTGTGTGTGTGTGTGGTGACGCTCAGGGCTTTTTCAGGGTGACAGCTCTCAAAATACGCTGCTCTCTCTCTCTCTCTCTCTCTCTCTCTCTCTCTCTCCCAGTTCAGTTCAGTTCGACTGGCTTTATTAGCATTAAATCATGAAAAAAAAAAAAGCTCACTAAAATCAAAAGTAGCTGTCTGAATAATGTAGGGCTGCAACTAATCATTCATTTCTGTGTCACTTATTTATTTTTTTAAATAAGCGATCAGTCACTTTGTCTCTAAAATGTTAAAAATTGTGACTAATTCCTGTCACAAGTTACCACAGCTAAAGACAGCATTGCAAAATTACCTATACTTACTAAAAACACCCCAAAGTATTCATTTCTTGATGATATGAAGTGGAAATTAGTTCTGTGGATCAATCAGTCATTCATTAACTAATTGTTGCACATGGAATAAAGGGTGATAATAGTGCAGGTGGTGATCATATGCAAAATAAAGACTAGGTGGAATATAGTAGATAATGCACAGTGCAACAGGAAATAGAGTAGAAGGTGTGAAATGAGAGAAAATGTCATAGTGGAGTATGCTCATGCATGATATTTTTTTTCCCGTGGATTTTCCTCTATGTAACACGTGCTCATGTGTTGAGATAGTTTTCGTTATATATTCAAAAACTGACCTAAAAAATGAATTTGGGTCAGTGACATCATGTGCGCTTTTTTGTGTCCCCAAATAAACACGTGCACATATATATATATAATAAACACATATGTCAAATTATTCTAAAATACTGCATGTTAGACCGCTGTCATTTTGTTGAAATGTGAGTTGTTGTTTTTTTTTTAAATGTGAGTCCAAAAACGTCCAGTAGTGCAACTGTTCAGATCAAAGCTGTAATGAAGATGCTTATTTTTTCATTATAATTCCTAATCATATGTTTTTTGTTTTTTTCTTTTGTTTTTTTTTTTGGACACTATAATCATTAAGGTTTGCAGGTTTTCAATAGTAATGCTTGAGGTGGAAGTGCATTGTTGAAACTGTTGGCTTGCACCGCTTGTGGTAAGGTCACAAAGGTTAGAAAATGAATTGAGGTCATCCTAAATGCTGTATCACAAATGTGAAAAGAAAAAAAAAAAAAAAAACGTATGCAAGCACAATTCTGGCCAGCCCTCCCGCCTGTTGAGCCAACTGCATATGAGAAACATGTTTTCATATGAATACAAGCAGTCTGCCGTGCTGACAGCTGATTGGACGTGCGGTGAGGAAGTCATGCTTCTGTCTTCCACGGGAGGCTTTTTGCAGCGTTGTGGTGGCAGATAACACAAGATAAGACTTCCCAAGCTGGCAAAAGGCAAAAATGAAACCCCATCTCACTCTGTCAAGCCTGTCCCTCAAGCCAGCGTGTTTTCTTCAAGGGCCCACATGAGTTGAAGATTTGACTAAGCAGAGCCTCAATAACACAACAGATTTTAGAGGGATAACAGACAGATATCACAGTTAAACATCACATGTACCACTGAAAATCCTACAGTAATATCATAAGAGAGAGGAAAAAAAATGGAATTAGTACAACAAGGTCACCATGAACTTATAGTGTACCACTGCCAGACCGTCAGTCCTCGTGTTAATACAGACACTCCTTTTTGGGTGTTTTATTGGAATATTATAATACTGACACAAGAGGTGAAAAAATATCATGACCCTTTGAATCCCAGGAGCTTGTGGCAGGGCGTTTATTTTGAAAGATTGTATTTAACCCCTTGAACAAAATTAACTTTTTTTTTCTTGGTAGTTTTCATTTGAAAAGGATTATTATTGTTATTTATATCTATATCTATTATCTGTTTTTTGCTAAATTTGCTAGGTTTATGGTAATTTAATTTTAATTATATAAGAAAAAATTAGGTAATTTGTTTTGCTAATTTTCTTTTATTTTTTGCAATTTTTTTTCAACAAATTCTTATGCTAATCTTCTGGTAGTTTTTAATTTTTTTATTATTATTTTTTTGAGGGGGGGGGCATTTCTGATTTATTGGTCAGTCACAGAGGAGACAGACAGCTAGCGAAAGGCAACTTTTTTGGATAATTTTTGGATAATTTCTCACTAATTTGTTAATCACTTTTTTTCCCTCGTGTTTTTGAAAGAAATCAAGTGGTATAACATATATAATCACCATAGCCTCACTCTTGAGCACCACAGACACACTTAAAGTCCCTGTAGTCGCACCATGAGAAATATAAAATAGCATAAAGGTCAGTAAGGTCACTAAATTGACTGCTGGACATGTGATACACACCGTAAGTCTGTCTGTTTTCTCTTAGCGCCGTGGCTGTGAGGGAAGTGATGAAGAAATCACTCATCATTAGCTGTATGTTGTTTACATTGCTGCTGCAGAGCGTCATGCATCTCGCCGGGGTTGTCTGATTATCATGCATATCACTGGATATTCACTGATAGCTTGATTGGTTGCACGCAGAGGAACCATAACTGTGATGATAACTGTGCAAAAAAAAAATAATAATAAAAAAGTCTGGGTTTTATTTCATGGAGTAGAGGCGATTGTATGATTTCATGTTGAGAAACAGCTGGAGAGACATTTTAATATTTCCTCTAAGTTCTTATGGTATGTGTGTGATACTCAGTGGAGAGTTTATAGTGACATTATTGTACTTGATGGGATTTTCTCTCCTTTTCTAAGTGTATATTCTTCCTGCGGACTTAGGGTTTGTTTCTGGTGCTTGATAGTGAGGTTGAAGTGGCCTTAATGTACTTGATGGTTGTTGTTTTTTTTTTCGTTGTGACCTAATATCAGCGTGTGAGCCCACACTGATATTTCGATAAGCCCCAGTGTCATCTCTCGCTGTTAAATAACAATGACCCTGATTGTGAATCAATGAATAGCAATGATAAAGGTTATGAATAATGCAAGGGGCACCTTATGAAGCTCGTGTCTCCCTGCAGGGCTATTAGCATGTCGTTTTGCTGTCATCTGTGGCTCGGCTTTGAAAGTAAATGAACCGGCTTTTGTCGGGGCACAACCGGGTGCAGCACTCACACTCGCTGACTTGTCGCTCCTTGTCAGGGCAGGTTATTAAAGGAAACAGTCATCGTTCTATCTGCGATTTTCAGTGCTTTTCAAGAGTTAATTTTCTGTTGCAGGAACTTCCCCTGGGACTAGGAACCTTTTGAGGAACTCATTGTGTTTCCACTGCAGGGACCAGGGTCTAAATTAAGTTCTCGGTACATTATTTTTACCCCAAAAATCTGTGCTCGAGGAATGTTTTTTTCAAAAGTACAGGAACTTTTGGGGTGGGGCTTGCAGTGCTGAACATTTCTGATTGGTTGAGTCCTTGCAGCATTTTATTTGCATTGCCATTTTCCTGCAGCCGCAAACCAGAATGAATTCCTTGAGCATATAAATATAGCTAGCTGCACTGTATTGTGTCCAAGGTCACTATATCACTGTGTCCTTTGCTCAGAATGCAAAATATCCTGTAGTTGTATTGCATTCTGGGTTATTGAGGCTAGTGTCAGTGAAGGAATTGGTATTATTGTTTATATCGATTAAATATTTTTTGTTGTTAAATATCTCAGTATTTATGTCACGTCATCTATGTGGGATGACATGTAGGAATAAAAAGAAAAATCTCCACCAAAAAATGCAAGTAAGAAAGAAATGTGGGACACATCACACTTATCTGTATTTTAGTATTTTAGTGAGATTCAGGATTTTTCCTCTAACATTTTCTATCCACTGGCTGCAGTGGCTGATGGATTTCAAAGTTAAGCATCTGTCAAATTTAATGCTCCTGTGATATGGGTTTTTGAAAGCCCATACCATTATTGTTGGATTAAAGCTGCCAATATAAAATATTTTATGGCAGTTTTCGCTGTTTAAAAGTGATTTATTTCCATTTGATAGTTTTTATGCCCAAACTAGTACTCAGTGTTCCCCCCAATTCCATCAACCATCACGGGACACTAAAACTGTCCTCTGAAGCCCAGACTAATTAATTTGTTTTAGGGTTAGCAGCTCTTTAAGGCGGGGTGACCCACCACACCTGTTCAGTGGCAGGTGAAACTCTCCCGCTGCCTCTAAAGGAAGAACTAGGTTACAGAAAACATTACTTAACAGTTAAATGAATAAAATTCAAAAAGAACAACATGTTCCATTGCAGGTTTTACAAACTGTTGCTCTGTAGCTGTCGTCAGGGAGGAATCTCCAGCATATTTGGCTGCAGTCTAATTAAAGCCCAATATTAGCTTGTTATGTCGGTCAGCCTGTAATAGTTGGTCATCTGCCAAAGTGGACAATCTGACCTGCCAAATTTACAAGCTTTAACTTCCCTCATCCCGTTCCTTCCATCCCATATCTACTAAATTGTGAACAGGACAAGGTTTTTCCTGCCTCAACCCCATATATCTCTAATCCAGTGAGTGTTCCCGGCACTCGGTTAAAAAAATCACATTGGTGAGAAACGCATCTGATTATCCTTTAGGTGTTTTGTGCTTAGGTTGTGCATATTTCTCAGCCTCTATACAAAGCAAATGGCTTTGAACTGCTCATGCATTGGCACAAAAAAAGAAAAAAAAAGAAAAAAAAAACCTCGTGGACGGATCTTATTATCCACACACTTACATTGAGCTGAGAGGACGGAGCACAGGTGTGAATGATTTGGCATCCGTGCGATAACGCTTTTTGTAACATGGTAATACTAAGCCAGCGTCTAAGACGAGGTAGTCGTTGAGCTCTTACTCTCCCTTTTCTCTCTCTGTCTGTCTCTTTTTCTGTCACTTCCTTAGTTGAGCTTCTGGCATTAAAATGACTTAATTGTTCATTTGACGTCTTTGTGCCAACTTTTTATATCAGGGCGCCCACATTTGCTAAAGTAAATTCGCTCCCAGTTCACTTTGACTTTGTGCAACATTACATCAGGCACTATTTAGAAAAATATAGTTTTTCATATGCCCCTATCAACATGATGATATTCAATATATTACTATCATTGTGTAGTTAGTGTAGGATAGCTAACTAATGTGGAGGACTTTATTACGGTGATGGAATACCAAACCAATGGTTGGACAAAAGGAAGGAAAACATTATATCAGCATTCTAGAAGATGATTCCTTGCTTTGGGAAAATATTAACAGAAACATGAAGTATATACATTTTGTAGATGGGGAAATTATGTTGCTATGATTTTGATTTAAACAAACTGAACAATAGTTTAAGTAGTCAAATGGGCTGAATTTGTAGCTTAGACATAAATTTAAATAATGCCTGCCAAAGACACATCCATCTTTCACACAAACACCAAAAGGAAACCTGTACTTAGATTGACCTTGTCAGATATTTATTTTCCACCTCACTTTTGTGACATCATTCTCAGTTGGACTGTAATTTTTATGGTATGAATTTACAAATCCTACAGCACTTTATTGGTCCACATTACAGGAACCATGCAAAGCTCCAACAGCATGCCAAAAATTTGACTTATCCGGTTACAAGAGGCCCCAGTTTACCCCCTAAATAATTTGGGGACCCATTTGAATTTCTCCATGTTCAAGTTCTGGGTGCCAAACCAGACATTTAAAAGCGCTGAATGATTGCCTGTCACTCTGTCTAATAGAGTGTGTGTGTATGTGTGTGTGTGTGTGGTTTAGCATATTTAGCCTTGACAATAGATACTACCTCACCTCATCGAGTGTGAACTTTCCAGGCACAGCTGTGGGGTTTGGTGTCACTGACATGTATACGTGTGTGTGTGTGTTTGTGTGTGTGTAAAAGTAACTTCATGAATGTGTGTGAGAGTGTATGTGTGTGTGCGTGTGTGTGCAGTTGATTTAGCTCATGCAGTCCATGTCCACAACTGTTTATCAGTGTGTCCCGTCATATCGAGTTTACATGCAGCTCGCTGGTGTGTGTGTGTGTGTGTGTCCGTCTTATTTCCCAGTAGCCTCCTGCCATGCCAGCTATGTGGGGCGAGGTTTATCGGGGGTGGGGGTGGGGGTATGGCCCACTCTGCCCCCCTCAGTCAATTGACATGGAGTCTGGGGAGGGAAAGGTGGAGTTATGTGACTATAAATCACTTAAAACGTCTCTAGAGAGGCTCGCTAGGCGGACACGGCCACTAATGAAAAGCACTTTGTTAACACATTGATTCCTCACCGCTGGGCAAAGCAGACAGGCCAGACGCCAGGATCTGGCGCTTCAGGCTGCTCTGATACAAGCGTGATCTCAATGCCGGTCTTTAGGACGATGCTGAAATTGCCCTACGATGCCTTGATTTGTTTTTGTGTTTTTTTTTCTTTTTTTCTTTTTTCTTTTTTTTTATACAAAGCTGCTTCCCAGTCCTTGTTCCTTTAAGTCTTTGGTCAGCCGGACACATGGCTGTCACCTTTGACCCTGACCTTGTCGTTAGTCTATATTCACTCTGTCTCTGTGTGGAAACAGATCAGTGGCACCAGTCAGCCTTAAGAGGCGGTCTCACTTGTCTTTCGGTGATCCATTAATTTAAAGCTGAGCAACGACACAAGGACAGGAAAAAATACTTAGGCTATATCCTTCTGCAGAGAAATACAAATCTTCAACGTTACTGAAACCCTCGGCTGAAGTTCAAACAAGAAGGAGGATCTAATTTCAGCAGTTTTCCACCATCCAGATCTGTACACCCATATTTGTTGAGGCAAACAGATTTTTTTTTTTTTTTTAATGAATCAAACGTAATGCCACTGACTCCTCACACTGTTAATGAGACTGGGGCTGATCAAAACCAGCATGGCCAGAAAGCTGCTGTGCCTTTGAAGCCAGTTTAATATAGAGCAAGGAAACAGTGATATTGATTTCTGAAGGCCAATACAGACATTTTTTTGTACAAGTTCCTGATAATGTAGTCAAATTTGACCTTCTTTATGCCCATAAAATTCCAAGTATTCAGTGTTTCTCCCCAGAACTGTATCCTTATCAGAATGGAAAATCCTGTTTTAGTGTCCCATGATCAAACCCTATAAAACTGTCCCCTGAAACCCAGTCAAATTGAATTAATTTAGGGTCAGCAGCTCCTTAGAGTGACCCTGCACATTTAGTCAATGGTAGGAAGACTCTGCGATATGAAAAATAATGAGCAATTAAATGAAAAAAAAAAGTACCAAGATGAAATTTCATTGCAGCCTTTACAGACTGTTTTCATGGCAAACTGATATTTTGGGCAAAACCTACTTGCATCACTGGCCAAACCCAATAATAATGAAAACTCAAAGCTTGTGAAAGCATAAATGAGGGATTTCATAACATAACACAACAGAGGATAAAAGCTAAAACTCATTTTTACTGCTGATCAAGAATATATGCATAGACACATCATATACATCATCAACACATCACCAATTTTATGTACAGTACATACATGTCCTGTTTTGGGAGTTTTTTTTTTTTTTTTACTGTCCCAGTTAAATAATCTGTGGACGGTGTTCAATCCTGACCTGCCGTCCTGCATCTGCACCACGGCAGCCAAACTGGGACTGATAGCCATTTCAATTTATTACTTCTGATAGGTGGAGCTGACTATGGGCTTGATGCAAGTGTTACACTATCTCTGATGGGTGGTGCTGAATACAGGCTCCTTACTCTTGTACTCAAAATGTCAGCGATGCAGGGAAGGGCCACGGCCACGCAGCAGCAGTGATGAAACTTGGCTGTTGGACCAAGCAACGGGGGCTGCATTTACAATATGTTTCTCTAAACGTGAATCAGTGTTTCCTCTGCAATTTTAAACTGCTGTGGACTTTTGAGTGATAATATTTTTTAGTCATAATATGGGTATACCAGTATTCATTACTTCCAAAACAATTAGACTACACTTATTTTAGATAATTGGCAAATTGGCTAATGTTTATTTTACTTTTCTGTTGTAGTGGTGGTGCATCACAGCTTAATGAATACACAGGAAACACCGTGTGGAGCATAGTCTAGCCCTTACAGCCATTACAATGTCTTTCCCTCTGTAGTTTTTCATTGTTTTGTGCTGCATTTAACTTTTGTAGGCCTGGCGAACATGTTTGTGTATCATGACAGGTTTATTAAGGTTATGCCCAACTCACTGCAGCCTGGGTTAAATGTCTTCCAGAGCCCTTTCCCTATATTTTAGCTCTCTATCTCACATGCCACGTGTCTTCACGCCATTTAGAATGTGCTGACTGCGTTTTGGGAGCCTCATGGGAGCCTATTAAGCAGACAAACCATGGCAGCGTAGTCTATTAATGTAGCCGTAGCCACACTTTAGCGTGTGAGCAAGTGACATCGAGTCTGTTCTGTGTCAGGCCGGCAGAAACGCCAGCTGTGCAGAATTGTCCCCAGAAAAAAAAAAAAAAAAAAACTTAGACTTTATGCTAGCAGAGATCCTTCACCACTCTAATTGTTATTCCTCTAGAAACTGCAGGTGTACCAGTGATGGCTTTCCATTAAATGATGTGTGAGGCAATTAGAGAAACCATAAAAGCCACCTGGCCTCCAGAGAAACCATAAAGTATTATTTACACCCCAGCTTCAGAGGGGAACCTGTTTGACTTTGGCTTAAAGCACTGAGAGCTGTGCGTTTTAGCGCTGAACCAGAGCTTAGTGAACCTTTTTGTCTTTGTGTCTGTGTTCACAGGGGAGCCTTTTCAGTGGTGCGCAGATGTGTGAAGCTGTGCACAGGACAGGAGTATGCTGCCAAAATAATCAACACCAAAAAGTTATCTGCAAGAGGTAAGCACAAGCACATTCAACCTTTGTTGTTGTCAAACTATATTTAATGTATTTGAAATCAACATGCTACAGCCAAGGGGTTTGTAAAGTCTGGCCTGGGGACCATCAGGGGTCCTTGAAGAGGTCTCAGGGGGTCTCAAACAGAAGCAGGTAGAGTTTAATTTCACTGCTATTTCACTTACTAGAAGAACAATTAGAGACTGTACAAGAATGACTAATTTGTTCATAGTTTCACTGTCCCAGTTGTTACCTCCCCGCCTACAGTGTAGACAGTTATATAATCCTGCATCTAAGCCATATCTAATAACACAGTCCTCTCAGATGGCCTCCCTGAGGACCAGGTTTCCTGTGAAATTGCCCAGGTTCACCTTTCACACTGCTCTCATTGTGAGTTATATTAATCAGTAAACTGATGTCATAATGGATTAACTGACTTTCTTTCAGTGTAAAGGTGCAAAGACTGTGTGGGTTTTTTTTTTTTTTTTAAGACACATCTTCATACCACAGTGCAAAAAAACTCAGATGTCACAGTAGCTTGCAGTTTTCCATTGAGGCTTCACAAATAACATTTGCCACATGAAGTCTCAAGTCTTTCATAACCACCTAAACAAAAGAATCAAGCGGAAATAGAAATGCCTTTGCTACAACACTCATCACATTAATCACAGAAGTAAATAAAGAACTATTCAGTTTTCTCTCAGATTTCCCTCATGTTTCTCCTTCTTGTCTATGTGGTTAAAGGTAACAGAGCTGACCTTAACTGTGCACAGAAACACTTTTCACTTGTGGACAAATATGCTTCTGTCATACAGCCATCAGTAAAAAAAAAAAAAAAAAAAAACTTTTTTATCTCTTTTTTTTTAAATCTCTTTTTAAAATTTTTTTTTTTCACTCTTACACAATCACTTCAAGGTCACAGGAATATTGTAAAGGCGCTAAGGCCCTTAGCTTTGCGCTCCTTAATATCAGTTGTTTTATCTAGGAATTGAAGCTTCGCTCTGGATGAGTGGGTCAGCTCGGTGCCTAAAACATTAAAATGTAAAATAATGTTCTTAGTAGCATAGTCCCCTGTTTGCTTTGGTTTTTACCAGAGATCAATGTGCCATTTTTCCTCATGAATTAGAACCTCTTTTTTTTTAACACCCTAACTAGTGTCACACGCTGTCCACCCAGTAACGGTTTTAGCCAGAGCCAAGGCCAAATGCCGCAGCAGTTAGGTCCAAGCCGGCTCCACAATGGCCGCCGTGGCTCGTCACACCACCAGTTGCCCAGTGTAAATCTCCTGCTGCCCCTACAGCCTCGTAACTGGAGCCCCGCCGCCGAGGCTCTGCCAGGTGGCACCGCGCTGACACTTGACTGTCACCCTGCCTTCACGCACGCACACACACACACACACACACACACACACACACACACACAGAGACCACACTGCCTGTGTGTGTTGACTGTGGTGAGCAGGCATTTTAACAGGCATTAGCAGAGGGCATCAACCTAGAATGTCAAAGTCTGGTTGGATCTGTTTGTCTCATTGTGCGACACGATTACAGCTACAACTTTAAATCACCTGATCATTTTAATGCACTTTTAATTAATGCATTAGAATTCTACATTTTGACTATTTCCAAGTATGGCAGGTAATTTGACATAAAATGCTACACTGAGAAAACAGCTTTGGAGTTGTATAGTTTGTCGGTGTGCACAGTGCGCTGTGTCTTAAAATTCAAATATTTTGCTCCATACACAAAAGAGAGAGGAAGGATTACATGGAGGAGACACAACTAGAAACAGGCACTAGGTCACAACGTTAAATTAGTGTGGCAGGAAGTAAACGTGTGGAGGTGGGTTGCATTATATTTCATTCTGATGACCTGGGTACAATTCATGCCAAGAGGTTTCCGCTTTGAAAAGTTTTTCGCATACAGCCAAAACCAAAACCTATTGCTGTGTTAACCCCAACCTCAACCAAAGTTTTAGTTACATAATCAGAATCCCCAGCCTTAATCAGAGCTGTTTCCATGGTAGAGGAACATAATCTGTACTGTTTTGTCCACATGATCTATGTTGAGAGTTTGGGTTCATTTCATACAAGTGTTTTAGACTGTGTTGTAAAATGACAATGTTTTACATTTGTACATGAGTTGTAGAAATTAATACTGCAATTTATGGTTATGGTTAGCTTTAGGGTCTTATTCCGTTTGACTTCAAAAGTGTTTTAAACAATTTACAATTTTGAAAAATAGCCACACCACCACCCCACTGAATTAACAGGCTCCACACTTTCTCGACCTCGGAGCTCAGGGCAGACTGATTTTTACCTGATTTTACCTCCCAGTGTTTCTCCAGCCATAGAATGACAAATCAAAGCTGAAGAGTAATAAAATATAGAAACAAAGAGCTAAAACCAACAGCAACAAAGTGTGATGATTAAAAACAGAAAGATGGGATGCAATTACTTCTTTGCATAAGGGAGATTAAAAAAAGCTCAGGGGTGGCTTATAATAGAATTTTACTTCAAAACAAAAAACAAAACAAGAAAAAAAACAAGAAAAAAAAACAAGATGACAAGCAAAATCATATTTAGTTTGGATATGTAGAATCTGAATGACAGTCTGGTGGAAAATGGTACAACAACAATAAAAACATCAGAACTGACTTGGATTAGTCCGCTGATGAAAATTAGAGAAAAAAAAATCATCTTGTGTCTCATGTAGGCTGTATCCCATCATCCCCTGCAACAGTTATGTCACTCCTGTCATGTTGTGACTCCGTGTCAGTGCAGCGAGCAGCTTTTAATGAGATTAGCTCCATCACCAGATTATCCTGCTGCTATTAGCGTGAGACTAACAGTTAATCCCAGCGATTGGCCAGATGAGACTGTATACAACACACCGTGCACACACGCACACACGCACACACACACACATACACACACACAAAACAAAATTCTCCCATAGGTTACACTATAGGTAGGTCTATACGTTTCCCAGCTTTCCTCCACGTTTCCGACTCTTATCTCCCTGTTTCAGTATCGGGCCTGACTGAGCGCTGTGTGAGGCTCGTGCTGCGCTCCTTACTAATGGATGAACCGTGTCCCATGAAACAGCGGAGCGATGTTAGAGCCGGCAGAGCTGCTGCATACTACTTCTACTCCAGCTCCTATTTATAGCTGCATGACCTATCTGACATAGGCTGCAAGCGCCGGGTTTTATGGCAGCTCCGACTCGCTGCCCCACTTTAGAGGTAGAGTTTGGTTTAAGGCAGGGGTTTTCAAATGTTTTTATGATCTGGACCCCGAATTCGACTCTCATTAAGTCGCAGAAGGGATTTTTGCCAAGGGTCTCTGACATGAAAAGGTATTTTAATTGGTTTGAGTTTCTTATGGATTTGCCTCATTATCATCCTTGTCAAATACGTTCAAAGTGGTAATTATCACTAATACATATTTTTGTGTTGTATCCAGTGACTGGTGAATTAAACCTTTGAAACCTGAGCAAATTCACTTGATTTTGTTTCCAAAACATACAAACATAGAAAATTAAAAAAAAAAAAAATACCGGTACATTAGCCGAAAATTAAAGAAAAAAAAATTAAAGAAAGAAAACTATACAATTATTAAAATTATATATTTAAGCATCAGATCAGTGTTGCTAGATTGACGTCAAAATTCTTGTCTTTAAATGCTTCTGAAAGACATTTGAACGCAGCCTCACGCTGCATTTTAAATATAATGAAATTGGTCTCTTCCTCATTTTGCTGCAGACTCTCTGGACCCTCTTGAAAAGCACTAGTTTAGGGGACACTGCGTCTCAGATGATGTTTGTTGGCTGACAGGTAGGGCTGGAGAGCGCACGACTTCAGAGGAGCGTTTTTGTTCAGGATGGCCAGATGGAGACGGTAGCAGAGAGGGGCGGGAGGGGTCAGGCGAGAGAAGGCACCCCAGGCACTTGGCAGCTGAGGGCCACGCTCCTGTACGCCTACATGCCTTTAGCACGGGACTCTCATCTGACTCTCTCTTGCGCACACACACACACACACATATACAAAGACCCACACACATACACACACAGAGCAGAGCAGCTAAGGCGGTGATCCATGGCTGCTAGATGAACTCACTTCCCTGTTACCACAAGAAATGACAAAGGATTTCGTTTTATATTCTGGGATGAACGCTAAAAACTTTTCACCGCTGGCAGTCTCAGTGATTCACTCGCTCAAATGTGGCATATACTTGGTTATGATAGTAGACGGACCAGTGTTTAGCTAATAATAGTATTAGCCGACCAGTTGTAGTCAAGGTGTGAGTAGAAGCGAGACAGTCATAGATACTATGAGAAAAAGACTGCAAAAAGACTGCACATACCATAACTTACGACACACACACACACAGCCTGACTCCTCACTGTAATAGCAGATGACTGGTAGCCTGAATCCCCCCTCCCTCCAGTAGCCAAACGTTTAATACCGTCCGCCACATGTCAACAGGAAATGTGGGGCGGGTCTGTTGGGCACGGCTTCCAGCCAATCACAGAGCGTGTTTATCAGCGGGGTACGCTGGACAGGGGTTGCCAGAGGTTGCTGTGTGGCTCTGCAGTATACCATGGTCAGCTGTGTGTAAATGTGTGTGTGTGTGTGTGTGTGTATGTGTGTGTCTGGTGTTTGAGATTCACCTGCAATGCAGCAGCAGTGATCTGACCTGGTTTTGGCCGGCCAGCTTTATGTCATTGGGCAGCGCAGCACTGGACTAGGTCAATGTCAAACAACCAGGACAAGCTGGAATAACCTCAGTTTCTACATATTGAGAGCTGTGTTATACAACATCATCTTAGCTTGAACCATTATGTGTCCATTTGTGGAAGTCAACCATGCTTTTCTCATGTCTCCTACCAACATACAGTCTAATCAATGTATTGAAAGTGTAAATAGCATATCGATATCATCATGTAAAAACCTTGTAACTCCAGCTTTGTTCATTGCCATGTTTTTACTTAAAGGTGACCGATGAAAACAGAAGTACACAGGTTTCCAGTTCCGTGTAATCTGGATCCTTCTTGTGGCAGTAAATTAAATGCTGCTTGAAATGTAGGCCTACACTTCTGAGCGGATTCCAGTCTTCACATACAAAGAAAAACAGGACAAACAAAATGTTCACAGAATCATGGAATTGTCACCACAGACAACTGGCTTTGTAATGTTCACAATAATGCAGGGAGTTTTGTCGGTGGACATGTAGGTTTAATCAACATTGTGTGAGCTCATTTGGCATTAGCTAGAGCATGACGAATGTTCGTCTATATTTAAAAGTTTGGTGCTAGCATAAATACTTTGAAATTGCCACTAGCATTTTGCTCAGTTGAAAATCTTGTAACTCTAATTTTGTTTACTTTGAAGCTTTAATTTCAGTCAAAGGATTAAATGCTTCTCTATGGGACCAGAAAATCCTACCACCTTTGGTCAATGGATCCCTTTCAAAACATACAGAATTAGCTCAGAAATATGAGGTGGTGAAGCTGAAAACAAGGCTGCATTTCTTAGCTCTCAAAAGGTTGGCGTTTCAGAAATGCAAGGCCTTCACTCTGTCCTTATATAGCATTTGTCTTTTTCTTAGCTGAATCCTACTTTTGCTGCTTCAGTGACCTATTTCCCCCATGTGATCAATCAGCTTTCATCTTATTAGACTCTGAAATGGTTCAGAAACCATCTTTGCTGGCATTACTATAGCTTAACACGTAAGAGACAAAACATTGAATCTCCAATCGTGACTGAGATTTTTAAAGATGGCAACCTTGTGGATTATTTTTTTCTGTCCTCCCCGACAGCAGTGCAATCCGCGCTCAGCATTTCCCAGCTGGCCAGCTGCTTATGTTTTGATGTTGGGGCTGGGAGGGTGATGGTGTTAAATCTGGAGGTGGCCGTCTTTCTACATGTGCTCCCCTCTTG
Source organism: Myripristis murdjan (assembly GCF_902150065.1). Classification (NCBI taxonomy): domain Eukaryota; kingdom Metazoa; phylum Chordata; class Actinopteri; order Holocentriformes; family Holocentridae; genus Myripristis; species Myripristis murdjan. The sequence continues at coordinate 30,305,189 of NC_043988.1, forward strand.
AGACTTCCCTCCTCATTGGTGTGGATTAACCTAAATGTAGGCTATTACTGTCCTCTCCTCGTCTCCTCTCCTTGCACCAGCTAGAAAAGTAGTTAATATTGGAAAAACTTGCAAAACTCAGTAACTAACAGTTGCCAACAAACACACTTCAGTCGGCTCCAGTGAATCCTGTGCTTGGGTTTTCTCACTAAGTGAGCGTATCGCTTGTGCTCTTCCCTACCATCTATCGTCTTCTCCTCCTCTCTCTACCTCTTCTTCATCCCCTCAGGACCACTCCTCATCCTCCTGTCCTTCCCTCATCTCTTATTTACCATGCTGCATCACAGAAAAGCCAAACATGGAAGTTTTATTATTACTGACTGGCTGGCTGTATACCTGCACTGGTACTGTTAGGCTACTGCTGCACTGAATGTTTAAGCAGAAATAATCAAGTTAAGAAGAATGCTTCAAAACAATGGCAAGTAGGAAGCCAAAGTGAACTTCCTCTTAGTGTTTTGAGCAGATGAAAATAACAAAAAATAAGGGGAAACAAATGAAGCAAGTAAGGATTTGTAATTTTATTTGAACAAATGCAGACCACTGGGTTTGAAAGGATATCCATACTGTAAGTAGCGCTGCATGAAGCGAAAAGCTATACAAGCTGAATATAATGTGAGATTTATGCTCAGAGCAAATATTGTGTACGTCATGACAGTGCTGAAAATTGCTTGTTCATACATGCAAGCATTTAGCATTTAGTAATAAGTTATTTATTTTTTTCTGGGCGTCAGACATGAACGCTTGAGTTTTGTAGATTTGCTTTAGAAACCCAACATGTGAAGACATTTTGCTCTGTTTCTGTAAACACATGCAGAGTTTCTTTTTGCTGCATTTTATGGCACTCAACCCAACAATTTATTCATCCAACTATTCATTCAACCATCCATCCCTCCATCTATCATCATCCATTCAGCCAGTCAACTACTACTGTGTCAATCATCAATCCATCCATCCATATATTCATCCTATCAACTACTCAGCCCATCTATCTATCCATCCATCCTTCTATCCATCCAACCAATCATTGAATTACCCAGCCAGCCAATTATTCTTCAATCCATCAGCACCTTCTTTGTCCTTGGCCTGTATAGAAGCTAAAACAAGCATTATTCATTATTCAGCTGACTCGCTGTGCAGAAAAACACCTGTAGTGGTACCATCATTTACTGTCGAACAGGATCTGTATTGTCTCGACAGTTTGTCCCTGTCATGTGTCCACATCAGTTTCCTGTACGCTCCCTCCCCCCTTGGGCTACCACACACAGACCATATGGACAGTTGTGTTTCTTTATATGCAGAGCTCAGCAGTAGCGGCCATTACAAAACCTTTACATGAGCGAGCTGCCATCGGCCTCCCATCTGTCGTTCACAGTGTTAGCTGTAGGTTTATCTCCCATTGATCCAGCAAGGCCGGGGGATAAAGAACTCCAGTAGCAACCTTTCCTGTGGCAGAGGAGGTTGTATATCTCATCTTAAGTCAATCTCCAGCTGTTAATCCCAAGACACCAGTTTTCTGTGACTGATAAAGTTTCCTCCAAGGAAGAAAGAAGTATAGCTGTGGAAATCTCAATTTTAGTTTTAACAGTCAATTACAGAATATTAGTATTTTAGCAGTATGGAATCATTTAATTTAACTTATAATGCAAGTTTAAGTGATAACTCCATATGAAGAAGAAGAAGTTCAAAATGAAGCTTTTTTTTAATTAAAAAAGCTTTTTTTTAATTATTAAATCATCATTGCTAAGAATCATGATTAATAATTATTATCACTGCATCTAGAAAAGTAATCAGGATTTTTGCTTTAGCCATGTTCTTGCAGTGCTACAAAGAAGTGTGGATAATAAAGACTCAACCTGGCCATCTGTTAAGGCTAAACTAAGATGAACCATAGTGCTTACTTAAAGCCATTTCCCTACTTGCACACTGTAGAGCCTTGATGCCAGCAGAAGCTACACAGTGTGACAGAATGAAATGCGATGCATCTGCCTAGGACATGTTCGACACCATTTGACATTGTAGCATGCTGTGGAACTTGTTTGTGAGTGTTGAACACAAGGCGACAGTTGGATATATTAAAAAAAAAGAAGGACAAAGCCAGTTTGGCCAAAGTGAGAGCGTGTAAAAAGGAGAGATGCATGCTCTTGACAAAAGTTGTTTTCCAAAATGTTCACTTTTTTATACTGAGTTGTGTTTAAAAGTGCATTTGCTTTTTTAACATGTTGATCTATTGGATTTGCGCCCAGTTGTATTCTCATTAAGAATAATTTCTTGTGTTAGCGATGCTCTTTTTTCAAGTTAGAGAGGAAACTGTAAAAATGTGATCCCCACAAATTATATAGTCCTAAATCTGATTTATGGCTTAATTAATGTGATAATGTGACCTCTGGACTAATCAGTTACAGATATGTCACCTTGCTTTGACCTGCGGTTGTGGTGCCACCTAATCGTAAAGAAGGTTGAACAGAGTGGTGAGATGCATCACCCTCTCAAGTTTTGTCAAAATTCGATCTGTCTGAAGCGTTGCCAGTGATAAATAGAGGCACAAATGAACAGTGTGGCGCCCCTGGCAGGCTATTCATCGTAATACTGAAAGTGTATGAGACGCCTCAGTCTTCTAAATTTTGCCAAAATGTAATCAGCTCCGATATTGTTTGTAACAGACAAACCAACAAATGAACAAACAAATGAAATAGAACGAAGAGACCTGTGTACCACCACCCACTCTCACACCCACACGCGCACTCACGCACACAATAGGAATCTTGATAACAAATGAATGCAGAGAGACAAACACCGGGGGGTGGGGGGGCTTTTGACAGGCAAATGGATCAGTTGAAAGGGAAGTGAAAAAGTGCAAAAGAGGAGACGAGGACAGAGGAAAAGAAAGAGTCAGAGGCGAGAAGATGAACAGGCGGTGGTAGGAGGGACGACAGCAGCAATCAGTGGCGTCTTTCTGCTTCGACAGCAGCCGGGCTTTGTGTTGTTTAATCGCCCCTGCCTTCCCCCTCACCTCCCCTCCTCCATCCCCTCTTCCTCCTCTGTTCCCCCTGCACTCCTCCACTTCTTCCACCGCCTCGCTCCGCTCATCTTCTAAGACTATAATCACTAGGTGCTCACTTCACTGTCACTCCTCAGTGTGCACCAGCATGCACGCTTGTGTGTTTGCACGTCTGTTTATGTGCTTGCATACATATATGCACACGTGTGTGTGTTTTCTGCTTTTGCATACGAATATGCGTGGGCAAACATGCATTGTTGTGATACGTGCTGTCCATTTTCGTGCTCTGCATGTATGCACATATGTGGTAGTACATCCTCTAGTGTGTGTGTGTGTGTGTGTGTGTGTGTGGGCTGATATGCCTGCTTGCTTGACAGCCATGGAATCCAGGTTGGCTAGCATTATTACTCCATTACATAAGCACACACATATACACACACACACACACATCTAAATATATACATATGTATTTTTCTCGTCAGTCGCTTGGTTTATTCTAACAGTATTCTATGTGCATGACTATGCATGTAATTACATATATAATGGTATATAGCTATATAACTAAGTAAAGCTGTATTCTGTGTTCTAATGCAAGAGGAGAGAAATAATATGATTGTGTTTTTTTTATTTTTCTTCAAACCAAAGCAGTGGCATTCTCTTTGTCTGTGTCTGAGAAATCCAACAATCCGTACAAGCTACCTAAATTAGCTTTAGAAACAAAATATGAAGTTACAGGTCGGTCTGTTTCTTTAACCCTCCTGTTATGTTCAAATTTTACTAACACCCCTTATGTTTGGGGTCAATTTGACCCCAGCAGTTTAAACCTCAACAAAATTATTATAATTAAAATTTTTACCAAAGTTTTTGTGTCAGGTACTTTAGGTTTCTTTGTTGACTACCTAAATAGTCCTTTAAATAAAACATAACTCCCCCCCACCCCCACTTATACATCCAGTATTCCTATTACGCGACTATAGAAAAATATGCAAATCACCATAAAATCTCACTGATTGACCTAAAATTGGAAAGAAATATATTTTTGGTGTTTTAATGGCTTAATAATATTTCTAAGAACAGATTTCTGTTATTTGTAACATTTGGAAAGAAATCAATTTCTATTATCAAGGATAGTAACATGTCTTATGTTCGGGGTCAATTTGACCCCAGGAAAAAGAAACACAACTTCTGAGTGAGTAACCCAATGTAGGCCTGCAAATGGGTCACATCCAAGTCTTTCCAACTGTCCCCACACACACACCTCCCCTCTAAGTTTGTCATCACAAGTATTTCCTTTCCAACTTATGGTGTTACAAAGAGCTCAAATGCTGATTTTATGTCTTGGACATGGCTGACAGCATATCTGCTGGGCCCTGGAACCATTTTGATGACATTAGCAGCACTAAGTCTACCCTGTTGTTCATGTGGGGAGAGGGACCATGATAAATCTCCATTTTTGGAAGGTAACGTGTCTGCTGGTGGTTGAGAGACAACAGGAGGGTCAGAACTGAGGGTTTCATTCTCATCAGAGGATGCCTCATAACCAGGGTCCTCCTCAACATGATCCTCTGTCTCAGACACATTCTCCTCTGTGTCACTTCACTGTCAAAGAGCTGTGACAAAACCTCACTGGCAGAAAACCTTTGCTTAGTGCTCATATTCAACTGAGAGAGAGCATAAAGTGAGATTACACAGAGCAACAAGAGAAATGATTTAGAAGGCTGCTGTGCAAGCATTTATATGTTTGCTCCTCCCCCATGTGGTGGGAACTATCCTCATGTCCTCATGGGAACCATATTTCCCCACCCTCACAGCATGGGAAATATCGAAGTTCTTGTAGGTATTATGTTTCCCCTCCCCAATATCTCCCCCCATATCCACCCATGTCAGTGGTTCCCGTACTACTTCAGGTATGGTTATGTTAGGTTAGGGCCCTAAAGCAGAGGGAACTTTTATGAAGAATATCAAATTGCATGTTATAGTGACCTCAGTATCATCAAAAAAACCAAAACAAATGTGTGTAAAATGGTGTTTTTACACCTAAAACAGCCTGGGGTCAAATTGACCCCAAACACCACCGATGCGTACAAAATGCGTACAGGACACTGAAAACATATCATCATGTGAATTTCATGATTACAAGATAGTATCCATTAAATTAGGAAAAGTCATAAAATATGAAGCAAAAAAAAAGATGTTAAGCATTTATTTAGAGACGTTAAACATTGATTGGGGTCAAATTGACCCCAAACATAATAGGAGGGTTAAATCCCTGCACATTTTTATGGAGTTCCTGGTTACTGCATTTCATGGCCTTCCAATTGCAAATTAGATTTTGTGAAGCACACGCATGCCTTGGATGTTTTGTGCAGGTTTTTGTACGGTGCATTTCAGTAATCTGATCTTCTCATGAATCCAGACTTCCGCCGGTCCCAAATGGGCTTGTTTTTAGCCGGATTTTACCGTATTTTCTTGCTCACACACAAGCCAAGTTGTTGTCCCCCATAATGAAATCAGGGCGACAACTATGGACTGCACTCCTTCTGTTTGTTCATTTTTTTGTCAGTACTTGTTTGTCGCTTTTCATCCACATGCGCTATCCCAGACACTGCTGATAGGATTTTGACAAACCTTGGGAGAAAGATGCACCTCACTGCTGTGTCTCAGCATTCTCAAAATTACACTGATTGCCCCAGGGCTCAGTGGTACAATCACATTGCGACATAAGATGACATATTTGTTACTGATTGGCCATGAGATGGGCTGCATCTTTTACGGCATGCTTACCGTTCAGTTTATCAATTCAGACAGTCATTCAAGGATAACTCCTCTCTCCCTTCCCTCTTTCTCTCTCTCTCTTTCTGTATCTCTGCCTGTCTCTCTCTATCTTTCTCTATCAGATCACCAGAAGCTGGAGCGAGAGGCTCGGATTTGTCGTCTACTGAAGCACTCCAATATCGGTGAGGGCCTGTCTTTCTCTTTTAGTACTTTTTCCTCCAGAACTTCCTGTAAGACCCATGTCGTCACTAAAAAAATATGCCCATGGATTACAACGTAAGACAGAATAAAGCCTGTTAACAACCTGCCTCAAAGAAAGAACAGTTTCTTACTATGTGCTAGAAAGTATGGCCCATTAAGCAGTCTTTACTAAAGTAAGGCCATTTATTACTACTTTCTGAAAAGTAGATACATGTTTTACTGTTACTATCTGTTACTTCTAATTACAAAGTAAGATCCATATATAAGACCAATTTATTCCCAGAATCCCCCACCTCAGAAGTGGCCTTGAATTCAGATTTCACACTGAGGATTTAGCCTACTGTGATTATATATGATTCAAGAAGCAATTATTGTGGCTCCCTGTGGTTTCTACACCCCTTTATGTCACTATACCTCTCTCTCCTGTTCTCCTCTCTCTCTTCCCCTGTCTCTCTCTGGCCCTCATTTCAGGGCAGCCTCTTTACCGTCTTTTTATTAGAAACCGTCTTGCCGAAGCGATGTGCATTTTAAAAAAAAAAACAATAAACAACAGATCATATGTTCCAACCATGATGAGACGATGAATTAATAATAATCAAAGCTAAAATAATAATAAATACATTAATAAGTAAGCACTTCTCTCTCTCTTTCTCTCTCTCTCTCCGCTCTCTCTCTTACAGTTCGTCTTCATGACAGTATATCAGAGGAGGGTTTCCACTACCTCCTGTTTGACTTGTAAGTCATCCATCTCTCTCTTCTTCTTCATCTTCTTCTTTATCTTCTTCTTCTTCCTCTTCTTTTTCTTCTTCTTCTCTTTCCTTCTCTTCCATCCCCTCTTCTCTTGTCCCTTCCCAGCTTCATGCCATCCATCTTCTTCCTCTTCCTCCTCCTCTTCTTTTCCATGCCTTTCCCCACATATGCAATTACATAACTCTCTCCTATATTTCCCCACCACCGCCCCCGACCCTGCACATCCATCTCTCGGCAGTTCCCTCTTGTTTCCATAGTAACGGTGTTGAAAAGGGAGGAGGTGAGGATGGGGGTGGAAGGGGGAGCGGGTTGCCGCGGGAAACAAGAAACAAGCAGGGAGTCCTTGCTTCATAGCTTGAGCAGCCCCGCCCCCTTTCTACTCTATCCAGTGATTGACTTAACCCAATACTAATGTGTGTGTGTGTGTGTGTGTGTGTGTGTGTTTGTGTGTGTGTGTGTGTGCACGCGCAGGGTGACTGGAGGTGAGCTGTTTGAGGACATCGTAGCCAGAGAGTATTACAGCGAGGCCGACGCCAGGTAGGAACGCAGCATTCACCCCTGTATGTCTGGAAGGGCTTTTCTCGTCCTTTTATGGTCTGTGTCTTCCTCTGTTGTCTGCTCTTGTCTTCTTCTCTCCTCTTAATTTATCTTTTCTAAATCTTCTCTCAGCTTTTAGTCTCTTCTTTTCTATTATTCTCTTCTTTTCTCTCCACGTTTTGCCTATTCTTTTCACTTTTCTTTGCTTATTTGCTTTTCTCTTATCTGTTCTCTTTTCTCTTTTAATCCATTTACTACTCTACATTTTTCCCTCTCATCTCTCTTCTCTACTTTTATCTGAACTTTAGCTTTTCCTTGTTTTTTCTTCACTTTTCTTTCTCTACTCTTCTCTTCTCTTCTCCTCTTCTCTGTGTCAATTTCAGCCTCTTTTCCCTCTCGTTCTCTCTCTCTGCCTATTTTCATTGCCATATTACTCATCCCCTTCCTCCCTTCTGTCATTGCCCTCCTTTTCTTGTTCCTCTCTCTCCCTCCCTCTGTCATCCTTTGCTTCCTTCCTTATATCACTGCTACAGTAGTTCACCACTGACACCAACACCAGGACAGATCTCTGTCTATTAGAATTTGAGCAAAACACGTTCAATACCAGTGCCCCTATTTTGATTGAAAGTGTTGCTATCGATTGTGGCAAAATACATTTTATCATCCTCCATCACCAGCAAAATCAGCCTATACAAAGTTTATGAAAATTTTGATGACATTCTCAACGATTGTTGCCTGGTAGGTCTTTCCTGGAAAAAAAAATCCTCTGGCGCACAAAACATGATGCGCTTTACGTCCAGTAGCAGCAACACCAGTTGAATTGGAATAAATCGAAGAAGAACTGAGTCATTAGCGTAGGTATCAGACCAAGAAAAGAGCGCCACCTGCAGAAACTCAAACTCCATCAACAGAAAATAAATAAATAAATAAAAGTAAAAAATGAGGCTCTTGAAGGATACTAATTTAAATCTGTCCATGCAAAAAGCATCAGGTATTCAGTGTTGGCATTTAAGCATGGGACAGTGACACATTGAAACCCATGGCATTAAAAACAATAATAATGATCATACTAAATGGCATCATATTGGTGCCGGCACAGGGTGAATCCCAGTTTCCTTCCTTTCCTTCATTCTCCTCTTCTGTTTTCACTTACTCGAACAGCAGCAGAAATAAAAATGTAAGCACAACAGAGAAGAAGTTGCCCTGCCCACTCACCTGTAGGGTGTGTGTGCGTGTGTGCATGTGTGTATACATGCGTGAGAGATGTTTGTCCCACTTTTTCTTTCCTCTCTTGCCCTCTCTCTCTTCTTTTCATCATCATTTTTTCTTCAGTTCTCTTTCTTTTTTTTTCTCTCCTCACCATCAACACCCTTGTTGCTGTGTATCTCACTCCCACCACTCATGCTGACTCATCCACAAACACAGTGTACTTCAGCTGATGATGGAGAAGGATGTGTGTGTGTGTGTGTGTGTGTGTGTGTGTGTGTTGGGTAGGGGAGTTGAGGGGTGGACAGACAAAAGGCTGGAGGATGAGACAGATAAAAGATAGTTGTGGTGTGGGTGTTGGTCCATTCAGTAACGTTTTAAGTACAAGTCAACAGTTTTAGAAAGAGTTTTTTTTTTTTTTCTTAACTTGGACACAGTGAGCTATCTCGTCCTCAGTCTCAGTCTCTGCTCCAAAACACCTGTAGCTTGAGAGGAGTCAGCTCAGTTAAACTGAACTATTATCATTAGTCAAGCATGCAATTATAACTACAGCATACAAATACCAGCCACTGTTCAATCTAGCTTTGAATAGATAGATAAGCTAGTGTGCAAATCCGATTTGTTTAAAACATGATTGTGATGGTCAACTGACTAGATAATTAGTGCCCGATCAATACAGGACTTTTGAGGCCAATACCGTTTTTAGCTGGAAAAAATGCACTGATTACCAGTATGGCCGATATAGTGAATTTTTGAGTTGGAATGAAATTAGACATTTTCTATGTGGATAGTGCACTGATTTTGCATTAATATTCCTTTGCAAAGGTACTCAGAAGGCCGCTCTCTTAAAGAAATAAATTGAATAAAGATCATTCAGCATTATTATACATTGCCAAACATTCCAGAAATGAACCCTGAGAAAATTAAGAATAAATAAATAGCTTAATAAACATCAGTATCAGTCAATTGCCGATAACTTAAATAAATAGATTTATGTGTATATATTTTAAAATGGTCTCACTACGGAGAAGTGGCTACAATGGGGGCTGACATCATCAAACATGAATAAAATTGGGCTCAAGAGTCTCAGCTTTCCAGTCAAACGCAATTTATGCAACTCCAAGACTGTTATGCCCCAGTATGCAGAAATACACTATTCTAGAATAGCATTTCTAATGCATGCAGTGGTTTGCATTGAATTAGCCATGTCATGTCAAAACCATGTCAAATATCATTCGGCACCAAGGATAGCAAACAACAGACTCTGCTGGCGATCCCTTCACATCCCTTTGTACATACTTAAAAAAAAAAAAAAAAAATTGGAATTTCCCCTTGTGGGGTTAATAAAGTGTACTTACTTACTTACTGATTTACTTTAGTTCAGGCTTATTTTGTACAGGAAAAGAGTTCAGAAAAAGGCCCACAATAAGTTAAAAAAGCTTCCCAACCAAGTTGGCGCTCTGCTGGGTTAGACTGAATATAGAATAAGTTTTATAGGAAGCTTTAAAAGGAAAACAGATTCTGATTCTGATTATTTTAAACATCATAATTCATAATTAATTTAGTTATCTCCATTTGTGGTGAATTGCACCTTATTTTAGGGAGACCAGTTGTGTTGCTGATTCTACATACTGATATGAAAGTTAAAAAATCTGCAAAAATATGCTATCATTCATCACCTTCCCTCCAGTATGCACTTGTGTAAATCAACGGCATTCCTCTTAATTTGTTGGGTGAAACAGGCATATATGGATCACCTTTGCCTACTTTACCATGAAGACAGAGCGGTTGTTGATAGGCTGAATCCTGCTGGGAAATTTAATGGTGCCAGCGTGTCTGAGCCAGCCATGGAGAGATGTACAATATAGAAATCTGATTTTCCATCATTGAGTTTCTGTTCTGTCAGGTGACTCAAACTGATTAAAAAATAGAAAAATGACAGCCCTACATCCTGCGGCATAGCAGAAGCAGACACATTTACACACACATGCACCCACACTCACCCACACACACACACACACACACACAGACACTGTCTTTTTGGAGTGCCCTTCGCACAGTATGCGCTGTATCTGTGCTGCTCAATCTGATTTTTTTTTTTATATTACTCAATGTATTTCAGGCTTCATACAGTAGTACAGTTATTTTATATATAATGCCAAATCATGTACAAAAATATGACAAAAAAAGGAAAAATATGTCAGTAAACTTTGAAAGTCTAGTAACAAGTTTTTCATTATGTAATATACATTAGATATCTCTTATTAATTAATAATCAACAGATTAAAGAATTACAAGATGTTCGTCTGTTATGCTGTCAGTTAATTTCCCACTGATGTTGAAGATCCCCAGTGTCTCTGGCCGTGAAATAAGGTGTTTGCCACACACATTTCAATCTCACTGTTTGAGTTATTGAATTCGCATACTGCAAAAATGTAATTTAAAAAGGTCTTTATTGCATATATTCACAGGAGACATTATGTTCCTTCACACTGAGATACAGTTAATTCTGTTCCTACGTTTATTTTGACATTCAGTTCCATATTTTTTCCACTCTGTTGCAGTATAATCGCTAATATGCCAAAGCCAGTATGCACACACATCTGCCCTATTGTTGCTGTGAACCCGGCAAAGGCCAATGCAGGCGAAACTCAATAGTTTTTAATATTTAAGCTTTTGCAATTGATCTCCAGGAGTATCACTTTGCTTGATTCATGCACCTTGGAGGAGCTAGAATCTTGCAGCAGATTTTTTTACCCTTTGCATTTGGTTGATTAAATTCCAACAAAGGTGTTAGATGAAAGGCATGACTTGATCACAAACAAATAAGGCCAACTTATTCTGTTTTTGACACTGTCAACAGCATGTTTGTTAATTTTTAAAAAATTTTGCTGTAAGTTAAAGGATTTAAGTGTGCTAATTATCTCTGATTTCGCCTGTTCATCTCCTGTTCCCCTAAGAAGGCCACTTTTTTTGTCCAAACTGCAGATTTATCCATCCCTGACAACTGCCAGCACATGCCTTGATGAGCTTTTTTGGCCTCCGTCCACTTTTAGACAGTTTTGCCAGCTAATAGAGACTGAATAGGTGACACATAATTTAAGCGTGTTTGATGCAGAAATGTAATGGCTTTGTTCTCACTTTGGTCACTTCAAAAATGCTATTAGGTCTTGATGTGACAAATTACCAGAGCTGAGTTTTGACTTCAACACTTTTTCATACACAAGAAGTTCTATAACATTTATGGAAAAGGAGGTCATGTATGTCAATGTCAGTGCACAGAGAGTTCAGTTACTTTGTGTGTGTGTGTGTGTGTGTGTGTGTGTGTGTGGTGGTGTGCATTTGCAGGCTCACTCCCATGTATCAACAGTATGTTACAGTACTAATGACTGCCTATCCAAAGCCCCTAGTGATTACTGTCTTCACCACCCACCTTGTAACCCCTACAGTGCTCCGCCCTGGCACACACACTCACACACACACTTGCGCACATGCACACTTTCCCCTCTGTGCTGAATGTCAGTCATCCAGGCCAAGCCTGCCCCCCCCCACCCCTCCTGCTCCCTTGGAGACCAGCAAGAAGTGGGACTTTAATTAGCTCCGATAATTAGTTGCACACACAGGCACGCATGCAGACCCCAAACTGTGCCACATCACACCTTGTCTTGTCTTGTCAGAATCTGTCAGAGTTTCTGTTCTATTGTGTTTGAATGGAGGGAGGACATTATCAGGAGGACTTTGGAGTCAATTACACACAATTTTGAATTCAGCACATTGATGCACTGCCATGACGTACGCTTTTGTTGCCATGGCAAAGCAGCAAAAAGGACTAGGGGATTTTTTTTGTGCACACTTGTATTTTTTATCCTGAATCATTTTCTACTGCAGTGATTCCACGTTGGTAACAGTGCAGGAATGGTGGAATATTTGCCATTTTGACCCCGGAAATATTTTGACATTACGCACAAGCTATAAAATGTCTCTCTTCAGTGTAGTACACTTTCAGTACTGAAAGCACATGTAGCTGAGTATGAGGGAGTGAATTAGTGCCCTCTCTTGACACACAGACTGGCTCTGTGGTTGATTTTTCGGTCCTGCAGAGAACAGTGGGGCATTGTGGCTCAAAGTGCTGAGCCAATCACATTTTTTGGCTGGTGCAAATGGGGCAACTGCGCTTCTTATCTCTCTTTGCCTCAGCGGGAGTCCATAAACAGATGAGTGCATTGGAATGACATTATGGTTTTGAAGAGGGAGGGAGAGACAATGAGATATGAGGCAGACACAGTTAGACAAATGAGACAGAGGTGCTTTGTTATTTCCAAGCACCATACTCAGAGCTACTGTAGGGTCAAGCAATGTGTGTCCATATATTCACTTTCCTTCCTCTTAAATGTCTTAGGCCCGTGGGTGTGTACATTATACATACCCGTCACCGTGTCTCACAGAGCAGAGGCTGGCTCAAACAGCAGCACAGGAAAGTGTGACAGTAACTGAGCACAGGGTCGGTCTTGGTGAGGAAATGGAGCAGAAAAGTGGGTCTTTCTCTGTGGCTGTTAGTCTCTTATCTGACTGAGTCTGAGCCACAAGCTGCCGGAAAGAAGATGGGGGGAAAAAACAGGGACTGGACCCTATTGTCACTTTCGATGTTTGACCAACATGGAGAAAAAATGACCTAAACCGACAAAAGTGCCCACTGTGACTGTTTTGCACATGCATTCCTGTTTCCCTTCGATGTCACCATCAGCTATGACTACGGCTCGGTCCCTCCCTGTCATTTTCTGCTCATTCATCCAACACGCACAATATCTAGAGATGCTGATGATTAAATTTTGGCAAATCCTAGAGCAATGATGCATTTCCCTAGTGCATTTCGGCATTTTAAAAGTAGGCCCAAGGTGGGATATGCATTGTATGCATCTTACCATTGCTTTTCGGCGTCTTTTAAATAACACTGACTTAGCCAACAGGGGGCGCCACAGGTATAGATCAATACAAGGTAACTTTTTTGTTATATCGGCCCGGGGGGGGGGGGGGGGGGGGGGGGGGCGTCGTTTGTGGAGCACGGCGTGTTCATTGTCTTTTAAAAATGTATTTCCTCCAAACAGCCAATGCATTTGCTGAGGTGGCTGTTGCTGCTTGTTGGCCCAGCTCCAATTCTCAGCCTTCGTGTCAAATACATGAGTTCAGTTCTTCTTCCACTGCTGAGTGACGACCAGGCGCTTTCTGTCGTTCACTGGGTCTGTGCAAGGCTCTCGCTTTTGTGCCGTTTTGATCAGTTCTCTTGCTTAGCCTGGTCTTAAATCTCTGGCACTGCTCTTGGACTACAGAATGGAGCTGTTAATACAGTGAAGAAGGAGGTAGCTCTTCACTTTGGTCAGTGTGTGTGTGTGTGTGTGTGTGTGTGTGAGAGAGAGAGAGAGAGAGAGAGAGAGAGAGAGAGAGAGAGAGAGAGAGTTCTTGTAGTTCTGTCCTTGTGAAAACAGATCTGAGTTTTAGATTTTCAAGGTGAGGACTTTTATATTCAGGGAAACCCAACAAATGACCCCTTATGAACAACAAAGGCAAGAGTTGTGCAGGAACCAACAGGGAAAAAGACAATTGTGTTTTTGGCCGGTCTCCACCTCAAGTTTAGGGTTAGAAATTAGGACTAAAGTTACAGTTAGAGTTCAGATCTAGGTTAGGGTTCAAGTTAAGGTTCAGGATAAGAGTTTGGGTTAGGGGTTGGGGTCAGCATCAGCAGTCAGTTAGCTTATTAACAATTTATTAAAATAAAAATGGTAGCACCATCTGACTGCTGACTGTCTCCATGCAATGTTTTTTTTTTTTTTTTTTTTTTGTCTAAGACTGTGCTATTTTTTAAATGTACAGCATATCTTGAATCTGATTGGATGTGCTTCAAAAGGTGGCAGGCAACCGGGGTCAAAGTTGAAATATATTGAACTTTTAGCGCAGTCAAAGTGGAAAATCCAAGCTGTTCATGCTGCCACAGGTTTGGGTGACACCATAGGAAAATAATGGCACAGAGCGGTTTTACCACTGATAATGTGTAGGCAGCTCTGTATGTGTATAGCAGAGTGTGTGTGTGTGTGTGTGTGTGTGTGTGTGTGTGTGTGTGTGTGTGTGTCAGCATGCACATGTGTGTGCATATATCTCTCTCTTATTCTATCTCAGTCCTCCTACTCAGTAGACACTGCGTGGGTGTGTATCCTGCAGGCCGCCTGTCTCCATGCTCCTGCTATTAGTCACATATTCTGCACATTACACTCTCTCGCTGCACCAAGCCTACACACACACACACACACACACGCACACACACACACACAAACACACAAGAGGTTGATATATATTTAACTCTTTCAGTCCACACACTTACATATTTTCCCCTTTCAACAGTGGAAAAATAACCTGGCATCAGCCCACTGCTCCTCTGTGATTCAGTTCCTTCCTATAACTAATTGCTCCATTACTTTTGTCTGTTATCTTTTCATTGCATCTCATAGTTCACCATCTTCCACCCCTCTATCATATACTTTTCCTTTCCTTTATCCCTTTTCTTTCCTTTCCTGTCTCTCATTTTCACATGTTCTCTCGCTTTCTCTCACTTTTTCTTTTTTTTCTTCTGTTTGCTTTGTCACCCTTTGCTTTCTGTTGTTTATCCTATCCTTCCGCTGCATTTGTTTTCCTTTCCCTCTTTGATTTTTTCTCCCTCTTTCCTTTCCATTCCGTTTTGACTTCCTTGTTCTGTCTTCTTTACTTCCACTTTCTTGCCTCGTTCCTTTTTCTTTGCCTCTTTTACCTTCATTTTCTTTCCTTACTCGTCTCCTCTCCTCTCCTCTCCTCTCCTCTCCTCTCCTCTCCTCTCCTCTCTTGTCAGTGTTGTTGTGATGTTGTCTGGCAGGTTGTTGCTGCTGTGGCCAGTCTTGTCTCCCATCATGTTTTAAAAACCAAAAAAACGTTTCTGTCTCCTCCACCTGCACTTCACCCATCCATCCCTCCCTCCCTTGTACATCTCTATCTGCATACCTCAATCTTCCTCCTCCTCCTTTTCCTCCATTGCTGTCACTCTGCTCTCCTTAACCCCATATTTCCCCATTTTAAAAAATAAAAATCTCCTGCACCTCATTCATGTCTCATCGGGATCCACCCTGCCTGTCACTCTGTTCACCTGCCATCCTCTCTCCTCCACCCTTCACCCCCCCCAAACTCCCTCCCTGCCTCCCCTCCACATACACCACCCCTCCTCTCTCTGTTTTGTCTTCACAGTCACTGTATCCATCAGATTCTAGACAGTGTCCATCACATTCACCAACATGACATAGTGCACAGGGACCTGAAGGTTAGTATATGTAGAGGAGCATCTGTACCCCCCCCAACCCTCCCTCCCACACCTTGCCTGCTCCCCTCCCCTCTTTCCCCTTCCCTCCTTCCTCCCTTCCTTCCTACTTTCCTTCCTTCCTTCCTTCCTTCCTTCCTTCCTTCCTTCCCTCCTTTCTCCTCCGTCTCTCGTCTGTCTGTGTCGTCTGTCTGTTGATGCTCTGTCCGCCTGTCCGACTTGTCTCTTGGTATGCTCTTATGATTTTTTTTTTCCATAATCAGAGGCCTGCCTCCCCACACCCCCTCTCACCCCCTAAATCCCTTCCCCACCTCACCTCGCCCCTCCCCTCCCTAATCATCCTTAAAAGAAAAAAAAAAAGAAAAAAAAAAAATCAAACGCTCCTGTTGCACTGACTGACAGCCGGATCGATCACCCAACTGGCCTACCTCACCCTGCTCATACACTCCCCATCCAATTACAACCCCCCCGACCCCCGTTCACCCTCGCCGACTCCTACCGTCTCTCTCTTACACAACACACACACACACACACATACACCCACACTTACACACACCACCAGCAAATTTACCCTAATGGGCTAGTTCAAAAAAAAAAACAGTTTTGTTTACCGTGATGTGCATTGATTTTTTTTTTACTGCTCCTCCTCCCTCTCCGTCTTTTAGTCACTGATTTATTTCGCGATCGATCCCTCATCTCTGAATTACCAAGACAGCCTCACTCTTGTTTAACAACAACAACAATGCATTTAGATAGTATTTTTAGAGCCTGGGGAGAAAAAATGCAGCATAAGAGCCGCATTGGGCTTAAAACAACAATAATTTGTTTTTATGAATTATCAGTGATTCTTTCTGGCATCTCCTTGGCTGGTGGTTTGTGTATGGAGTTTTTTTTTTTTTTTTTTTTTTTTTTAAATCTGCAGCTGTATTAGCAGTGTCATGGTAAACCCTTAGGGCAACTACACAGGATGCTTTAGTCTCTCCAGTATACATTACATAGTTGTGCAGGGAAGAACCCCCTGAACTCAGTTTACCCACGTTTTTATCCTGACACAGATCTTTCAGTTGCAAATTCACAGGATGCAGCTTTGCAAGTAAGGTCAAACTGAAGTAATTTATGGGTAAGGGAGCTTTGAAGGGGAAATGACGTATAAATGAATACCCTGTGTTGTGAAAATTGAATTGATTTTTTTCAATAACAATGATGGCTTTCCTTATGATAATCACCAGGTGTCCTTAGTTCAGCAACTTTTTTCTAAGTTAAACTACATGCTTGGTGTTAACATACAGACTAGTGTTGAAACAGCAGCCTCTCTATTAGTATTTTGTGGGAAGAGCAATTTGTACTCATACAGTGACTGGTGTGATCATTAGTTCTCCCAGTGAAAAATCAGGGAAAAATCAGTTCATAATGGTATAGACGTCATATCATGCAAGACCCAGTGATGCTTAGAGGTAAAAACACAAGGATAGATCTTATGTACCAAAATAAAGTTTTGATTCTTACTTAATTGTCATTAGAATCACAATAAAAATGCTAAAATAACGTCACAGGGATTAGTAGTACTAGAAGCAGTGGAAATAGTTAGTAAGTACTATTGTTTTGTTTTGGATATATACTTAGATATTTCTAGATTGTTGGTTATACTTGAGAATATAATCTGAAAAATGCAGATCCAGTTTGCTTTCAAGCCATACTTCAATAATAATTCATTGTACTTATAATACACTTTTAATTTAACGCAAATATCATGCGCTGCAAGAAGACTTAAATTAAAAAAAAAAAAAAAAGCAGCTGTTCAGCAGCTCACAGAAAATGACGTCCTCAAAATTAACCATTTACAAAACTGGTTAAACACCTATTTTTTCGTCACATATGGTCTGTCCTTTCACTGTTATCCTGAATCAGCTTGAGTAAAAACCAAGTTCACGTCCTGTTCAGTCCATTGGTGCATTTGTGACGGTGACCTACTCTGTGACCTAATTATTAATTATCTGCCTTTGTGGTTGCCTTCATCTCGTCTGTGGAGAATACAGTAATGTAAGGCTGACTTGGCTTGCTAGTTAATATTTGCAACTGAACCGTTAACCGTTAAAACATATTGTGTAGTGAATTAATTAAATGATAATGATGATGATGTCTCTTCATTCTGGCAGGAAATTTATGTTGTATATCATCGATATCTGGCAGTGTGGAGATAATACATGTGCTTTATTACAAAGTGCGAATATATTTGTTGTCTTAAGCTGTATCTCACATAAAACAGCTATATCTATAACTGTTTAGCTGCAGTCCAAGCAAACTAGAAGCAAGAAGTAAGTTTTCCTGTCCTGTGGTGTCGTCCAAATCTATTTGCAGATGATTACATAAGATTTAAATTGCAGATAAGCTAGGAAGATTTACAGTTAAAGTTCAGTTTTCACAACAATGCAGGTTGTACTTTGCTGAATTAATTATATACTGCTCAATAAAGAACACAGCTGATTTGTACAAGGTGTTTTTACCACACCAGGATGACATTTGATACTGTGATTCAGAGATGGAGGAGGTAAATTTGTCAGTTACCCTTGCTGAATTTTGCTCTGGAAGAAAAAAGTGTTTTCAGTGTAATTAAAAAAGGAAAACAAGACAGGTGAGGGAATACTACGGATTGGGCCTTTAAAATACAGAAAACACTAGGTGTGATATCCAAGGTATGGCCATCTGCATCTGCTAACTAATACAGGAACGCTTGGGATGATCTCCCTCCTCCACACAAATGCACACACACACACAAACACACACACACACACACACACACACACAGGATTTGCAGCGGCGAGTCACAGAGCAACAGCTGACAATGGTGGAGGGGATGGGTACACATGCACACAGCCACACACACACACACACACACACACACACAGAAGTGTGTGCATACATACCCACATGTAGTCGTTACACTTAAACACACACTGGTATGTGAATGACTGTGCAGGCGCTTGTGCGCGCGCGCGCACACTTACACACACACACACACACAGACATGCACATTTCCTAAGTGGAAGTAGTTTTGGCCTCAGCCATGCACCCGCATGATCTTGTTGGCTCTCAGTAATCACTCAACACATGCGCACACACACAAACCCACCCACACGCACCCACCAACACACACACACACACACACACACACACACACACACACACATAGCTCTTAGCATTTGGGTGGTGGATGTGACCTGCCCAGTATTTATTCATTGGGAGACCTTTAGAAACAAGACACAGGATTCTAATTTATAGCCCTGAACTTTACAGCCATGCCAGTCCATCACTCTCTCTCTCTCTCTCTCTCTCTCTCTCTCTCTCTCTCTCTCTCTCTCTCTCTCTCTCTCTCTCTCTCTCTCTCTCTCTCTCTGTCTTCTCTGGCTCGTTGTTATAATACCACACAGGCCAGTCTGCCTCTTGCTTTATTACAAGCTGTGAAGTAAGTGTTTTGAGGCAATGTATGTGTTTTTGATTTAAATTGTGGTTCGCCACACCCTATTTAGAGCTTAATAAATGCCATTATAACAAGTTGGATACCCTGTGTTTGGTAACACAACAGTATTTTCTTGAGCATAATTTTACTAGCTCAAATTATACATTTTGTGACTATTATTTATAGGTTAAGTTTGTCAGGAACTATAGACCAATTTTATTTCCTTTACATCTTTCCCGTCTATTAAAAGAAAAATACACCCTTTGATTCTGTTACCCAGTTACATATCATCAAACTGTGATTTTCGGTGAATTCAGTTACTTTGTGATATATTTTTTTGGTGTACCCACTTTACCTCAACTTGCCTTCTCTGCCTCCACATCAGTTAGTGATTTTCTGCGTTTCCCAGAATTCCTTTTGACAACCCCAGAAAACTCTGTGGAACTTGAATTATTCAGTACAAAAAAAAAAAAAAAAAAAAAAAAAGCATAGTAAGAACAAGTGAGAATGAGAAAAAGGGAACAGTTAAGTCAGAACACATTGCTGCATTGCATTATGGTCTGTTGAGGCTACTGTTGATGGAGAAGTTGGTGTCTCTGCCTTTTCTAAAATGGATTTCCCCCTTGGGTCTGGTGAGTCTAGAACGAAGCTCTTGCACTTTGATCCTGAGTCAGTGACAGTAAAACTTGATGTTTACCATTGCTGTTTTAGCTAGATGAAAGATTTTCTACTTTTATCCAGTTATCTAGAAGAATACCAGAGGAAGACTTCTAAAAAAAAACCCGTATGGCTTTTTTCTTCCGCACTGCTGTCCTGTGTTTTCTGTTTGATTCCAATTTTTTTTTTTTTTTTTTTTTTTTTTTTTTTTTTTTGTATTTTGAACAAATAAATTAAATCAAATCATCTCAAATTAAAAAAAAAAAATGGCTGCAGAAATACAAGGTACATTGCCAATGGCAGTTAAAGCATTTAAGGGTGGATTTTTTCCTTTAACTTTATTTAAAAAACTGGCTTTTAACACACACACACACACACACACACACACACACACAGACATTTATCTCTGAACCCCGCTATTGTCAGTGCACAGGCAGCACACATGCATGCTTAAGCACTTACCCGCTCACACACACACCGCCGCATCCCCTACAATGTAGGTGCTTATGTGTGTGTGTGTATGCAGCACCGCACCAGTCTACAGCACCTCCCACAGCTGGACCCAGGCAATGTACATGGCCCTACACACACATGTACATATTGTCTCTCTTATAATATATCTATCTCTTTCCACCTCACAGATATATGACCTAGGCTGTGCAAAGACTGTCATCTCTTTCACCCCTTCAGCGTCCCTCTCACAGTTTTTGACTTTTGGGTTTTTATTATTGGTGTCTGGTGGCTAACAGACATCAGAGTGACAGCTCCAGCAGAGGCTGGCTGGGCTGGCAGTAGAGATGGCGTTGATCCCAGACACATGTTTTAAATGTTATTAATTGTACAATGACTCACTCCTTCCCTAACTTCCTTCACCCCCGCCCTCCTTCCCCTCCCACCCCCCCATGGACAGCCATTTCCTCACGCACTCTCTCATCACCTGCCGACCTGCTGGCTAAAACACGGGAGGGGGTAACGCAGAATCCACCTGCAGCCAACTGGAGAGTAAAGTGCTCTAATTGACAATGGTGTCGCCCTAGATGAGTACTGAGTACATCTGTTAGTTGGAGAACATAATGACCCAAAGGAATCTACTTTGCAAAGGACCCACAGCTTTGCCTTTCCAGACTGGCCTCGTCCAAATCATGGCTACAGCAGAGTCCAAAAAACTCCACTAATGAAGGCCACCGACAACCTCAGCTGCTGTACTTTCTGTTCCATAGACCTTCTTGTCATGGTGGCCATTTTGAACTAAGGTCACTTTCCATGCTGGAAACCCCACTTGGAAAAGCAGTAGCAGTCCAGTTATGTCTCACTGCTGTGTATCAAGCCTGCCACTCTCACATCATACAAACAGTAAGAATTTTGCAAACATTTGTCATTTCACATATTGCTGTATTAGTATTAAACCGATCGCAAGAACCCAGAGCGGTGTAGGTTCACATTTTAAGTAAATATATTTGGCCTGCTGTGGTTTGCTACAGGAATGTAGCCTAGGTAGCTCACACTGTGTTAATTTCAAATTGTTGGAACTCCTCAAAAATGAGATCCTTTTTGTGGGGAAAAAAAACAAACATCCAACTTGGAACTACAAATTAGAAATTCAGGTTTCATTTCAGAGCTCTAGTTTCTCTGATTTCAGTGATGCCAGAGCACACAAAATGGCCGTTTGTTGTTTCCAGTGAGAACTGAATCAGTATAACTGTGTTTATTTATAACCTCAGCAATATTGCTGCATACACTTAAGGCATTCCCCAAGGAGGAAAATGAAGCGTTTATTGTTGAAATGCATGAATGCAGTGTTGTCACAGTTTTGGAAAATTCTGAGTTCTGAGTTGAAATGAATGCAAAATAACCATCCAGGAAGCCAGCTTACAGCCCAGCTAAATACAAGCAATCAGGTTCTGGCCATGAGATCTCTCCCTAAGTTAATACAGTACCTGCTAGTTAGGAGTTTAATAGTTCATTCATTGTATCAATGCATCAATTATATATTGTGCTGATTCAGCTGAATCAATCGGCCAAAAGCAATGAATAGAATAATAAAAAATAAAATAAAATTAATAATGTTAAAGTAATTCTGTTGCCTGATTTCTTTACATTTCAGAAGAACAAAGAAAGTCTTATATTATTGCACATTTGTTAATGGATTAGAATTTTGGCTTAAAGTGCTGGATTGAAATGTTGACTCAGATTGCATTTTACAAACTCGAAAAATGTATCGAATGGTTCCAAAAAGAAAAATCATTCAATCAGATCTCCTGCTTTCCATCTTTACTGTTAGACCTGTCTAACAGTAAGTCCTAACTTAGTTGTTTATTGTTGGTTTCAAATACTCATCTAACAGGAAGACCTTCCCATCCTGAGTGAGACAGAAGTTCAAAATGATGGCTGTGTGAGGAAGGTCAGTGATGGACATCCTTGTCTAGAGATTTAGCTAATAAAGCAAATCCCGACCTGCTGCCTCTTGGTAATCCTGGGTGTAGGGTTAGCCATGGGTCAGGTGAGGCCAGTGAAAGGCAAAAGTTGTGAGGTCTGGCGACAGAGGAGGCCTTTAAACCAAACCCTACCCCTTCACACCCACACTCCTCTTCCACCATACCACTCCCCTTCCCCTCCACTCCTCTCCCTCTCCCCACTTCCCTTCCCTACCCTCCCTTCTGGCCTGTGCACGGGATTGTGGCACTGCTCAGACTAACATGCGCCCCCCCCCTTCCCTGGTGTTTGCATGCAGTCATTGCATCCAGCAGATCCTGGAGGCGGTGCTTCACTGCCATCAAATGGGCGTGGTGCACCGGGACCTGAAGGTGAGTGATGGCTATCACCTTGCTGTCCCTTAAAAGTGTGCTTGTATAGGTGTATTTATGTTTGTGTGTGTGTGTGTGTGTGTGTGTGTGTGTGTTCTTTGTGCAGTTGTGTACAGTGTAAGTCTGATAAGTTTATGAGAAACTGTCTCTCTGTGCCTTTTGCGGATGTATTTTCCCTTACAACCTCTGTAGTCAGGCAGGGCTTTGAAACATTTCCCATGAATGGACAGCTCCTGAAATAAATACAATAGCTCTTTTGCTGACCTTGCACTGTGTAGGCTTACACCACAGCTGGTTGTACAGAAAGACAGCCACTCTGAATCAGTTTAGGCAGGCAAGCAGGCCTTATCTCCACTACCCAGTCAAAATTTAATCAAACTCTGTGGCTTTGTGTGGAGCACACAATTACACTGTCCAATACCACCTTTGACCTTTCTCTGGGTCTGCCCCGCCAAATGCAGCCTCCGGCTCTCTGTGGTCACCTCCGTCCTTGTTGTCTAAACACCACTTCCCCCTGTCTGTGGAGATATCAGGCATGCAACACTGGTCATGCTAGCTGACTAATGCCTCAGCTATGTAAGTTCCTTGGAACAGGATCTCGATTTCAACTCCTCTGCGACTGAGCAGCCCTTGTTTAGTCGATAAGAGGACATCCATCAGGGCTGGCCTCGGACGATTATTAAACTGACCTCTGTCTCATTTACCTGTCAGTAAGAGTTGTTAGCTATTGATTAACAGAAGCCCTGTGTCATTTTGATTACCCTCATACATCAGTTAATGGGCCTCAGTGCCGCTAAGGTGACAGCTCATTTTCCGTAAATGGCCTTCAATTGAGTCTTAATGTCATATCATTTGTTTGTATTGGCCAGAACACTTTGCAGTGATTGGCTGGCAGGGCAGTCCTTTTTAGGGTTGCAAACCAAGAACCAGTTCCAAGTTTATTAGCACTGTGGTCTTGATTGAAAATCTATTCTGCTTATGGAGATCTAATAGCATAATTCAAATGCACTTGTCATATGGCTTATTTGAGCAGTTATCTTGCTCTGTAGAATTTCTTTACCGTGTTTGGATTGTATTTTCAGCTAAATTGTCTTACAAGCAGTGATGACAGCACCTAAATCAATACTGCTATATTTGCAAAGCTCAATAGAGTCATTGATGACTGACCGGACTGACTGACAACTGCCGTAAAGTTTGTTCTAGCTTTGCAGTGGTTGAAATTGGTTAAATGCATTACCTATAGAAAACTGCAAAGAAAGCAACACCACGAACATGAGCAGAGGCTGATCTTAACTGATACAATTCAAACAATCCCTAGTCCTCATGTCCTGTCTCGTCCAGTGGTAATGTTTGTCTGTGTGCATGCCTGTACATTGCATCTTGTTTTGCATGATGCTGTTTATAAAGTAGGCTCTATGCAAATGTCAGTCCCAGCATTCCAGCCAAGGCGTGCTGTGTTTATCAGAACTGTTGTGGCTATTTCTTTATTTAGCCGACACGTCTATCCGGTTTCACACCCAAGCATCGGGGGGCATTTCATGCAATAGGTCATAGTGTGATGACTGAGGACAGCCTCTGTGCCAAGATCCCTTAAATTAGGAATTGGGTTATGGCAAATGAAATGACAACACAGTGAACATGTATATGTGTGCCAAAAGAACAGACACAACCAAACTGGCATATACAGTATGTGCACATGATACACTGCTTTTTGTCATGTGTGAAATCAAAATAACATGTATATCAGTTTCAAAGTTGTTATTTTTAGTTACACATAACTTGTGGGTGTAATTCAGTTTCCATCAGTTGAAACAAATAATATAAAACAAATCCCCTACCATAGACACAGATATTATCCAGGTGATGTAACTTCTTCAACCTCTGTCTTTATAAGGGTAAATTGACGTAGAGACTGGTTCTGGTTTCACACTACAGCCATCTGCTTAAATTGGAGTGCCCTTTTAATGTAGGCCTGCGTCTCCTGCACTTCCTGTGAAGGAATTTGAGCAGAAGCTTGACAGGAATGCCGCAGCAGCTCCCTATCTCCATGAGAGAGAGGGAAGGAGAGAGAGAGATGGAAAGGGAGAGAAAGAGAAGGAGATGGAAGTCATTCCATCTGAAACACCCACACATGACCTGCTCTGAAGCACAGCTTTCTCTCACTTCCCTTTCCATCCCTGTCTCCCTCTCTCTCTCACTAAATCACTTGCTAGTCATCAGTGTGCTTTGCTATGTGCACACAGCTTTTTGTACTTGTGTGTGAGAAAGACACAAAAGAGATGGGGAGGGAGGGAGCGTTTGTGTCAAAAAGTGATAGAAATTGCTGCTGTTATGTGTGAACATGTGGCCTGGATGCTGTGCATTGCCTCCATGCACCTTTTTGATGAAAGCTCATGCTTCATCAGAATTTCCGCCCACAACCGTTTTCACGGATTATCTTACTGCTGCAGTGTTGGCAAGTTCTAACTCCCCCGTTTACAAAAGAGTAAAGCCTAACCAAGTGGTAGAGCAGGGAGAATATGATGACACGAGGTAGGCAGAGCGCCTCAGGATTACTCGCTCACTCATTCCTGGTGTCTCTTTCTCTGAGTCTCTCTCTCTTTCCTGCTCCCTCTCCTCTACTTATGAGCTCAAAGCTTAGCCTTTGCTGCTTTAAGTATCTATGCCTTAAATATGAAGTATTCCTACGCCTCTAAACAAATTAGGAAGGGAGCGAGAGAGTAGGTGGAGAGAGAGGGGGGGAGGCCCAGAGTGGGTGTTGTGAGGAAAGAGAGGGAAAACCAGTGGATGCAAAAGACCCAAGCTGCTGCAATGCAGGGGAGGCAGCGACAGAGAAGCAGTCTAAATATAATGTCCCTACTCCCCCAATAGGTGCGAGTTTTTTTCTATGTTCATGGTGGTGTATTTCAGGACACAAGTGCACAAGGTGAGCAGCAGGGAAGGGATATTTGATCAAGTGATATTGTCGAGGCTCTCCTAAGTTACCCAGAGACACAGAGCAAGGTCCCACCTGGGATATGGGCATGCTAAATCCACCTAAAATGAGGTTGCACAATTATAGCATCACACTTTGTGTTTACTAAATACAACCAATGTGTGTAGATGTAGCAGTTTGAAGTTTTATTTATAGAAACACTTCTCGGAGGGAGAGCTACTCTGGATGCAGAAATAATCTCTTCGGTTGCATTAAACCTCAGTGGGCAGAGCCAGAGAATCTCAGGTTTTCTGGCTAAGTAATGCAAGACTGGAGCCCAGTGGAAAATGCAAAGCGTAATACAGGAGTGAGCAAATATTAAGCCTACTGCTCTTGCTACTAAAAAAAATCATTGTTGGCTACTCAGTTTAAGTTACTTAGATTATTATAGTTAGCCATGCCATTGTCATGAATGAGTCAGCTAAGGAAGCTAATCATATTTTATTTCAGTTTTGAAAAGAGTTCCCTCTTTGCCGTACCAAAAATCTCTTTGGTTGTGCCCATAGAGATCATTTCAGCCCCCAGAGCAGCTCTGCCTCTGAGAAATGTTCGTATAACTGAATCTCCAATCCGAGCAGATGTAGACCAGGCGGCAGATACCAGAGCAGAAGCCGGCTCAGTATAGCAGTTTCACCGTGCCAATGAAGAAGAGAGTGAGAGAGATGTAGAAAGACAGAGTGAGAGAGAGCCGGGGCCAGTGGGGATAGCAGCCCATTATTAGAGGCCTCCTCTGACAGAGAATAATGAGGTTGGCTGCCTTATCTGGGCCACAGAGATGAAGCCTATAGACCACAGCACACCACAGGGGGCTAGGACAAAAAGGCACAGACTGTTCTATTGGAGGGTTTAACACTCTGTGGATATTTTTATGTGTACATGTAAGTTTCCAAATGAGGTGCGTTTATGTGTGTGTGTGTGTTTCATATGTTGATAACAATGTGGATCAGGAGCACCTGCAGCCTGAGTTAAAGCATATCCTATATGAAGCCCATCCCAAGCTATGTGTATGCACAGTTCACCACCTCAAATTCTCCCTCCTGCCAGGAGTGTGTGTTTGTTTTCTAGCCCCTGCCTGCCTTTCATTTCAAAGAGTTTGGTAACCTCAGCTCCCTCCTGCTCCCTTCTCTAGCCAGAGAACCTGCTCCTGGCAAGCAAATGCAAGAATGCGGCAGTGAAGCTGGCCGACTTTGGCCTGGCCATCGAGGTGCAGGGCGATCAGCAGGCCTGGTTCGGTATGTACTGCAACCTCTGTCCATGGGTAGCAAGTTAGGGCCCTTTTCCACTGCACAACAAGAAACAAGAACTAGACTAAATGGGCGCAAACAGGAATTGGTGCTAGGTCTAGTTATTGTTTTTGTTTCAAGCATCCTCAGAGGAAACAGTAAAATGTAGTGATGACAGGAAAGAGGTTACTGGCATAGTAGATAGTAAATAACCTCTTTCTATAGTTACTCATTTTTTATTTACATGTTTTTAAAATGTTTGCATCATTATTTTTATCCAACATTGGTCAGGATCATGCTCATAGCCCAGCTCCTTCAAACACAGAAATACTTCCTCCTCTTTTCTTTTCATTCCAACAAGCTCCCAACGAATCTCCTCCTCTGAGCAAATGACTATGAGCTTGGGCCTTGTTGTGTTTTTGTCCATTTGACTACCTGCCAAATGCTCATCAGCAAACAATAAAATGCTTTTATTTTACCAATTTTTTTTCTTTGTATTTGTTGTTTTCGTTGGCTATTGGCTCTCTCTCTTAGTTGCTTAAATGATGCACAAGTGTGTAAACAGCAATAAACAATGCAGTAGTCCTTGGCAAATGGAAAAACCAAAGTTGTCTCTTTTTTTGTGCCAAAGAGGTTCCATTGCAGTGGAAAAGGGCCCTTAGTCATATTTTATATTTTGTATTTTAAGTGTGTAGCTGATGGTGTTGTCCAAAGTGGCTGTCAGTGAGTACAGCAGTAGAATATGCATGCATTATTATATCACTGTAATTACAAGCAATGGTACAACAGTCAGAGCTCCACAGTGTCCAGGCAATATTGTTGTGAACCTGGAACAGTAATGCAATATGGAAATGTTAGGTAAAAAAAAGAAGAGAAAAAGTTAAAACTGAGCTTGTTGAGGTTGCTGGGTATTTTAGGAATTAATCAATAAATTGGAAAAGAGTGACCCACACTTGTCAGGTTTTCATCCACATGAATCACAAATTTAAAATGAATTTTCAGAAAATCAGCAAAAGAAAAAGCGAATGAAAGCAGGCTTCCGGTTTATGCCTTTTAACCTGAAAATGAATGAATGACCTTGTTGCTATGGGACGAGTAGTTTGCTGCTGTCGCGATCAGATGCAATCCTCTGTATATGCTAAGTAGTTTGCCCCCTTTCCTCCTGCCACAGAATTCAATTCAGTTTAACTCAGTTTTATTTGTATAGCGTCAAATCATAACAGAAGTTGTCTTAAGTCACTTTACAGAGACCTAACAAATTTTGATTATCCCATGAACTAAAATTTCCCCCACGACCAAGCACTTGACGACAGTGGCAAGGAAATTTGTGAGAAGTGGTGAGATGGTGACATGTAGTATTTGAAAAAAAAAAAAAAAATTAGCTTACGATGGAAGATGTGGAGTGCTTTAGCTCTTAAGTCGCACTTCCCGTAGGTCACCTGAATCTGCTGCATATATCTGTGCCAGTCAGTCGTAGGATTTGTGCTTTTCCTCAAGAGAGAAATTTGCCAGCCCTTCTTCACAGTCAACAGGTCTTAAGCCCTCAAATCTGTCCTTAAGATCTCAGACCACTGTGTGGACAAATAAACCCCAGCTCACCAAAGATTATCTTGCTTTCCGTACAAGCTGATCTAAGGATAGCAGTTACACAATCTGGAGCCAAAGTAATTTGATTTACTTAGCTTAGAGTATGCCAGTCAATTGTGTGTGTGTGTGTGTGTGTGTGTGTGTGTGTGTGTGTGTGTGTGTGTGTGTGTGTGTGTGTGTGTGTGTGTGTGTGTGTGTGTGTGTTTTTCCTGCAGGATTTGCCGGCACACCGGGGTACCTGTCCCCTGAAGTACTGAGGAAGGAGGCATATGGCAAACCTGTGGACATCTGGGCCTGCGGTGAGAAGTGGAGAAGGACACACACTCTTTTGCACGTTTCTCCACAAAATTGTGGAAATATGCTGAAATACACACTCTTACAAGAAGTCTGTATGTGTGTGTCTCAGGGGTGATCCTGTACATCCTGCTGGTGGGTTACCCTCCTTTCTGGGACGAGGACCAGCACAAGCTGTACCAGCAGATCAAAGCTGGAGCTTACGATGTGAGTCTCCTCTCCTCTCCTCTCCTCTCCTCTCCTCTCCTCTCCTCACCTCTCCTCTCCTCTCTTCTTCTTTTCTTCCACTCCTCTTCCTCTCCTCTTCTGCCCCCTTTTCTCTCATGTGTTCCCTCCTGCTGTGATGCCCTCCCCTCTCTTCCCTCTGCCCTCGTTCCGTTTTGGAAGCGACGCTTACGTAACTCAGTCACCTCATTCATATTTCAGGGGGTGCAAGAGAGGGAACCTAACCTTAGATCACATTCAACTGCATGAGACACACACACACACACACACACACACACACACACACACACACACACACACACAGAGAGAGAGCGAGAGAGAGAGAGAGAGAGACACTATGACTGCCTGGTAGTGATTCAAGGCTCAGAGGACACAGACCTCAACATTTATGCCCAAACACAACATGGGCGATGGGTACAGAGACTCACTAAACAGCTTGGGGTTGCATTAAAATGCTATCCAAACTTTACTTTTCAAAAACTATTTATAATGTAGCGTTAGCAGATCATGATCATCATCAGAAATTTGAAGGTTTTGCAGGCAGCCTGAGCCCCTCCAAATGTCAGAACCGTTAGCAGGGTCTTGGTTAGCACTGGAGGAAGGTTTTTTGCCCACTGGCCCCCGAGGCCAGCCCTTTTCACTGTTCCATCAGCAAAGTAGGATTTTTATACTTGAAAGAACCACAGGATAATGGTTAGAGTAGAAAAAAGGTAACAAACATGGTCACAATTTACGACTACTTAGTTTGTGGTTGATGCCAGGCTCATATTTTCTGCCAAGCTGCTAATGGGGCTTGATACTGAAGGAGAACACCATAGCAGTTTTTAATATTAGTCTTACTTAAAGCATTAAAGTGCATTAGTCATCTCCAAAGTTTACATTTTTCTCGAATTTGATTTCATTTCTGGTTTGATTAGCAACAGCATGGAAAAAGGTAACATTGGGGGAAAATGGCCATATCCTTAGAGGATGTATTCCATGTTTTCATTAAACATCAAAAGGTTTTGGAAAATATATGTGCTTTGGTATTAAAAAATTTACAGCACCACCTGGGTCTAGTTCACTGCTGTGAGCCAAGAGGGCAGATTGTACAACAAGAGTGTCAACTGGGATTTTTTTTTTAATGGTTTGTTGTATTTGCACAACAATGAGCAAAGAAGTGATAACTGATTAAAAACAGAACAGATGCAAATTACTAATTTGTGCAAGTGAGATAGTAAAACCCTCACAGGGCTTATAAGGACATCTCACCTCAAACAAACACAAAAAATGAGAGACACAAACAGAGCAAAGCAACAATAAAAATTCCAGATGACAGAATCAGAAGACAACAGATGGAAACTTGTCACACATTATCCATGAAATTACGAGGGAAATGACGTCTTATAATAAAGTAGACCAAAATGAAAACCCTGGAGAAGTGTGACAGTGGGTTCGGGTGTGAGAGTGCGACATTGAGTGTCCAACAACCCCGTCTGTTGCTGAAAGCTAGCATTGTGCATTGTTAAGCTGAAAGCTTGAGTAGTGCAGAAATTATCTACGTTGGGTTATCAGTTTGACATGCAGGTGGATGTGCAGCACAGAGAATAGTTAGTAGAAATAAAGCAACTACAACTGAAAAAGTTCCACTCCAAATTACACCGGACTGGCAGATTTTTGGAAACAAACAAACAAATAAATCACTTTTGCCACTTATGGGAAAAAGAGTTGAGAACACCTGTAGTTTTCTAGACCTGAGTTTGGGTTACAGTGGATCACTTGTGTTACATTAGTTGGTGCAAGCAGAGAATGAGACATGTATAAGAAAAAGAGTTACATTACTTCTTTAAATGTTGCTGAAACCTGCAGATATCTTGGTTTCTTGTCACTGTAGTTAAATGCCCATTTGTCACCCACCAGTTCCCGTCCCCGGAGTGGGACACAGTGACCCCTGAAGCGAAAAACTTGATCAACCAGATGCTGACCATCAACCCAGCTAAGAGGATCACCGCCCAGGAAGCTCTCAAGCACCCTTGGGTCTGCGTAAGTGTCCCCTGCCTTCAGATAGACGGACAGGCCGACCTATATTTACTGCCGGCCTGAAAGCACACACACGTTTGTATCATAAGTTACACACATGAATGAATATGCACACATCTGTTGGCTCAGAAACACACACATACACACACACTCACTCACTAATACAGGGAGACACATAATTAAATCAGTTTTCATGCATGCAGCATCACACGCACACACTCACACAACGGAAGTCTCACTCATATTAACAAGTACAGTGCTTGAATTGAGATTTCATTGTCTGTTCTGTTACAATGAATACAATTATCTTGAATAACTTTGAATTTCTTTCCTATTCCTCACACCCCTCTTCTCTCCCTCTCTTTCATCTTTCTCCCCCTCCTATTTCTCATCATCTCCACTCTTCCTCCCTCTCCTCTTCCTCCTCCAGCAACGGTCCACAGTGGCTTCTATGATGCACAGACAGGAGACTGTGGAGTGTCTGAAGAAATTCAATGCCAGGAGGAAACTAAAGGTTTGCACGTATAAATACCCCCTCCTGTATCTTCCTCGCTTCCTTTTCTGTTAAGCTGTTACCTTGAATAAGAAATCAGTTCTGTGCTGACCTTAGCTCCTGTTTCTCTTGTTTGTTCTCCGAGTATTTTTCTTTCACAGTCATCCTAGGGTCACAAAAACATTTCTCGGGGCACTGTGGAGCTGGCCTTTGTACTCCTTAGCATTGTTAGCTTGAAGTATTAAAGATGTAGGAATTGAAAAGTATTTCACAGTTGCATTCACTGTTAGTCAGTGTGGATAAGATTGTCAGCTAAATGGCCTAAAGTGCAAAAAGTAAAATGTGATTCATGCAGATGGCATGCACACCAGTGACCTTCCTCCTGTCTGTGGCGCTGGGAATTATATGAACAAACCCAAAGATTTAGATCCAAAGAAAAGAAAGTTATCCTCCACACCCAGATACTCTTTACACTGATTTTATTGCTGACGTTCTTGGTCAATGTGTGTGAATACAATAGCCGTTGGAGCACATCACTGTTACCCTGCTGCTTTTGGCCAGTCAAGGCATGGCTCAAATATCAGCGCAGCAGGAACTGGAAGACCAATGTGGGTGGTTGCAGACAAATGTTGGACCATTCAACCAATGTGCTGCCAGCATGAACCAATCGCTTCTGGCCTTTCACTTTTGAAAAGAAACGCTAGAAATTCAATTCAGCTCCAAGCAACAAAAGACGAAACAAAAACACAATAAAAACACAGAGAAAATAACACAGCTATACAATGTAGACAGTTAATGGTTAAAAGCAACCAGCAGGTCAGTAGTTCAATTAAGTGCTTGCTTGCAATTAAGTGAGATGAGACATTATATCATTATTTATGCAAATGAAGCAGTTTAATCTAATATTGAAATATACTGCATGAAATAATCAGGCCAAACTAATCTTTAGCATACCAAGTACTGTGCATTGTTTCCTCTTAAATTATTCATTTTGATCTTGGTGTTTGACAGTTGAAGGGGAATAAACCAAACTTTTTTAATAGTATTTGAAGACTACAGTATTTACAGTATATGTTTTGTGTGTTAATTTTAAATCTCTCTTAAAACTTAAATATTGTTTTAAGAAAAAAAAAAAAAAGCTGTCTCTGATGAACCTTACATTCCTGGGTGTATGTTTTGTTGTTTGTGGTGTATTTTTCTTGTTCCCATTCAGTGGGAACAACGTGGATAAACGTAATATAAGGTATATCCAGTACAGCTAAGCTTGTTGTCAGGATATTCTTCAGCTATGTTTCACATAGCTGAAGCTGAAACATAGCTGATCATATTTTAGTGTCAGCCCCTCACAATCAAAGAGCAAGAGTTTCTTGCTAAACTCACCATTTCTCAAATAACTCCTAGAGTCCACTGATCATCACAAACAGATATATAATAGTGTCAGACCATGTGAGAGTGGATATTTCCTTAAATCAGCTCACAGTCTCTAGCTGCTATCACTGTAGAGTTGACTTTAGTCGCGTCATCGCTGCATTGCCGGAATGCCAATTTGTCTAATTTGTTTCACAGTCTGCAGACAAAACTAACAAGTACAAGAATATATGAGGACTTTTGTTCCAAAATGAGACATCAACAAGTGATGACGCCATTGGAAAAAATTGACACCTACTCTTGTCAGCTCCACGAAAAGCATTTTTTTCCATTTCAGCCATTACTTTTCTGGCTGTGCTGGCTCTACTTATGGAGTTATGGAGCCGTGGTACCACCTCCTCAGTCTTTGAGATATTAAGTGTAATATCAGCCTCCACAGCTCTTGAATCCCATGGCCTACTTGCAATCTAATATCATTTTTATAGCCCTCGTAACATTATCACCTCTGTTTGCAAATTATCTGTTCTGGGAAAAAGTGTCAGGATTAGCTGCTTTACTCAGATCTGTCGCTCTCGTTCCCTTTCTCTTTTTCTCTCTCTCACTTCAACTCTTGCACTTTGTCTCTCTTTCTTCCCCCCCTTCTCTTTTCTTGCAAGTTGAACCATTTCTGATCCTGACCTGACTTATACTTTGCTTTGAATGGCGGTCCTGCATGTTTCGCAAACTCATCCCTTTCTCGGCTGACACGTTAAATTTGATTGATGTTTTTAATTCCTTTTTGATACACACTGTAGAATAGTGTAGGGTTGAGCTGAGGAATAGGGATGATGGTGGGGGTATCCATATTATACAACATAAATATTACACATAAATATTATGTGCAAGTCCACATCACACTTAAATTGAGTGAAATTCTCAAACACAAGAACCCAAGATGCCATTGTTTTGTGGCTGCAGCATTACATCAGAAAGAAAAAATCTGCATCATTTTACGCACATTTTCATATAATTCAGCAGGTCATATTTGGTATCTTTGGAAATTTAAGGATCTCCACTAGAGTTTAAAACAAATATTTATGGGTTTGAAAGAAACTCAGCTCCACAGCAGTGACCACCCCACCGATGGAAGCAGCAAAGTTTCTCTTTGCCGTTGACCCTGTTAAATGTTGGGTAGTTAAATCTTAGGAAATTTGACTGTTTATGAAATTTGTTACATGTTTACACGAAGGTAAGGCTGTGCAGTCACCATAATGTAAATATGTATGACACAAAGGATCTCAGTAAATTACTTTTTTATTTTGGGATTCTCCAGGGCCATATCCTCTGTATTGGAATGTCCACTGTGTTTAACAGTGCTGACATACAGTGTGCCGAATAAAATCAGTATCAACATAACAGAGAACATCACTGTTGACTATGGCATTTTAATCACAGCTATTTGCACTCTGCCTGAGAATGGCTTTCATGCCTCCCCTGTGGTTATATTTTTTGAAATCTTTTGTCTGTACTGCTTTTTTTCCCTGGTCTTACGCTACATCTCATTATATTTCGTTAATGAACATTGTTGTTGGATTGCATGCTGCGTAAAATCACAATCACAGTGCGACCTTGACCAGTTTTATATCCGATTTTGAAGATCTGATAACCACATGAGCAGGAAAAAAATCATCACCTCCGGACGGGTAACTATTTGTGTCTGATGTTGTGGGATGATAAGTCACAGTGAAAGGACAAGTGTAGCCTTTGTGATTGAAATAGAAAAACGGTATTACAGTCATTTTCTCAAAGTGAAACATTATTGCCCCAAACACTGGAAGTGATAATTGACGCTTGCCCTTTGATGCTCTTAATTTGAAGCCTCCATGGCGCTCTGCAGGCTGGATTTTGAAGCATGAGCAGCACTGACATTTGTATTTCACCACTGTGATGGTGTGATGGATAACATCATTAGATATTTTCCTGTAAAGTGACATATAAGATACTTCACTACTGTCAGCTTCTTGTCTTTTTAGACTTCAGTTAGTAGGCCAGTGTTAGGACAAAAAATATTATTTTTACTTGCTTAGTGTTCAGGCATTGGTTTCAGAAATGTTACATTTTCATTGTTTCAGGGTTCCATTTTCATTGCTCTGTTACCTTGATCTCACATTGTCCCAGGTCGGAGGTCACTACATTTTAATTTGGTGCTATGTTGTAGTTTCGAAATCCAACTAGTTGAAGTAGATGGTGTTCAGATAGGTATCACTTAACATTTTTCATTCCCATTGGACTATTCAAAAGAACAGTCATCTCTGAGAGCACAACTGTTGCTTCCAGTGTATCTCTGGTTTAAAGTGATAATCCGGTACATCCTCGATTGTTTGCTTTATTTTTTTTGTCGATGAAATTTGAGTTTATGTTGTTGTTTTGTTTTGTTTTTTTGGTCTGTTCAGCCACAGTGGTTCATGCTAAATACCCAGTTCTTCTTTTGATAATTCCAAGCAAAATACTGTTTCTACTTCTGGAAATGTCAAACAAATCTCTTCCTGTGCTCCAGGGGATATTTCCCTGAAAGACTAACCGGACACGGCCTTGCTACATGTTGAATGACTATTATAGTATGTCAGTTGGCACTTCCCTGATCTAGATTGTTCTCAGTTTGGACTTGAACACCTCTCACCCCTTTTTTCTTCTCCTTTCAGGGGGCCATTCTCACCACCATGCTGGTTTCACGAAACTTCTCTGGTAAGTGTTTCCACACTAAGCATAAATACTTCTTTCCTTCATTACTGTAAGCCTAACTATTCATGCCAATGGTGCATCATCAATCAGTATATCTGTAAACATGCTAAGGGCAGGAATTTCAGTGCATGGCTTCAGATGGCTGTGTTGAAAATGGACTAATATGTTTGATAAATGGAGGTCTGTCACTATGTGTTTGGAGCACAGTGACTAATGATTATGTGGAACATGCCGCCATGTTGGATGAGACTTTTTCCTACTTTGAATTTTGATTTAACCCCTTACCATTCCTCTGCTTCCTTGAGACACATTTTAAGGGGGTGGACTGGGGGGGAGGGGCATAAAGGTCAGCATTGTGTGTAAAGTTATTATAATCATGAATATGGCATTGTGTTTTGCTTAGGCACCTATTTTTTTTTTTTTTTTTTTTTTAGTGTATAATAGTTAGAACATCATGATGGATGTATATAATGACCACTACCGTGCTCAATTATGTGTCATAAGTGCAGCTATTTCTGGGTTGACACCATTTGTTATAAAGATAGGGTGCAAAATATAACCATTTGAGACCACTCAAGAATTGACAAACATGGTCAAAAATCCCCCCCCAGAATAGACATCAAGACCTTGAGGAACACAATAGAAAAATAAATGCTGTGATTTGGTGTCAAAAATTTTAACGTTTGGAGATTTTTGTAAGAATCACTTTTTTGGCAACTGGATGGTAAACACTCTGTTTTGGAAACTGCTCAGAAATTCCCTCTTTTTGTCAATATACCAAGGGAAGCCATTCATCCTCTGAGTGCCCTAGGTCTCTAGTCTGTGGTTGTAAAGTTTCATGAAGCTTTGATTATCCTGAAGGTCTCAATAGGCCGTTTTATCAAGTTTCAAAAAAATGGTCTCAGGAAATTATTTAGCTTTATTGGTCTCAGGGCAATGTTTAGCCCCTTTGCTGACAACATAGCATGACATACTTGGTATCAGTTAATTCCTTAGGTTGTCTAGTTTCATATGATTTAAAGCTATCTTTAAAACTGAGGCTGCTACAGCCTCTAAAGACAGTATGTTTTTTAAGCTTGCCGACAGGCTGTCGTTAAGGGATTAAACACCCTGCCACCACACTGGAATGTGACATTTTATCATTATTGCCTGGAAGTAAAAAGTGATTTGTTTGCAGTTTTGCTGTCAGTCGTCCAGCATGATGGCATGTGCCTCGTAAACACTGCTAAGTACTCTAAACATTCAGCGGCAGGCCTCTTTTGGTCAAAGAAACTGGTGTAAAGAACAATGAAACTAATGGATAGTCAAAAGCAAAATCATCCATTCTCATGTCACTTTGATGCCAGTTTGCACAAAAAGCTGTTTATGTGTATCTGTGTGTGTACATGTGTATGTCTTTGTATCTGTGTATGCCCTAGCTGCATTTTTATTATTGAGATCCAAAGTTGTGTTAAAATCTCCATCACACTTTAAGCTGGAAAATTAGTGTTGATATAGTAGAGTACATTTATCCACATGCCTCCCCTGCCCTCACTGATGCTGCCTTTTCGCGAGTTCCACTAATTTTCTTTAGTGTCAAGAATTTAAACTTTTTTTCCTTGATCAAAAAATTCCAGTGTTTCTCAGCAAATGTGTCATGGGTTGTTATTTAGTCTTCTGTCCTCAGCACTGTTGTGGTCAGTGAAGTTACATTGCCAGTGAATGATTTTATTGTTTTCTAACATGCAACAAGAAGGCAGATTTTGTTGACACTTTATATAAGACATTGGATGAAGACAGTTTTTTTTTTAGGTGTCTATGGATTGTAAAAATTCAGAGCGGCTCCTTGTGGATAATGCTGTCATTTTAGATTTTTTTTTTTTTTTTTTTTAGTATATATACATAGTGCAAATGACAACAGTGTGCATTTGTGTATGTGCACATGTTGCAAATACGTGTGTGTGTTTGTTTGTGTGTGTGTGTGTGTGTGTGTGTGTGTGTGTGTGTGTGTGTCTGGGTGGCGTTCATGCATTTGTGTGTATGTAAGTGTGCACACACCTGCTGCTTTGCTGAACATGACTCACAGCAGCCATTCCGACACTGCAAGCTTGGTAATGGGAAATGGTCTGAACATCCACTGGTGAACATCCACCTCAGCTCCATGTCTCCCACACACAGACACAAACACACACATACACACATGTTCACACACACACACACCAGCACAGGGGCATTGGCCGCTAGCCCTGGCTGTGTCACCACTCTCCAACACCTTTCTCTCTGTCTCTCTCTCTCTGTGTCTCTCTCTTTCCTCCTCTTAGGAAGTGGCACTCCATTATTCGAGTGAGGTCATCCAGGGAATGAGTCAGAGAGAGAGAGAGAGAGAGAGAGAGAGAGAGAGAGAGAGAGAGTAGCAGAAAAAAGATGAAATAGAAAGATAGTGTGGAGAGGAACATTACATCAACACAGCAGCCAAAAATCAGTGCTTAATGCAATGGATCAGCGTATGATTCTTGCCTATTCTCTTCATGTATTATGAATCATGTATAATCTAGACCAGTGTATCAGTGTTTCTGTGCTAACATGCAGGTTGATCTGTTTTCCTTTACTTGTCGATGCAGTGTCTTTTGGTAGTTAATCGCATTGAAAAGATGAACTTCCGGCTTAAGTTTCAATCATCTGGAATTATGGAACAGTATTTTCCCCTGTATATTTAGAAAAGCTAGAGGTACTTTAAAGGAACATACCAGTGATTTTGAATGTTTGTCCAATTCACCACAGTTTATCCAGATTTTACAGTGCAACAAACCATTTTGCTAATAATGTGGAGGCAAATCTCTCGGTTTTCAAAGATTAATATAATGTATAATATTATATTATGATGTTCTGCTTCTGTGGCTAACAAAGTCGTGGTCACTCATAATCCATTGTAACTAATAATTTGCTGTATAAAGCAAATGTTTCCCCTGGGACTGTTTTGCAGCAGAGGGACCGTTTCACTCTGCCCAAAATACAGTACAGTTGCTTTTGGGAAATGTAACTTTTATTCATGATGATGATGATGATGATGATGATGGAAAAGATTAGCATAAATACATCAATACATTTTGTAGATATTGCACTGAACATGCAAAATCATGGGAAATAAATCCTTTAAATAAATGATAATATATTAGTACCATATGTATAGATGTAGTCATTGTGGATGTCACACTTTTTTACAGCATGTTTGCTGAACTCTTGTTGCATTTTCTTACAGTAAGCAAGACAATGGAGTGTTGCTTTGAAATTGCGTCAAATTTTGCTTTTTCATTCAAGAATTAACTTGTCATTGCCAATAATGCAGACCTGATATAGTGCAAATTCATAAAGGGGGACCTCTACAATGGCTACCACTGTACCATGTCATATATAGTGAATTTCCAACAATGCTGGTATACATGCATTGTATTACAGTATTCTGTATGGGCAGTAAGCTCAAAGAACGTTGGCAAACTAACATACCCATGTGCACTCATCACAATACCATTTCTCTGAGAATGTATCTATAAAATACAAGCATAAATGACAAGGAGCTTCACATGAGAGTTGAGATTCATGTCTGTCACTGACATTTTCTTCTGGTGACTGTTGTATTAGAGCAGCTGGTACATACAGAAAATGACAGGTTTTTGACAGTGGTCTGTATGTGTTTATTAATTCCTCCTCTTCTCTAAACTAATGAGCATTGTCTGTTTCCGCCTTCTTTTCTTCTTTTTCCCTCCCTCACCTTCTTTTTTTCCCCACCCTCTCTACCTCCTGACACGTCTCTGACTCACCCCCCCCCTCACTTCTGTTACCTTTCCCTTTGTTCTTTCTAAATGTCACTCTCCCTCCTTTTCTATCTTTACCCTCCACCTTCCTTGCCCCTCTCTTTCTCTCCTCCCTCCTTCCTTGCCTTGTACCTCTCTCCATGTTGTGACTGGGTATTGGACACTAACAGTGGGCAGCAGGCAGACCACCGCTCCAGCCTCTGTCACTGCGGCCGCCGCAGCAGTGGCTGCAGCCGCCGGCACCACCGCAGGGCTGGTGGAACAAGGTAGCACCGTGGCTCGCCCAGGGCATGCCACACTTTCTCCCCCACTCTCCCCCTCTCTCTTCTTCTCCTCCTTCCTCTTCTTCTTCTTAGTCTTTTTCTTCTTCTTCTCCTGCTTCCTCTTCTTCTTCTTATCTCTATTTCTCCTCTTTCATTCCTCTCTGCCTCCTCCCTCCACCCTCAGCATGGGAGCTCAGAGCATGATGGCTGACCACATTACTGGCCACATCTCCCATCGGCTCATCAGCACCAGCAGCATTAGCTACGTTTCCATCCAACTGTCAAGCTAATTTTATGCAACCTTTTGAAATGTCACAAAAATAACAGTGGGGTTGAAGAGAATAACAAGGCTTCCTGAATGTAAAAGTACATATCCATAAAGAGTTTTTTAAATTAGTTATTCAGTTGTGGGTAGAGGTGTAACAATATATCCTATCACAATGCAAAAATGTGGCGGTATGCATTGTCAGATGTTACCATGCACATTGAAGAGCTGAACTCAGTTTAATAAACCATCTAATAAAATTAACAAATGGCATAACAATTCAAACTACAGGTTATACTAATGGGGGCAAGCCCTGATCATTATTTGGAGAGAATAATTTATCTACAGTACCTTGAATGCCTAGTTTGCACAGTTTAACAAACAACATCCTGGTGACGGGAAAATGGTCTCCTCACAATGGCTACCCTGCAGAAGTGGCCGGAGGAGGTGGCTTTTCTCCCACAGGCAGAACGAGGGAGGACACCCACTGCTTGTAGGAGAAAAATGCTGTAAAAAGTGTCAGAGGTTGATATACTGGAACTTCAGCTGAATACTGAGAGTGTTTTTTCAATTGTACCTTATGTCCATTTAACTTCTCTAATTGGATACATCAGAAATCAAAAAGCACTCGGATGGAAATCCAGCTGCTGTTGTCCTTTCCACATCGGCACGTCTGGCACATCCTGTCTTGAATCTGATAGGGTGGCTGCAGCGCCCATCATTGCCTCATGATCGACACTAACCCACCTTCATCCTCTCATCTTCATTATCATCTCTCAGCAAAGCCAACGGAGCATGGCCGTGACCCCGTCAGAGCCCTGTCCTATCCCCCTCTTTCTCTTGTTTTCTTCTTCAGTCTTTCCTTCCCACCTCACCTCTCATATCACTCCATTTTTCCCCATTCCTTGTCTTGTATTCTCTCATCCTTACCTCTATGATCATTTTATGCTCTCCCCTCTACCATTTCACCATCATCACTCTATCTTTCTCATATTTCTATTAGCACATTTTCATTTTCTTCCTGTCTCCTTCCTCCTCTTTCCCTGTCTTTTCTTTTCTCTGTCTGAGAATGACACTGGAAAGTTCACCCCTGTCACTTAAAGGATGGAACTGCCTGAGAGCTGTTGGCGAATGCTGCATGGGGCACTGGACTGGTGCATGCGCTGCAACACGGGTGCATGGTAAACACTGTAGAAGATGCAAGGCTGGGCGGGTTCCCGAGAAAATTACGTTATAATCTTTTGCGGTGGTTGCTTGCCTCTTTTAAAAATGTAATCTGTGAGCCAGTTGTGGGACGTTGTAAAAGCTATATCCAGGAAAGCTACAGGTACCAGTATCTTGCATAGGAGATGATCTGCAAATCACAATTATTGACACACATAGTCATGGTGTTCTGTGTTATTGCAATACTTTTAAGATGTGCTGAAATGATTAATTACAAATACACACTGAAACAATTTCATCATGTTTTGTATCGAAAAACACAACTTTATTTATGAGCATTTTGAAATGCCTGCATGAAAATAATAACAGTGCCATACGTGAACAAATGAAATACACAACATAAGCATGTTAAAACAATTGGATTTTTTAACTGATTAGTGTCATCGTCATGAGAGGTATGCACCTTTTGCACATGGCTTATAAGGAGATTTGATTAGCTGATACTCTGGTTGATGCAAGGCAGTATCTATAGTAAAAAAAACATGACTTTTTAAAATTGCAGTAATTGAAAGTGAGTATCATGCCAATTAAAATTTGATAGAGTATATCTCACTGTTGAATATTTTATCATGCTTTATACTAAAACTGGTAACCGTTCCATCCCCGTCTTCCACTGAGGATAATTCCTCAGAGTGTATAAGAGTTCACGTGCAGTGAATTTTCACTGTGACTGGTATTTATACAAATGATTTCAATGGACAGTAAGCTCAGTACACATAATCAAACGGATGCCCGGTAGAGTCCATTTTAAATACATGTGTACCCAACATAATGTCCTTGTTCTTGGTACGCAGAGAAGAAATGCAGGCATAAACGACAAAGAGGCTCACATGACAGTCTAGCGTTGAGTCAAGGAGACAGAAGTAGTGGCAGTGTCCTTGTTTCTGTGGCCCACTGGGACCCCGCAGTCCTCTCTGTGTCCCTCAGCCTCCACTAGGCTCCAATCAAATATTTATAGTGGGCTGCCTCCCCCTATCAGCCTCACTCTGCCTCACTGGCTTTCTGGAGGCCACGCTCTATCTCCCATACACGCACACACACACACACACACACACACACACACACATATATACATATATACACCCCCTAGTAGACATCACCCACCCCTCACCAGGGAGTAGGGTAAATGTATCTTTTAGTGTCTCTTGGCATTCGGTGTGCTGTGTGTAGGAAAATGTCTAGAGGCACTCTGGCACCTGAGTGGGTTCCCTGAATAGCCAATCAGTATTCTATCTTGCAAAAAAATGTCAGCAGTGTGATTACGAATGAGTGAATGAAATTTTTACGTTGTGCTGCCAGTTGATCATTCATGTGAATCCATGCCCATCCTTGCCTCTGTCCTGCAGTCGTGCATCTCGCAACTGTTTTAACCAAGTATATTTCAGTGGTACCTTTCTTTTAATCTCTCCCTCCTCTCTCTTCTTGCTTCATGTGTAATTTGTGGCAAGGTAAGGAGCGTCCCTTGGTTTCCCACCCTGGGTTTAAACTAAGCTACCTCTGACCTCACAGGTTTCCACAGAGAGCTCCTCTTCCTTGCCGGAATCCAAGTCATAATTTTATTTTTTTTTTTTTTCTTTAGAACATTCTGTTTGCCACTATATTAGAACAATCTTGTTGGGAAAAACAAACCAGAGTACCCTCCTTCTCTTCTTCTCTCCTTTCCTGTCTTCTCATCTCTTCCTTCTTTCCTGTCCGTTCCTATCCTTTCTTTCCAAGCCATCAGAGAGTAATAGAAGGTGGACTTGACACTGCTCTGACTCCGTTTTTTCTCCTCAGTAACAACAAGCGTTTGGAAGGGGGACTGAGGAGCAACAGCACAACAATCAACCATACACAAACTCTGACAACCCTTTCGATAACAATAGCAGCCTTCTTATCACTGCCTACTGCTCCTTTCTCAAATGCTGAATACGCACCTCTTGGCTTCAGAGTGAGATACTGTATCAGCCAAGGCAGAAAGGAAAGGAGATAAAGGAAGGAAGAAGGCTAGGGCAAGAACTGTCAGTGATGCATTCTCCTACACTCCTTTTCTCTCCTACACCTCTCTTTCTTTGTCAATGTGCCTCCTTCGCCATATTAGCGCTTAATAGAGTGCACTTCTTCTCATCACTGGGCCTCAATTGCACTTTGAACCAACCTTCCAGTGATTGAAACTCTCACTCCTAATTGCCCCCAGAAATAACTCTTGTGGCAATCAGTCCACAAAATTCACAATAGTTGGTTTGGCATGTTAGACATGGGAAGCAGGAAGAGCAAGCGAATAGAGCAATAGATACAGAGGGTGAGAAGAGTGAGGCAGAGAGAAAAGGAAAAAAAAGCCCAGACTGCCAGAAATAGTGTTTTATGTAACATGGCTGGCTGCTGATGTGATTGGATCTGATTAGACTTGAAATTGCACTCAGCCCCTTTAAAAAGTCCCAGTAAGGATTACGTCGATGGGAATAAGAGGAACAGGATGAGGGGATCAGAACCCATCGGACTTACCGATGTTTCTCAAAGTTGCTTCTAGGGACCTCCTGGGGTCCTTGATGCAGGTGCCCCGGGGGGTCCTCAGAAAAATGAGGAACCCTTTAATTTGGTTATACTCCCCAGCAGAATCAGCATACCAGAAATGTCATTCTCCCCACTGTGGCTACTAGCCCACATGCAGTATCGGCAGGTTTGTAGGTCTATACTAAATCATA
This sequence comes from Myripristis murdjan, assembly GCF_902150065.1. Taxonomy (NCBI): domain Eukaryota; kingdom Metazoa; phylum Chordata; class Actinopteri; order Holocentriformes; family Holocentridae; genus Myripristis; species Myripristis murdjan. The sequence goes on from NC_043988.1 coordinate 30,349,077, forward strand.
AACAACAGAAATCCTCTCACATAGGACAACTTAGGACAAAAGCTTTTCAGATGGAGTCTGCAATCTAATCTGCATCTATTTGTGGATGAAAAAGTTTGATAATCCCTTCCATATTTAACCCTGATTGACATGATGGGAGGATGAAGCCCCTGAAGAACTGGTCAGGATGATTAGTCCCCTCCGTTTCTTTATCATCTCCTCATTAACCAATTAACCAGCTCCCCTTAATGAGTTTTTTCTGTTGCTATTGGTTACCCTGATTGACAGTCCCCAGGCCTCCTCCACCAAAGCGAGTGGGTGTAGATTCAACCCAAGAATCTATAGATATATGAGTGTTATATGTGCTTGTATTGCTATACTTAGAAGGATCAGTGTTTACATAAAAAAGGTCATCATTTGCTTTTACTGGTTGGGTTAGGTTTTAAAGTTGATCAAGTTAGTCAAAATCAGTCAATCACTTCTTAATGGAGTTTGAGTTTCTGTAGGTGGCTCTCTTGTCTTTGACTGCTCAGTCGTGGATGCAGTTGCTGCTCACGCTAACTAGTTCTCAGTGGATTATCTTTTTGGCTACCGTGTTGGGGTCAGTAATCTGAGAATTGTGTTTTTGTAGGCCAGCCGTTTACATGATGTAATTTGAAGAGAAAAGCGCCGAAATCAATGGAAATGATGCAGTGGTATCTCCTAATAAGAACATTAAATGCTGCTGTGCCTTGTTTATTTTTACCTTTACCCTCCACAGACCGCTTAATAAATGTTTCAGCAACTAACTGATTAATTTCCTTTCCAGTGATTGATTCCTGGAATCCAATATAGAAGCTGTATATCAAAATTCCCAGTAATGTAATCTGGATGATAGTTTGAATCTGCAATCAATATTTATGTGATAGCTGAGCTTTCTAGAGACTGTGCTTTGACACATGGACTGCGCAGGTTTCTGTCTTTCTTTTTCTTATTTTTAAGTGCAGGAAATGGTAACCTTCCAGTGTTCACGTTTTACTGCAGTCAGAAGGCAGCACATCATAAGAAATGAAAGGACCTACAGCATTATTCATAATATGATAGCCAAACAGATAATGCAGGTACATCAGAAGTGTAAGATGCATCACTTCCTATGCACCAGTGGTTTGACCTTTCAAAATTCAGGTGTTCAGAGCAGCAAATGTAAAAAAAAAAAAAAAAAAAAAAAAAAGACAGGCTGTTGGTTGAATTCCTGTTACTGTTATTGAATTACTGTTATCATTGATGGAGAGTTATAAAACAGGCACATAAAAACATTAGCGAGTAAAGCATCAACATGGAAAAGCCTAGTTTAGGATTAGAGAGAAGGTGCAATCAGTAGAAGAACCTCACAAGTATAGTGATACATTACTCCCTCTGTGTGTGTGTATGTGTGTGTGTGTGTGTGTGTGTGTGTGTGTCAGCGTGAGTGCACACAGTACAGTATGTTCACGGAGGGCGCAGCAGTAAATATTCACATGCTGGTACATCCACTCTCATCACCATCTAGCAAGTGTACATCCACACAGACTCTCCCACAGACTCCGCCAGTGCTGACAGACACACACACACACACACACACACACACACATCCCTGCTCTTATTGATTTGCTCCTGCGGTTGCACATGTTTTTACCTACCACATCCGGACCACCACGATGTCGAAGCTTGAGCAATGCAATCTTCGTACAGTATACACCCTGTGGGCCATCTACGTCGTCAGCTCGTAGTTTCCACTGTTGTGAGGGATTATGGGTATTATGCTAATCAGAGGACTGGGTCTACAGTATCAGTCTTCCTTTCCTAGCCTCCCTCCCCTCTCTCATTACCCTTCATTAGAGAGCAGACTGAAGACTAATCCTCCTTAAGGCCCCCGAAGAGTTCTTTAAGGCAGGGCTTAATGTTGGGTTTAGGCCTCACATGGCAGCCATCTTTGTTTCAGCTCTCTCATGGACACCCAGGGACATTGGCAGGCATATGAATTGATATGAAACAAAGAAACAGACCACATTTTCATTTCAGTGACAACAGTGTCTTTGTGTTTTTGCGAGGCAATGCATTGACTTCAAATCCCGTACCATGTAGCTGTTTTCGAGAGTGGCAGGGAAATTAAATACAGAGATGAATGCAGGGCGGAGGGATGGATGCTACACCAGAGATGTGGTGCGATTGGATAAAGATGTCTAGAAACCCTAGTCTACGTGACAAGCTTTGGCCATTAGCGTTGAACACTCTCGAAGAAGCCTTTCTGTCAACCACCTTGGAAATGCTGCAGGTGGCAGGGAGGACTGGTGGATAGAGAGACTGTCCTGCAGCTGCTGCCTTGGATTCCCAAAAGAAAGATGAGATTGTTTGGAAGCTTTCACAGCAGCAGTGTACAGAATGGATGTGACGCGTGTCTCGTAAAAGCACAAGTACAATGCTAGGGCTAAAGTGTTAACTTGCTGTTTCAACATTAATGTTGTGCAGAAGTTAGAGCAACATAACCTTAGAGTTTCAGTTCCCTGCAATCAAAGATCAAGTAAAGGACATTTCCTAGATTTACACGTTAGGGAAGCTTATGTTGGAGCTCAGAGAAGCGCCCCCAGTTTTCAAATAGGAATTACAAATTGGTGTGCCGTTTTCGGAAGTAGGCAAATAATCCCAGTTGCTAGTAGTCATTAATGCAGCATGAGCCCTGTGTCAGCAAGTATTTGTCCTGCTGAACTGCCCTTACACAAGCTATTAAAGCAATTTCAACTCCAGGGAAAGTATTCTGCTGCAGAGGCTTTGTTTTTGCAAATAGAGAGTTCCCCTACAGTGATGATTAAAGAAACACACAATTACATCATGGTGCCAGATGAACATTGGGGTAGCTACATACGGAGGCCAATGCATGAGCCCTGTTCCTCTTGGTTTAATTTGGACAAGCGCCATGAGTACAGCTCACCAAGTGTAGAATGTAGACCCAGCAGGTGTTTGGGGCTGCTGCTGGGCTGGTAATTCGGTGAATCTTCATCTCTGACAGTTTCCCTCTCTCTCTGTGTGTTTGTCATTGCAGCAGCCAAGAGCTTGCTCAACAAGAAGGCAGATGTTAAGGTAAGGGTCCTCACACACCATTTTCCTTCCCCCTCCTGTGCTCTTCACTCTCCGTTGCGTAGTTTCCCTGGGCTCCTCTTCTTCTCTTCTGTGTTTCTCTCTTCTGTTTCTTCTTTTCCTCTTTCCTAATCTGGCCACTCTCTCTCTCTGGCTAATCTTTTCCATGCCTAGCTCACTTGTCTTTATATAACTCGAACGTGTTTCTCCCTCATTGACTTTGTGTGCCATGTCGTGTGTGTGTTTGTGTTTTACTGTCCCGTCAGATGTGTCATTTGTCATTAGAGGCGATAGCTGTGTGTGGAGATGATGCTTTTGTTTTCAGATATTGTACTGATTGTCATGTTTGTGTGTGTGTGTGTGCTGGGGCTGTTATGTTTTTTCTATTGATTTTGGGCTAAAAAAAAAACAAACAAACAAACAAACAAACAAACAAACAAAAAACAATTTGTCCAGATAATTTTTTTTTTTTTTTTTGAAAAAGCAGCAGCCATAGTGTGTATAAATGTCTGTAGATTTATGTGTGTGTTTGTGCGTGTGTGTGTGTGTGTGTGTGTGTGTGTGTGTGTGTGTGTGTGTGTGTGTGCTTTTGTGCTTGTGTGCCAGCCTGTGTGTGCACCTGCCAGTGCATGAGCCTGAAGTAGCACATCCTCCTGAAAGTACTCTTTATGATTTGGCATTATTCAGCTCATTGCCACCTCTCCATCATTATTAAATGTAGCCATCTGTCAGCCCTCCCCATTTTTTTGTGCTCATCACTTCCACTCCCTCTCATCTCTCCATTTCTGCCTCTTCCTCCTCCATCAGCACTTCCTTTTCCTGCTCACCCCATCTGGTCTTTAACCCCACATTCCTGCTCATCCTTAATGAAGATCTCTCACCATCCCACATTCGCACACACACTGCAGTGACACATCCCACACACAGCTTCCATGATTGTCTGTGTGTGTGTGTGTGTGCTGCGTGCATGCATGATAGTGTGCGACATAGCTTGGAACAAGATGTACAATGCAAGCAAATGTGTTTGCTTTTGAGCATTGTACATTATGTTAATTAGAGCTTGCACCCATGCATGCGAAGATACAGGTGTGTGTGTGTGTGTGTGTGTGTGTGTGTGTGTGTGTGTGTGTGTGTGTGTTTCACGTCACATTTGCTTGTCAGATTGCAGAGAAACTGAACGCACAAATGTGGGTGTGCGCATGCTTGCAGTGTGCGTAAGCGTGGGCGTCCGCATGTGTGATTCGCTCGTGTAAGTTCATGTGCAATGATGTGTGTGTGTGTGTGTGTGTGCATGCTCCCCTCCCCCTCCCCCTTTCTCCCTGCTCGGTTCAGCAGGGAATGTGACTCCGGTTCCAGGAATAGCTGCCAGTCTGGACCCTGGAAACTCAGACGACAGAAATAGACGCTTACTTCCCCTGCGCTGCGCTCATCGCCTAGCAACAGGCTCCCCACACACTTGCCCCAAACCATTTCCAAAGACTTCTCATTCGTTTGGTGCCGTCCTCCCTTTCCTCCTTCCCTTCTCCTCATCTCTCGGTTCTCCTCGTTTTGCTTTGCTCCTCATGTCCTTCAGTTCTCTCAGCGGCTCTGACCTCCTCTCCTCGGCCTCTGTCCTCCTTCTCTTTCTCTCTTCCTCGCTGGTTCTTTAATACGTAACGGCACCTGACATTTTCCAGTCCTAGCACCTGCTCAGTGCAGGCAGGCAGTCTTTCTCACCGTCAGCCTCCCATGCTGCCGGCTCCTGCTCAAAAAACAGCTCCATTCAGTGATTCATGCAGCGCTCTTACTATGATAACACGTCCTGTGTGTTCAGCATGACTCTCAAAAAAAAAACAGCCCTCTCCATGTCTTTGCTTTTTGAAGGTGTTACATGTAGCCTTCTTAAACATCAGTGCATGACTGTAACATTAATAATGTTGCATTGATTTGATTTCTGTAAACAAATGCTCAAGTTGTACAGTAGACTCTATCCTCTGCTATTGGTTTTGTTATTGGAAGTGTGTCAAAATTAAGACCACATTTCCAAAAACTCCCTGTGTTCCTGTCACAATGAGGATATCGCTACTTGCTTTGTTTGCGTCCTCTTGGAAGGTTAACACCCTTCTCCCGTCCCTTTTTGCTGTCAAGCACTGCAACAGATTTTCCACCAAATCAAAAATCAAAAATACAGAGGAAAGGTCATTTGAGGCTACCAGTCTTGATGATGTGATGGTCTCATTTGTTGATGTCATTATCTGAATTTATTGATGTTTCAAGTGTTAGCATCTTCATCATTATTGGATTTTGAATTCAAAATAAGGACTGGACGACTGCTTCAGTTACTCAGCCTAAATAAATCAAAGTTTCCTCTTCTTTTCTTGCAAACCCTGTCATTCCCACTCCTTCCTTCTTGTTACCTTAAGCATTGTCTGTTGACAGAAGAACAGTGGACAGCGGCTTTGCAGTCTGCACAATTCCTGATCTGCTCCCTATTCTTGTTGCCCTTCCTGATGATTTCCACTTTATTCGCCACACCTTGTCCTCTGCTTGCTCTTCTGTCCTCCCTCTTTTCTTGGGAATCCTTCAAATCCCATTTTGATGAAAGAAACACTTTTCCTGGTGCTTCCCCCTCCCTGCTGGCTGCACAACAAACTTTCTTAGTTCTGTGCTCATCCAGGATCAAAACCCCCGGTGCCATCAAGGTGTACAAATTTTGGTTTGCTTCGACATGCTCTCTCTTGTAGTTTCTACCAGTGCATTCACCTGTTGTCATTGGTTCTCTCTCTTCCCCCTTCTTCTGCCATCCATCCATATATTCGTCCATCCATCCATCAATCTGTCCATCCATCCATCGCCTGGGGACAGAAACGCAAGTCCAGCTCTACTGTCCAGTACATGGTGAGCATGCTATTTATGCAGTTGCCCACTTGTTCCCCCACTGCACCTCTATAGTGTTAATTCCCCTTTTCACCTCTGTCCTCTCTTTCCTCCAGAGTCAAATCTCTGACAGTTCACTTCAATTCAATTCAAAGTAATAATCATTTTCATAGATAAATGTCTGTTTTGCCACGTTTATGATTATTATGAACATTTCTACATTTGTTGCTTTAAGCATTCGGTGGCTAGTAGGTCTTACCCTGGAAAAATCCTCTGCTGCACAGGAAGTGATGTTTTATACTTGCATGGCAGCAGTAACTGAGGTTCCTTTGGGATAAATAGAAGAAGAATTAGGTAATTAGCATGAAAAGTGGTAGCATAAGTCATTTAATGCCATTCATGACTGTCATATTAGTGTTCATTTCAGCATTTATTTCCTACATTTTCATCAAGCAAACGACTGGCTTATTAAAACATAATTCTCAGGCAAACCATTTGGTTCTGAACAGATAATCTACCAACACCTGCAGCAGCAGCATTTTATTTCAGATGATTAGAAGGAAAACAGGGCCATTAACGTGACTTAACTTAATTAACAGAAAATCCAGTCAGAGCCGTGTGCACCACTGGACACAGTTGGATTCACAAGTGATATGTGGAAAATTCTGTGCAAAAACAATACTGCAGTAAGAATTCAGGAACAAAGACAATGTTGGAATAAATAAAATGATAATAATCATAATAAAAATAATAATTATAAAATTAAAAAAAACATAAAATCTGACAGAAATTCAGAATTCAGAGTTTTCACATTAAAGAACCATCCTGGAGTTTTTGAATGTTTTAGTCCTTTTACTAAAATTCACATGTAATATTCATTACTACTGAACATTTTCTAAGGCAAATTGTACTTCTTTACATGTTTGTTTTCTGCCCTGCAGACAGATGTTAATTTCCATTTATTTCAGTGTGATGTGAAAACCAACTTGCACATATTTCTGGTTTCCACCAGAAATATGGTCCCTCTTAAAACAGACATGGCATGCTTTAGAAAATGGTCAGTAATGATGCGGAGCATATGTGCAGTGTAATAAATGGTTTGAAAGATGCACAAACATCAGTAAGGTCATTTAGATTTAGATTTAGATTCAGAAAAGCCTCATTGTCCATTAAATTTAGCACACATTTACCATTAAATTGAGATTTACCTTTGGCACAGCCATATTGTAAACATATAGCCTCAATAAGACAAAAACAACAAAAACACATTACAGATAAATAAGTGTTAAAAACAGATAAATATATGATACAAATCAGATGAGATAGCTTCACAATAACCTGAACCAAAAAAGGACTGTTTAATAGAAGCAGATTTCTGTTTTCTGTTTGAGCTCATTGAATTGTAAGGGAATTTGACTCCTAACCCCCCACCTACACCACCCCCCACCCCCAACCCTCATCTTCTGCCTTGTTCTCCTCTCCACAGCGCCACCTTCGTCCTCCCCTCTCCATACAGTGTTATACCTCTGCTCCACCTCCTCCCCCTCCATTCTCCCTGTGCACTTCTTCTTTCACCACCTGGGGGGATCGCCCCCCAAATGGTTTTTACCCACTTTCCCTCTTCCTTCTTGTTGATAACAATGCAAAATGGTATTGACTGTGAGAAGATGAAGTGTGATCTCATCCCAGAGTTTGACCTTTGATGACGTGCAGTGATCCATTGTCTGTGCTGCAATGCGAGCTGAATTGTATTGCCACGGTTCTGCTTTCAGTAATAAAGGCTAATGGATCAGCTGTTCAGCTCTGGGCTTCAACAGTTTTCTCCGCCATTGGAGAACCTTTAGTCGGGGCTGCTGCCTTCATGCCGGTTCTTTGAGTGTCCTCTAGGGATGTAAGGGGTTTCCTCGCCACACACAACACAGATGCTAAGACCCTAACTTGATATTGCAGACAGGCTTTGACTGAGACAGCTTGGACCCTCTAAACGTGGCTTTGACGAGGAAAGCGCCGCTCTGTTGCTTCCTCCCCGCGGAGGCAGCAGCGTGATGGCTGACGATGGCTGTTTTGGTTTGTGTGTGTGTGTGTGTGTGTGTGTGTGTGTGAGCAGTGTCTGTATGTCAGCTTATTGTCAGCTTACATCAGCTTTTACTTCATGGCAGTTTTTTGTGTGTGTAAATTGTGTTGTATCCCTGTATTTGTGTATGAGCTCTTGTTCGTTCTCTCTCTCTCTCTCTCTCTCTCTCTCTCTCTCTCTCTCTCTCTCTCTCTCTCTCTCTGCTTCCCCTTTCCTGCCATCCTTCCTCCTCTTCTTTACTTTACTTCTCTTCTTATCCTCTCTGTGTGAGCCCAGCGGCTTACATATGGTGAACACACACACACACACACACACACACACACACACACACACACACACACACACACACACACACTTTGGGGCATCTCTAGGCCCTCCAACACTGACCTGCTCTGTAACCCTGATTCAGCATCACTGGATAACAACAATAGCACTGCTATCCCACACCACTCTGAGATATTATGCACGGCAAAATCTCTCTTAAGTCATTTTTATCTTAAATTCAGTCTTTTGCCCTCAAATAAGTGGACACATACTGTAGTGTGAAAAAAGTGCACCCTTTTCCAAGACAATGGCCCGTATTCATAAAACTTGGCAGTAACAGCTTGCCGCTTGTGTGGTAATTTGAGGTGATTCCTAAAGTTTCTGTGGTGCTGATTAGCACAGCGGAGTCACTTTACTGTGGCGTTATTGGCAGGTCTATCCCAGGCGATAACCAGTGAGAGTCAGCATGTTAACAAGCTTATACTTATTTAATATCCACTAATATCAGCTGAGTGTGGAAGCACAATGGACAGTGAACAGTCAGAAAGAAGAGAAAAGACAAGATTTTCACCAGCAGAAATTTAAGAGAAGACAATGTATCTCAATGTATTAATTATTAGCTGGAGTAAGACCCAACCTGAATTAATCTCCAGTACTGAACTTGAACAGGAATAACCATCTGACAAAAGCTGGTGGTGTGTGTGGTTTTGTCTCTTACAGGACATGCAAATAAGCAGACAGAGGTGGTAGTGCCAAAATAGTGGAGGCGGTAAAACTCCACAGTAAACCTTTTTTATCAATGAGAAGAATACCTACCACCACAGTAGTGCACCCTTACGCAGTGCTAAAACTGTAGCCTTAGTCTTTTATGAATGCAGGCCAGTATTTTGAAATAAGGCACATCATTCCACCAGCATCAAGGAAATATTGGTTAAAACTGTTCAAACAAGTTGGTTTACAATTAAAGGTTCAAAGAGTCAAAGTGTAGGCGCAAGGTGCAATTTTCTAGCAACTTTTGCAGATTTTTTCACTTATTTTTAGAAAAATATTTTCAGACTTAAAGGAGCAGTTTCATTTGGCGATGAGTTGGGATTGCAACATCACAGCCAGGTTTCTCATCTCCTCCTCTCATCCCCCAGTCCTACAGTTGCCTGTTAGTGGCACAAATTGTTAAATCACATTTTTGCAATAGAAATGAGTAAGGAAGCAACAGACCTAGTGAGCAAGCAATACATGACGATGCAAAATACTGAAACAATCGCACTGCTTTGTCATTTGCTCATTTGCCTTGAGAATGAAATGCCGTGCTGCATCGGTTACTCACTCAAGGCTCCATCCTCCATCATTAAGCCACTGAAATACGGAGACGGAGGGAGAAGGACACCGGTTGTGGAATTTTGTGGGGTACAGGCCAGAATACCAGATTTGAATACCAGAAATCTCAACAAAGTAATTGTTGATTAACAACCCACAAATATATTATTGTTGTTTTGTGCTGTCAAGCAGCAAAAATCTCACTCATTGCCACAATACTGAATGACTCATGGCAAGAGAGTGAATCGTATTCCCCTCAGGCAATTAAGATCTATGCAAGGTTAGCTGACTTCTTTGAAAGACAGGGAGTCACTTTAGTGAATCACTTGATAAACAGAACCCACCTCCCTTCCACACACTCAATAGGATGAGAAAACTAATGTTGACACAATGCAAATGTCATTATGATCCAACTAATCTAAAAAAGATTAGCGTCACTGTGATGTTAATTTTAAAAGGCACAGTTGACAAAAGCCCCAAAATGTGATTCATCATGACCAAATGGTGCCGCTGAATTGGGGAGATGTGAAGTCCCAAGCACAGGAAGTCACCAGTGACAACATGATGATGTCACGCAGTGTCACACATGTCACCTCTTAGGATGATAGGTCAGTGTTGTGAGTGCTATGGGTAATACACACAGGCCTTGCCGACACACACCTGCGTTTGGCCAATTCATAGTTCTGTGTCAACGCACCGTTACAATGGCAACGTGACAACGTGTTTGGCCAACACAACACTGTGAGAACTGAACTGGTCCACTTGAATGCTTTGTATTTTACCTGTTTTCAGCTGAATTGCACTCATAAAGAAAATAAAATTCTGCCAGATGGAGAAACAAGCTTTGAGGTTCAACATTACATTTTTTTTGATACTCCCCCTTTCCAAATTACAAAGATTGAAAGATGAGAAAGATATATTTACAGTGAGAGGTGTCCCTCAACTTTGGTTTGGTCTAGACTGAATGTTTCTGAAAGCTTTAAAAATGTTTGTATCAATGCTTTGTTAGCACAGAAGTAATGAAAGCTACTGCCATCTAGCAGTTCGGTAGTCTATGCGAACTCCCCAGTGCAGTGCTATAAGTGCTTGTATTGCCATACGTAGCTACCGCATACATTTTAACAGATAAACATAAATCAGCCTTTACTGTGCTAATGGCAGTCTCACATTATTGCATTCATTCTCTAAATCCTAACCCTAATTTAACTCGGTGCACTACACACCTAGTCTGTACGTAATCCAAATTATAATATTAGCCTAATTCTCAAACCTAAATCCCAGTCCGATGCTAATGCAGACTTGAACCTTGAGCCTAGAAACGGGCAAATATTATAAGATTTACTTCTTCCAGCTGCTTTTTGCTCATGAAATGTTAAAATGTTTCGTCAGCAGGTATTTATGTGTGAAAATTTTGTTTTTTTTTTTCCTTTCCCTTGAACAATGAAGCAAGCAAAATCTGTTATTGTGGAATGAAATGAAACATATTTCTAATCATAGCCCTAAATCTATGTCCTAACCCTAAACTAACCTTGCCTTTAAACACTACCCTGATCTTAACCTAACCCTAACTCTGAATTTAAAGCTAAATCCAACTCTGACTAACCTCTTGAAGAAGTGGAAGGAGGACCTCACTTTGAATAAAAAGTCCTCAAACTGTTTTTTTTTTTTAAGAAGATAAAAGAACAAGGACACACTCACACATACACTTGCACATGTACACACACATGCATGCACACGCTCTCACAAACCTACCTCTTTTTAACACTCTTGTTGTCTCCTCCCCCTCCTCTCCACTCCTCTCCTCTCCTCTCCTGTCCTTCCCCTCCTCTCCCTTTTTTTCGTCTCCTCTCCTCTCCTGCACAGCCTCAGACAAACAGCACCAAAAACAGCATAGTCACCAGCCCCAAAGGAAACATCCCTTCACCTGCTCTGGTATTTACCTCCTAACCCTCCCTTTGTCTGTCTGTCTGTCTGTCTGTCCAACCGACCGACCGTCTGCCTGTAAGGCCCCCCACTCCCTCTCCCTCCCTCCTCCCCCCTTCGCTCCTTCACCTTCCTCTGTCTCTCCTCTCTGTACGTCTTGTCTGTTTTGGTTGCTCTTTGCGGAGCCGCTGCGACGGCCGCGGCGCTCAGGCAGGTCCCAAACTGGCAGGTTGTGTCAGGAGACGTTTCCCCGTGGCAGGTGGGGATGCTATTTGACTTGTACCCTGGTTGATATCGTGCTGCCGTGTCGTCTCCTCTCTCAGTCAAAGTCGGGCAGAGAGGAGCCGACAGCCGATGCCTGCCGGGACTGTCAGTGCGATTTACCCCCCTCCTCTCTGTTTACGCCTCTATAAGAGCAGAGGTTCTCGACCATGTGCCCAAGAGTACGCAGGCTTTCCTTCAAGCCAAACACGACGCCAGCTGATGTTAATGGCGAGTTCTTCCAGTCTGTTAGAAGTTATCTACATCAGTGACATTAGCTGCTGTTGTGATTGGTTGAAATAAAAACTTGCATACTGTTGAGCCTCGAAGGCGCATGGCTGCAAATTTATGTTCCACTGAATAGCAAGTGATGACTAATTTTTGATTCTGATAGGTGTTTTGTGTTCTGCTGGAGGCTGAGTGCGTTTACACTTTGGAAGGAAGTCTAAAAGCTCGCGTTGGAGTTGTGCTTACAACCATCAGGCCTCCAGGGGAGAATTCTAAGCAGCATGCCTTCTTGGAGAGAGTTTCCTTTTTTGATTTGTGTGAACTTGACGTGGCATTTAGTTTTATCTGTGGGTGAATTGTAGATGTGGGCATCGAAGCAGGAATTCCAGTTCACTTCAGTTCCAATTATTTGCAACAAGCAGTCATTTGTAAATCAGCCAACAATATATATTTGTTCACTCTGCTCATATTCCCATGGCCTAGGAGTCTTATCTATGACATCTGGGTGAATTGTAAATATAAAAATCAATCTGTAACTATCATTGAAGAATTGTATTTAACATCATGGAGATGCTGTATTTATTTTTCTTTTATTTATATCCTTAAGTTTCCTTTTTAGTCTCTGTGTTACACCCTATGCCTCTTTTCTTACTTTTACCAGTGCAAAACCAAGCTGATGAAATCCTTTCCCCGCTGCTTACAGTTCACTGTTATCATTGTTGAACTGTTGCAGCCAGTTTAGATTCTCTTCATCCTGTATGAAAAACAGCAGAAACCTGCATTCTTCCTTTGTTTTTCATGACTAGAGCTAGGTAAAGTGTAAATGCTCTGCCAGTCATTCTGGGTAAACCGCCACATGCGGTGACAGTTTCATAGCATATGTTATTTTCTTTTTTCTAAACTTTCACATCCACTCTGAGCCTCCTTCAGTCACTTAAATACTTACGTGTACTGTTTTAAACAAATCAAGAGAGAGAGTCAGTTGTTTCCGTCCTGAAACACACAACTATTTTGTAAGCAAACATATTAATTTAACTCCTTACTGTAATAGCAACCTCTAATTTGATTTATTTTATGCCAGGAGTAAGCAATTTTTGCAGCTAGAGTCAGTTGAACATTTTAATGTTGATATCAGTGTGTTACATCATACTGATGCCATCATGGCGCCTTTTACAAGTAACCATAGAACCACCACAGAAATTTAATTGAAGGCTTTCATTCCAAATGCTACACTGCATAGCCAGTGTGGACAATATTTAAAAACAAATAAAAACAACAGATTCTGCTCAGAAACACACTACTATATTGTAAGCAAACATGTTAATGTGACCCATTACTATAATAGTAACCCCTAATTTGATTTAGTCTTATACCAGCAGTAAGCTACTTTTGTAAGGGTCAATTACAGGAGATTGTCTAATTTTGGAATGAAAATATTCAGTTAGGCCATTTTTTTCTAATTCGATTAGAATTACAAAAAAATGTACTGCACATTATTCTGTCGTAGTTGCTGAATTATATCATGCGATCTATATGTCCAGACCAGCGTCCATGCCTGATCATAAATCAGCAGCTAAGACTTAGATGCCATACCAATGATGTCACCAACTTAGGAATTTAACTCAACCGTCAACATGAGCAGTTTTAGGTTTGCTCCTATGAACTCTATGTACTAAATATAGATTTTGCTGCACCAGCTATACATAGCTCTATCCTAGCATGTAATGACAGTATATTCTACTGTAGGCTGCTTGGTCAGCGACAAGGCGCTAATGTGGGTGACCCAGTGGAGGGTGTGCATGAGTAGCAATAGCCTGGCCTCAGCCGGGAACAGTGAACAGAACAGGCAACCCGTCAGAGCAACAGAGCCAAAGAGGAGGCAAAAATGACAAGCACTTGGCTATACCACACCCATGGGGCAACACATGCAGCCAAATATGAGCATATTTTTAGGACGGACCTTCTCACAGTTGTTCTTTAGTGAATGTGTGTCTGGTGGTTTGTGCGTGTGTCTGCGTCCGCGTGCGCTCAACGTAAGCTTGTGCACTAGCATGCGTAGGTTCCCTCTGCATATGTGCATGTATGATGTGTTAGCGGATGCATTCATCTCGGAGAGTGTATCTGCCGAAGAGCGTGCATGGAAGTGTGGGCAAGCGTGAGTGTGACCATGTAGCAGAAGAGGCTTTTTTTTCTGAGCCTTGAAGGGAATAGAGAGTGGGAGGGTGGCTGTGATCTCCATGCTGTTGCTAGGGACTTCAGCTAGCTACTGTTTAGCCATTTGGTACATTAACTCCTTCATTACAGAGTTGCCAGGCCTCACAGTCAAATCATGGAGAGACAAGCAGGCTGCCTACACTTTGATGGCCTAGTTGTTGCAGCCTGAGTTTTCTGGCCTGGATGCAGTGCAGTTGGGTGTTGGGGGTCTTGAATTTTTAGTACAACAGACAGAGAGAAGAATGCACATGTACGTAAATATTTTTGAGTGAATTGCTGTTGGGTTCTACTTCCAGAGGGAAAATGGCCATCTAAATGAAATACATAATTTAACTTTGCTGCCCTGATAGAAAATCCTTGCGAAGTGGCTTACTGCTGAGGTCAGTGGCGGAGCAAAACGGTCAAACTCTTCCCTCCATCTGATGGAGTGACGCCATCAGCTCCCCCTCTCCTTCAGTGCCTTCCATCTGCAAACCCCAGGTAGTTTGTTCCCGCTCGTCATCGTTTCCCAAGCTGCCACCGCTGCCTGTTGCCTTTGACAACGGTTACCATGACTACACAGCCATCATCGCCAGGGAGACAGCTGGCTGATGATTGGTCATCATGGAGGTGCCACTTCCTGGGCAGGGGGGGGAGCTGTGATGAAGGCAGTCGGGGGGAGAATCTGATATACATCGAGTGACAGTTCCTAGCAGAACTCACAGAGAGGGAGAGAGAAAGGATAGGCAGCAAGGAAAACAAAAGTGGCACAGTACATGCCAGTTTTTTGTCCGGTTCAAGAACTAAATATAAGTGTCTTTATTATCCCTTTCCTGACCAAAATAAAACTTAAAACCAACAGCTAGAATGTGATTTTTGTCTGTCAAAAGCCATTCGAGACATCAAAGCAAAGCACTTCCACCAGCATCTCATCAGCGACCTGCAGCATGAGGACACAAGAAGGCCACCAGACCCAGAAGGTTGAGCACTACTCTTAAAATAGCTTCTCACAGCACAGAGACAACATAATAGTCTTTGGTGGAAATCAAAAGACAGACATTTGATTGCAGCCACTACTGCAAGCTACAAATGCCAAGGAGCTTTTGACTCGCTGTGCTCTAAGTGGAAGTGATAAAGTTAGAAAAACCTGCAAAAATACAAAGGAGAAAAGTCATTAGGCTTATCCTGTGGAGTAGCTGAGCTGATTCCATGCATCAGCAATCGACAAATAACAGTCATTCAATTTTTTCCCTTTATTTATTTATTTTTCTACAGAGGCTGGGATTCTCAAATGATGGCAGTAATACCAATGTCTGCCTGGCAGTGTCTGCGTTTTCTGTTGAGATGAGTGTGCAGGAGCAAGATGACTCGTTTTGGCTTCATCTTGTGGAGCGTCTACTGTCTTTGTTTTTATTTGCAGGGCACGTCAACGTCTTGCAAGATGTTGACGATAGTGTTTGTCTTTGTAGCGTAGTGGAGTGGAGTGTATTTCATTCATATTGTATGGGCTTTGGGATTTTCTCTTCATCTGTCTTTATCCACTCTGTCATTTTGTATGTGTTTGCATCGTCTAGGAGATGGAAGGCAAATTATAATCTGTAAATGTATGCATGCACAGTAGTGCAGTGCTAAAAAAAAAAAAAGAAAAGTAAAAAAAGAACGTCCGTGCTCAGCAAATGTGCTGGATAAATAAAGGTTAAAAAAAAATGTCACAGTTCTGTGTGCAACTGTATGCTGTTCCTTTCCTCCGGCTATATATTTGTGTGTGTATGCACACACTTCTGTGTGTGTGCGCACGCGCGCGCGTGTGTATGTGTGTGTGTCTATGCATGTGTAGGGAACAGAACTGACTCCAAATTACAGTTTTCAGCTCATCCACCCACTCTATCGCTCTGGAGGATTCTTCCCTTTCTCCTTCACCAGCCTTAACAAGCATTTTCTCTCTCCTCATCCAACGTTCGTACCGCTCTCTTTCTCCCTCTTTGCCCACTTCTATCCATCACTGCCCACCTTTATGTCACAATTTTCTCTCTTTCTTTCCCTCCCTCTCTCTCTCGGCCCCCCCTCACCCCTTTCTGTCTTTTGCTATACCTTCCTCCCTTTCCCTTCCTCTTCCTCCAGGAACCTCAGACTACCGTCATCCATAATCCAGTGGACGGGACGAAGGTACACCATTCTCCAGTCCTGACCTCTTCTCTTTCCTCCTCCTCTTCCTTCTCATCCTTCCCTTCCCCCTTGATATCTCTTTCCCTCACGCATCTGTGTGAGAACAAAATCACATCTGTTTACTAATAGCTGTGTGTTTGTGTGTATGTCTGCGTGTGTACATGTTGCTCCAAGTTGAACTTTACAAATAAAATATCCACATATTATCAAAAGGCTAGGTGGTGGACAGGATAGCGAATGTTGCTTACCTTGTTATCCGGTGCCCTGTTGAGTTCACTTACTGTGTGTTAGTTATGGACTAATTATGCCACCTAGGGGACCTGCCACAACCCAACATACATAGTTACACCACCTCTAAAAGTTTAAATAAACACCTGTAAATAATGATAAAATGAAGGTGACTAAAATAGCATGCATAGTAAGGAGGGCACCAAAGTCTCAAAGAAATACTTTTAGTCCCAGCCAATGAAGGAGACTTTGCAAATTCATCCACACAAAAACTTGACACTAGTGTAGATTTTGGGATCTAGGCACCCAGTTGATAATGCATGCATGTGTGTGTGCGCTTGTGTGTGTGAAGGGTTTTGGGGTTCTGCATGATCCTGCATGATTTTTTTCAGTGAGGCCACCTCCTCGTAGACATGACCCAACATATACGACGCCTGTGTGTGTACATCTGTGTGTGTGTGTGTGTGTGTTTGCACAAGCCGTTTCTGCTGTGTTGTGATGTGCACAGCTGAGAGCGGCATTAGCATAGCTTTGTTCCCAGGCTGCAGCCAGGCTTTTCATCATAACGTGGTGACGCTGGGGCTGACTCACCGACCCCCTCTTCGGGTTGGTCCTCAGAGCATAGTGCATGGCTTCGTGTTGTGTACAATGACTCTCGTGCCTTATCTCCCCTGTCGTTTTGTGAGGCCTGTGCTTATTTTGGGGCTGCAGCTCTCAGAAAACCCTGAGTGAAGCTCAGGATTGAATTTTTTCTGGGGAAAGTACAACTTCAGGATGAAAAGTCCTTAGGCAAATTCACACCAGGTATGTTTGAAGTGGTTTAATGGAACTGCATTGGAGCATTCACTCCTGTAGTGCAGTTCATGTGGTGAGGTTGAAAACGATGCCATTTAAACTTGGGTGCCACCATAGTAACTGCACAAAGATGCCTGAATGTCGTGCATGTCACTATCCTCTTCTAAGTGAACTGTGGTTTGCTTCCTTCAGAGGGAGAACTTAATCTAAAACAACTGCGGGAAACTACCTCGTGCGTGGTTTTAATGGGTGTAAGAGGGATGTTGACATCTCATAGCCAGCAGTTTCTCCTGGTTGGAAAGGCTCGTGTAACAAAGTGAATTGATGTCAAACTTGGAGCAAAGGTAAAATGAGGTAAAATGAAGTGAAATACCTCATCGGTATATCGGTCAAGGAATGAATGTGGTATAAATACTACAAAAGGTAAATTACAGCAAAAAGCACAGGCAAGTCCACCAGGAATTGTGCTTGTTTTGAATCTAACCTGGCAGGCAAAACTGTCTAATAAACAGGCCGCTTGTAAGTATACCTTTTTATTGTCATTATTATTATTACAAGCCCTGCTTCACTTGTTATCGGGCAGAATGAGCCTTTCATCCAAATACAAAGCAACAGTTAATGTAAACTTTCCGTTCTGGTTCATTTCAACAAAAACAACACATAAATGGTTGGTAGGTGTTATCACACCTGGTGTGGTATTTTCTGTTTGAGCACGTCCACACACCACATCTCTCTTTTTCTCTGTCCTTTCCTCACGGACATTCCTTTTTTTTCTCTGTCTTCAGGTTATTAATTGCTCTTTAGAGGGCTGGGAAACACACATGTGCTTTTCATGTTCCCGCTCGTGTGAGAGTGTACTTCTAATGAGGTCGCCAAGTCTCTCAACTCCCATCTACATGCAAGGGGAATTTAGGCCCATTTAATCTGCTAATTGGTAATCAGAGGGTAACTTCTCCTCTAGCGAAAGTCTGTGCAGAGACAGGAAGGTAGAGAGACAGGTAGGTAGACAGACAGATAGATAGCTTTATCCATTGTCCTAGTGATAACGGCCACTAATTGGCTTCAAAGAATCCAGTCTAGCTGCTGCCAGATGGAGCAAATCCCATCAGTTCTATATCAGTTGTGGCAAGAGACAGGTGCAGCACACAGAGAGAAGACGCCATTTAGCCATGTGCAAATGTCCATGCATATTAACACACACACACACACACGAGTGTGCATGTGAGGATCAAGCAGATGGAGTTGGGTTGGAATGGAAGAAGCAAAGGGGTTTGAAAAGGTTAAAAGGTCAAATATGGAATGACTGACAGGTAGGTGGCTAAGGCGATGTCCACACAAAAACCGGGTACATTTGAAAACACATTTTTTTCCCCCTGCATTTTAGTCCTTTAGCAGGGAGAAAATTTGTGAGAGCTTTTTGAAAATCTTGACGTATCTAGGCCGTAGTCTGATATTGAGTATCAGCAGTAAGTATTGTACGTGCAATCCGTGCACATACACCTGAGCATGCTTGATGGGGGACAAGTTGCATTTAGAAGGGTTTCAGTATGGATGAATGGATGAAGTTTCTTTTTTGTAAATCTGGAAACGCTACTGTGGTGTAGTGTGGATGCAATACCGAAACAGAATTACCCAACTTCAGATTTACCCAACTTGGTGTGGACATGGCCTAAATGAGCTAAGTTGGATCGGACATGGTGCTTCTTTGGCATGTTTCGACTTTATGTTTTGTCAGTTATCGGACTGACTGGTTTTGACTAACAGTAACTGTGTTGTATTCATTTAGGATTTTACTGCCATTTGGTTTTATGCCTTATTGAGTCCTTAGTGACTGATGTCGATACATTTGATGCATTGTGATCAGTTTGCTCAGTTTTGTGAAGACGGGAAGAAGGGAATTTTCCTCTAGCAGGGTTGTGATTTGAGTGTTAACAAATGTGCTATTGTTTTGTTTTTTTTCCCCCCTGTATAGCACGTACCTGTCTCTGTGTATTCGAGTATGTGCAATGGAGTCATGGCCCAAACTGACTGATTCTCTCTGATCTCCAGGAATCATCTGACAGCAGCAACACCACTGTGGAGGATGAGGATGTGAAAGGTAAGAGTGCAATTATGCAAACAATAGATAATAATAATAATTATTATTATTATACAAATCAGAATTGAAGTTCTCAAAAGATTTTGGCAACAAGCAGCAAGTACAACGCATATGAAGGACACAGAGGACCTCAAAGACACCAGTATCATGCTCAATACAGACGTTTTAACTAAAGCTACAGTAGGACCTTGATTATCCAATCCCTGAAGGAACCGCACAGCCGTTTTCCTTTTTTTTTTCCTTTTCACTACAGGCTGCACATTACTCTCCAGTAGCCTACAATACAGTAGCAGCAGGCACACACATGTCTTATGTGTGGGCTAATGTTTGTGCTGGTTTAAAGGCTATTTGTTTTCCAGTAAATCAGTCTATTATTCATTGGCCAGTTTGTTTCTGGATGCGTTCATGTGTGCACTGCAGCCACACTACTGTAAATTATTTTACTGCCACACCTACGTATTTGTTGTATGGTTTAAAGGCTGTTTATATCTCAGAAATGTTTGGAAACATGTTAATAATATATGTCATTAAATAGAATTTCCCAAGAGCTTTGGTGCGTTTTTCAAATTTCAGCTATCCAAAATCCCGTTCCCGAGGGGTTTGGATAATCGAGTCGCTGCGCAGGGCCAAGATTTGTGTATTTGAAATGTGAAGAGAAGGTGTTTTTTTTTTACGTTTGAAAATGCAAATGCTTTAGGTGTAGCCATTTTTCTTGCCTCGTACGGTTTGAGACCAACAGAATGTGCAGCATAACCAACATCAACCTCCAAACTACAAATGAAGGGACGTTATGCTTCAGTCACCACATAACATTCCTGCTATACCATCAGCTTCCTTAGCTGTGGCTGCTCAAGGAACAGCTTGTGTACTTGGACATACACACATCCTGGATGTGATACAGTATGTCCACTTTTTATTGAGAGAATTTTGCTATCATGCAGCACTCCCTGTTTTGACTCTGTTCTTCAACCCTGCAATATTCCTCTGTGTTTACCTTGATGCAATGGTGATCCCCACCGATGATCTAAGCAAGTTACTATTTTTTTTTTTTTTTTATAATTATCCCGATGTCACGATGAAAGGCGTATTATTTGAGGTTTGAGATTTTGATCCTAATGATGGCATTCAGAAGCACTGTATTATCTCTATAGGCCTCAGGATAGAAGAACCCCCACCCTCAGTTAAAGCAATCCATGTTTTTGTGACCAGTGGCGCAAGATTGTCAATCATTTGATTTAGTGGCTTTGAATATCCAAGAGGTGACGGAACAATTGAGCATGACCAGAGAGGAAGAAAAACAGCTGCTGTAACTCAAGCAATTGGAGAATTCCACCATGAGATGGCGGCCACGGTAGTAAATATTGAATGAGGCAAGCAATAATTTTTCAGAGCAATAGAGGTATTAAAGCTGTGTTGCAGACAAGTCTTTGACGAGTCTATTTGGTGAACACTCAACCAAAAAGCAGAGAAGTGGCTCCTAGTAGAGCTTGTTGTTACAAGCTCTCAGTATGTTACAATTCAGCAACACACCGAAAAATAGATTCCTCAATTGTCATGCAGTCAAAGATATTCATTTTCTGTGACTGCTAGAAAAGGTTTTCTCTTTGTGAAATTTGGGTACCTATGCTGTTACTTTCAAATGTTGAGAAATTATGCCTAGATGTTCTCAGAATCCAGAGCCTACAAGAGTGTTAAAACCTCTGATGACTGATGCTCTGTTTTTTATGCATGAGCTACCTGCTTTGACATGGCAGAATCACTTCATGCATTTTGGTGCTGGCTGTCGGCCCTGCCACTGGCTTTGTCCATGCAGTGATTAAATGGAAAGCACCTTTTCCCCAGTGAGATATATTTTATAGTCTGAAGTATTTGTATCACTACAAGTACATGAAGAAAGTTATAGGACAGAAAGAGAACTGTGCCATCTAAGTCAATAAACGAAGTCATAATGCTGCAATCCGGCAGGGGAAGCGAGGAGAAGCTCCCTAATAGTTTAAAGTTATGGCTCGTATTACTATTACACTGGGGAGGATAAAGTATTTATTTCACTGTAACAGACTGAACCTCAAACTAGAACGAGAGCCAAAGCAGATAATTGATAAAGCAGACAGTGAAAGTGAAACAACACAATAATCAGAAGTCGGGAAATCAAAAGAACACTTGGGGAATCCCCCTCTGCCTTGCACATCACAGCCTCACTACATCTGGAACCCGACAACCCCCCCCCCCCCCCCCCCCCCCCCCCCCCCACAATTGTAGATATGACAGGGTTGCCATATTAAAAATACAGGTGATACCTACACTAAATATAGGGTAGAAATTGTTTAAATACGTTTCTATTTAAGTGACTGGGCAGTCACCCGGCTAATAGCTGACCTCTTGCTGACCCCTCACGGAGCCTGGCTGTATTGCTTCCTCTTGTCGTTGTGCTACAAAGCATGAAGGGGGTGGGGCGTGGGGGGCGTTGGACGGTTGAAATGTAAGAGGGCTTGTAGTGCTGTTGTGGTTTGGCTTTCTCAGAAGTGTTGGCATTTGGCTGAAATCGTTTTACTGAGAAACACACATGCACACACACCTCTGAAATACCAGCAGGCCTGTGGGATGTTGACTTGTAGAGATGTGCACTTGTGTTAGGCTCGTGTGTGTGTGTGTGTGTGTGTGTGTGTGTGTGTGTGTGTGTGTGTGTGTGTGTGTGTGTGTGTGTGTGTGTGTGTGTGTTTGTATGTGTGTGTGTGTGTGTGTTGCTGGAGGCTGAATTTGTGAAATAAATGTCTTCTCAGCGCATGTCATACATATCAGCGAATAACTTCACAAGGCGCCTCCAAGTTCAGCCTCCTTTTGTCCACTGTGTATGCAACTGAATGACGGTTTGTGTGTGTGTGTGTGCGTGTGCGTGTGTGTGTGCGTGCTTGTGTGTATGTATGTATATCGGCTCTTCGTATCTATTCCAATGCACACACACACTCCTATACTCCACATCGGAGCTGAGTATAATGCATCTCCATAATTCGGGTCATGAATGCAGCAATTCAATGCCAAGCGAACAGAACAGAATGTGCCCCTTCATCCCCTCCTCCTCCTCACTGTAGAGGCTTTGCAGCTATATCACAACATCACAGAGGGCTGATAGATAGACTGTATGCTAATAATGGAAAAATAGGCTAGGAAAAGAGCTACCTGAAAGACATTGTTGTGGTGTAGCTGTAGGTCTTCATTAATATTACGTAAAAGTAGAAGATTTGTCTCCAAATGTAAGGTACTATGACACTGCTAAATGTCTTTTTGGTCAGAGCATCTACTTCAAAGCAATATGGGGCATTAAAGGCATCGTCTAAGAGGAATCACCATGCTCCCGCCTCACTCAGAGTGTCAGAACCAGTAAAATATTTTTATAAAAAGGAATGCTTTGCCCTCAGAAAAAGAATGACTTTCCAAGCCTTTCAAAACAACATTTTTTATTCTTAAGAAAAACAATGTCCCTGCTGCGTTGGTCTCTAAAAAGGTTTGGAAACTTATTTTTCATTATGAGTGTGAACCATTCTGTTTTATTGAGGCATTAAAGGGATTAGAAACACTACAATATATATATTTTTTGAGGTGTTAACTGGTATCTAAGCATTGTTTGAGACAGACAGCAAAGCATACAAGTTGTTACCTCAACATGGAAGTGCATTATTTTGGGTTGCCCAGATTGTAGGTGCTAAATCGACATTTCCTTTTCTCCCAGAAAAATCAAAAACAAGTGAATGTATTGGATGTTGCACGGAGTTTACTTTACTTTCAGTTGCCTGTGAAGTTACTGTAGATTAGGTTTTATGTGTTATGGCGGTTTAGATTTATGATAGCCTGATGTTTGCTATGCTACTCATTCTTATGGTTGTGTAATATTCTCTGACACTCTGAATTGTGCCCCTTAAGGAAGGCTTACCCTGTATTATCGCACAAGGGATGGTAACATCCTACCTTGTGTATTGATAAATAGTTCAACGCAGCATAATCAGGTTGATTTGATAGCTGCTCGTCCCTGCCCCGCCCCCTCCCTTTCCACCACTTCTCTCGCCCAGGGCAGTGCATTTTTCAGACTAGTGGAATTGGAGGAGAGAGATTGAAACTGACTTGGCCATCAAACAGAACTGGACAGTTTGCACATTTGAAATTACACAACATGGGGTGCAATTACACCTTTGTTTTCTGTGAAAGCGATTGTTATTTCAGTGTTTGCAATAATTTGGTGCCGCTAGATGATAGTTTTCTCTGAGATTTTGCCTAAATTGGAAGAGTAGAGTCTGTGTACCAGTGACGTTGTTATGCATATGCAGAAAGAAAAGTCTCATCTCATTCAAAGGCAAGCTGATGTGCCTCAGTGGCATTACATTACATTACATTACATTATGCCTTTTAGCAGATGGTTTTGTTCAAGTCAACTCACAGTAAATACATTTTACATAAGTACATCAGTAGTCGATTGGTATATCACATCGCGTATCTCATCATTCATCAGCTAAGTCTTCTATAGGAATAAATAATGCATGGATATTTTTTAAAGTTGTTTTTATAAGGGAGGAAGTCTATTATGATAAGTCAGTGTGAGTGGGGTACAAGGGACACAATATTGGTAACAATTTAACTTTTCAGACAGAGGAGAGACGATCATTCCACCGTTGTGGTGTGAGAGATAAAAAGTCACGACAGGGAATAAACTCTGAGACCATGTAGTGATGATGGAGGGGTGAGGTGATTTGTAAAGATGGAGGAGCGGAGTGAGCAAAGTGGGGTTGACGAGAAATTTTGTGACTTTTGAGGGGCAGCTCAATGTTCTGCCAGCAAGTCTTAGATTTGACGCGAGCAGGGATGCATAGCCAGTCAGTGAAGTGAGTGGAACTTGGAGGTGGAAGTGCCTGATACAGTAAAGTTACTAATCTATAATCAATTATTAAAAATTCTCTTATGGAAAGTAGGGCAGCCAGAGGGTGTGTTACATCACCTGAATGCATTGTACAGTATACCCTCAGGCTCTACTGTATCATAATGTACTTTCCCTCTGTACGCAGTGGAGGGTATTATAACCCTCCCCTCCCCTTCCTTTCCCTTAACGGGTCCCAAATCTGAACCACACAACCCCCCTCTGATCCCCCAGCAAGGGCAAGGGCACCTTTGGGGGGTTGGGGTATATGGGGGGGTGTCTATATTTAGCCCTATGGCAGGAAACGGAACCAGCTTGCCCACAGAGGAGTTAAAGGCACCCTGCCCTGCTACTGCCACTCTGGGTTAGCATTAGCCCTCCACTGTGCTTTAAAGACTCTTGCATTCGAGTCGGCAGATAGCTTCGATGTGGCAAGAGAGAAACACAAGAGCCAGGTGAGTGCTGGGGGGGGCTCGTGTCTGGACCGAGTAGTTTGTGCCACGTTGACCTTTGTAGTGTCTTGTCAGGTCAGTGCGTGTTGGACAGCTGGTTTGTAACCCAACGCCTGTGCTGGCTGATGGAGCATCTGACCACATAACTTTTCTGTTACTCTCAATACTTTTATAGTAGAGAATATGTTACAGACGCCGGTTTCTCAGGGCTGCTCATTGTTAATGTTTGGTCTTTCAACAGTTTTATGGTGCAGATGACCATTTGTTATGGTGATTATAATTCGAAAAGGTTGCTTACTGCGAAAGTTTAAGATACAGATTTTGTTTTGTTTTGTTTTGGTGACATCTTTGGCTAAGTGCTCATCGCTGTGGTGTTCCTGCACTGCACCTCCCAGAGATCACCTGTCAATCAGACAATGCGGCGGGTAGTTAGATGTCTTTTTTCTTGGATTTTCTCTTGATTTTCTGCCAGTATTGCTCTTTTCTTTACCTTTTTTCTGCTCCTGTTAACTACCAAGCTCTTCCTCTATTTATTTGAGACATATCACCGGTGCTGCTGCCAGAAACATTTAACACATCACTTCCTGTGCACCATAGGATTTTTCCCAAGAAAGTGTTTAGACCATCAAATGAAAAGATTTTCATGATGTAGGCATAATTTAAATGACTATTGTATAATGAGAATTGGTGATAGAGAGCAGAAAAATGCCTAAAGAAATGAATTTACATTTATTCATGTGAAAATGTTATGGATTATTACTTTACACTTTGGTCTGTGAATTTAATTTGTGCAACTGTGAGTGGATAGATTCTCCATAATGTGGCCATGCAGTAAAAACTCCTTTTATTCTCTCTTCCCGGTTCTCTCGTGCCCTGCCCTCTTTTTTCCTATGGGTATGTTTCCCTTCTCTCTATTTGTCAATGAGTGTTCACATGTTGCGTTTCCCCAGTTGCCAGCTGATTAAACAGATGAGCAGTAATGAGTAACATCCAACTCGCTCCCATTATCATGGTCATCACCATTGTCATAATCCTCGCTCTGTTCTCCAGCAAGACTCCCATTAAAAACCCAATAAAGCAGATGCACTAGCAACCACGATTGTAAATCCTGCTGAAATTGAGCCATTAACCATAGAAACTAGCAAAATTCTTCTTTTATTTATAAGATCTGGTGACTCAGGACTGTCAGTGAAAAGATAGCTGTAATTTGCCAGAGCAGAAAAAGGATGAGCGGGTTATCTTTTCCTATTTTTCTTCATGCTGCCTCTCTACTTCACACCCTCTCCTCACTCTTCCATTCTTCAATGTGACATTTCTGTTGTGCTTTTTGTGCGCAATATGTGTGGTGGGTTGTTGTGTGTATACTTGTGTGTGTGTTCTCTATATGTGTGTGTGCGTGCACACGATCAGGGAAGAGTTTAGACAACAGTCCCGTTAAGACCCAGTCCAGCACAAGCTCCCAGCCTGATACCTCTCAGGGCCCCTCACCTGCTGCCTACTGTAAGTCAGCATGGCCCCTAATGCAGCCTGTCACACACACTCACACACTCACTTTGTACTAGCATTCCTCTTGACTAATGCCTGCCCTGTATATATTCCACTCTAAGTCTTTGTGTTTCCAAACTACAGCTGCCATTCACTCCTATTAAACCTCTGAAGTGCCCAGCCTTGTACATCGTAACCTCCACAGTATCTATTCAAACTCAGCCCACACACTTCCTCCATTTTATTATCAGACAATTCAAAACATCACTTGACAGTATGACTTTTCAGACTCCGCATTGTGGCTGACCAGCCCATTCTGAAAAACGCTGCAAGATGATCTGTGTTACTTCTCCTCTACTTTCCCATCCTCCTTCTTCCTCTTCCATTTGATCTGGACCCGTCCTGTTCCACCCACGCCATGTGTCTGTTTACAATGACTCGCCGTCTCCCTCTCATGGACATAGGTGGAATAGCAACAAAGTACCCTGCCATAACAGCGTGTGTCATTGTGCATCTATTTTTTTTTTTTTTTTTTTTTTTTTTTACATTTCTGAGCATGAAATGTTGCTATGCGCCTTTTCATGAGTGGGCTGTTTTTCAGTTCCTGTCATTGTCTTTGTCTGAGTCAAACTGAGTCTTGGAGAGCAATTTGGCAATTTTACCGCAGCCATTTACAAGATGCTGCAGTGACTGAGGCTTAATTGCTAACCATGTTTGGTAAATCTGTCGTTCCTTCTTTCATATTTGGCTGGAGGCCTTCTTGTCTTAGCTCTCCAAGGCGAGGTCTAATCATCAGCACAGCCATGTCTGTCGTAAACCTTCCATTCACTGTCTTCCATGTCCCTCCCTCCCTCCATAACTCAGCTGCTGCAAAGTTTGCTGACCTGTTGGGCTCAGTTCGTAGGGGCTCAGGGCCCATATCCGACGGGGAGGGGCGATCCAGCACCCCACCTCCAGCAGCCCTGTCCGCCCCTTCCCCTCCACACACCCCCGTCGTCCCTATGCAGAGTAAGTAGAGAAGCACAGGAAGAGGGATTATACGTAGGAGGCATATCCAGGCCTCCATCAAGCATCTTAAAATCTCCCCTTGCTGTGTTGCATGTGTCATGTTTAGGAAAGGAAGGGAAAGGAGTAAGAACAGCTTCATTTTTAACTCTAAACAGATAATTGTCCCATATTCTGTGCTGCATGGTCTCTACATATCAATACGTTTTTTTTTTTTGTTTTGTTTTGTTTTTTACTTTTATCTGTCCCTCCAGGATTTATTTGTTTATTTAATTTTACAATGACTTTTCTCAAAAAATGTGGTACAGTTTGCACATTTTGTGTGTTGCAAGCACTAAAATAGTGAGAGTGTGTAAAAATCACAAGTCAAGAGGAAAATGGTTCAATGGTGGCACTAAAGAGATACCGCAAATGCTTAGACCATATCCAATTAAGGAGTCATATAATCATTTCCTCTGGAAACAGTCTTGCTGTAAGTCACAGAAAACACAGGAAATATTAAAGTTATTATCCTTTTGTTATCTAACCAGGGGAGAAAAAAACATAGTTTCCAAATTTACAACAGAACAAAATGCTGTACCTGAACTGTACTCCTTAGAAAATAAATATACCTCCAAGTCAGCTCAGTGTTAATTGTCACAACCACAAATTCCTGGAGGGACTTTTATTTCCTTCATCCCTTCTTTCTCTTACTTCCTTGCTCACTGTTTCTCATCTGTTTTTCCATCCTTCACACTCATCCTGCCTCTCGTCTGGCCTGACACTCAGTGTCCAGACTCACAGACCTGGTAAGCAGTGTCCGCAGGGCGCCGGCAGCCCCTGCACCTGAAGGTGATGCTGCCCCGGCACCAGCTCCCATCGCCAGGCCCACCCCCCCACCTGCACACACCACCTCCCCACCTCCCCCTCGCTCTCCCCCCAGCCCCTCCCTCTCTTCCTCGCAGAGTGAGTACTGAGCATGAACTCCCATGACCTGCCACATGGTAGCCAATCAGGGCCCTAATCAAGTGGCACTGCAGTATTTCGGTGCAGGCCTGTGCGTGACTAAGCGTGTTCCACACAGTTTACTGTCTACAATGTAAACAAGGACAGTGTCTAATGTGCATGGTGTAAACTGTTGTTAAATTGGAATAGAAACTATTTGTGTTGTTTTTTATACTGAGCCATGTTAACCCCCTCTGCTGTGTGATGCAAACAGAGCTGCAGACTGCAGAGGGATTTAAGCATCTTTAGAGTAAAGAGGTCACTTTTGTTCAGACTAGTTCCCCCTAATGCCTGCGGTGATATGAAGAGACATCTTGTGTGCTCATGTTATATATAATATTCTGTCGATACTGTGCTCCTGCTTCCCATGATGAGCAAATTCTCTATTGCGGATTGACTTAGTTTAATTTACTTTGCAAGTGTGCACACTAAATGCATTCCTTAACAAATTCACAATATTGCACTAATAAAGTACTTGGCTGTTTTGTTGAGGCTTCACAGATTCACACTTTTGCCACATAGAATCCACCTTTTTCAGTAGATTTTTTTTTTTCAAATGACCAGAAATACACATCTGAGTTCATCATATAAAAGACAATTAATCATAAAATAAAGTTACATAACAGATTCTGTGTATGTTTATGTATGTTGGGGTCCCACCTGCATTTGTTTAGCTGCTGTGTTGGTGTCTGTCTATAACTTGCAGTGATTTGCAAACTAACTGTCTTTGATTGGTTCAATCAACTGATTTATTTGTCTCTCCTGTTATGACTGACTCTGGTCTGACTGTCTTGTGTAGCACGTAAACAAGAAATCATCAAGATCACTGAGCAGCTGATAGAGGCAGTCAACAATGGAGACTTTGAGGCATACGCGTGAGTTGGTGTTTTTTGTGTGTTTGCTTTGGGGTTTCGAGAAGTTATGGTGGAAGTGTTGCATCAGCATGTCCTGTGTTTTCTTCCCCAGTAAGATCTGCGATCCTGGACTGACCTCATTTGAGCCGGAGGCACTGGGGAACCTTGTAGAGGGCATGGATTTCCACAGATTCTACTTTGAGAACCGTAAGAGCTGAGGACTTTCAGTTACACATCACCACCTAGCCGAACCAGACCCACCATGATTTCAATTTTTTTATGTAATTATTGTGGCTGAAAATGCATGAATTTGTAACAACTGTTCCCCAAATTTGCAATGCAGTTTGCAATACTTTGTGCTTGTTTGTCTGTTTGTATTGTGTGTTTTTTTTTCAATAAAACTGTAAAACAAAGTTTAAAAAAAAAAAGAGAGAGATGGTGGACTCCTGGAGCTGATGAACACTGTGGTGGCACACATTCCATACAGTCCAAACTAATCTAGAGAAATCTGAAAGCACATTTCATTCTCCATTTTACCCTTCCATCCACATTAAAACAGCATCTTCCACTGCATCTTCTAGTTTTCTGAAAACACTCTGCACAGTGAATAAATTTGTAATGTGGGTAGCAAATATGACATATGATGTATTAAATATGGTTTTCGTGTGATTCTGGCTGTAGCCAAAACAATCAATGTGGGGCAAGTGAAGTAATACAAGTGTTGTTGTTGCGAGTGGAGATGGAAAACAATCTGACATGGTGATGTGTTCAGATTTATCTGACTTAGTGTGGACGTGGCCTGAGACGCACCAGCGGCAGCCATAGCTGAGGAAATCCCTGTGGCCCAGCACCTGTTCCACTGACCTGCCTTCAGGGACTTAATCTCCCCATGATCACCGTGACAGTCGATACTAAACCTAAACTAAACTAAAACTAAACCCGATATCCATCAGATTTGTCAAGACTGGCCCAAAAATACCAGCTCTTATGACCTTTGCAGGGATTGGCTTAATTTGTGTTAATCATTGAAACTGCAAAATCCTGGAGAGTCTGTTGAACGAATTATAATCTTTTAAATCACTTTATGTAATGCTTTGGATTTTTCTTACTTTTTCATCTTGCATCTTCCTGTCCTCCTCTGTCCTTGCCCATACCCCTCTACCCCTTCAGTTCTGGCTAAGAACAGCAAGCCCATCCACACCACCATCCTGAACCCCCACGTCCACCTGATCGGTGAGGACGCAGCCTGCATCGCCTACATCCGCCTCACTCAGTTTGTGGATGGCCAGGGTCGGCCGCGGTCCAGCCAGTCGGAGGAAACTCGCGTCTGGCATCGCAGAGACAGCAAGTGGCAGAACGTCCATTTTCACTGCTCAGGTGCGCCAGCCGCGCCACTACAGTGAGGTATGGAGTACAGTGATGGCAGAAGTTTTGAACAGCCCAACATTTATGTGTGTGTGTAAATATATATATATATATATATATATATACATACATACATAAAAACGTGTATAATACCGTGCATTATTAATAACACCAGTTTGTCTGTTTGTTTTATGGATTTCAAATTATATATGTTTTGGAATTTCACGTTAATCACAATGGATTAATAATGATTAATCACATATTTAAAATGTTTAAAACTACTTGCTTGTTTCATTCACTGTTGTGTAATTTGTGTATTCTGGAAACTGTTACTCTTCTGTTACTGTTACTCTTCGAGGGGGTCTATATGATGGACAGGCCGACAGTCCATAGAAATCCATTTAGCAACTGCATCGCTCACCTCTGCTGTGCCAACAGATTTGTCCCTTACAAACTCCACAAGTGTGGTTTGAGCACCGCTGCATGTTGCACTGACATTACTGCTGCATTGGAAGCACGAAAAAACATGTTTGTCATTTAGCTGATATTTTAAACTCGCTGTGCTCTGACAGAACGATAGGTCAGACTTGCAGGCCCCAGCTTTTCTTGTTATTAGTTTTTGTTTGTTTATCAGTGTTCAGCAGCTCCGTTACACATGATGCACTGCGTCATGTGTAACGTCATGTGAGGTTAAGGGTCAAAAACAGTTCAAAGTTCAACACTGAGTTCATTTGCGTGAATTATTTGATATTATTTGATTTGATTGTTTTAGTTTGGGGCAAAAGTCATGCAGTTTTTTTTTGCATACAGTACAAATGTGTTACTTATTTTTGCCTATTCTAAAATGTTGTATTCCTGCATGTTGGGGACTAAAGTTGCATAACTTGGCTTTGACTGGAAAGCTGAGACTTGTGTGGATTCAATGAACCACATTCGATTCATGTGTGATGATGTTAACCCCCATGGCAGCCATTTCACTGTAGTCAGACCATTTTTTTGGAACCTGACATCAGTGTGTAAGATGACCTTTAGGATAATCACAGCCTCATGAAACTTTACATCCACAAACTAGAGGATAATTCAAAAAAACAAAAAAAATCACAATAAATCGTAATATCAAATCAAATATATACACTACTCACAAAAAGTTAGGGATATTTGGCTTTTGGGTGAAATTTATGGAAAATGTAAAAAGTTCACACTACAGTGATATTATATCATGAAAGTAGGGCATTTAAGGAGAAGCATACACTGGTGATTTCCTCATCTCAAACAATTTCTTGAAACAAAAGCCAACAACAGTGATGGATATACCACAACAAAAAATGTCAGTGTCAATAACTTGTCATGTGCCCTTGAGCATCAATTACAGCTTGACAACGACGTCTCATGCTGTTCACAAGTCGACTTATTGTCTGCTGAGGCATGGCATCCCACTCTTCTTGAAGGACGGCCCTCAGGACATTGAGGTTCTGGGGTACAGAGCTCCGAGCCTCTACACGGCGACTCAGCTGATCCCATAGGTTTTCTATGGGATTCAGGTCTGGAGAAAGTGCAGGCCACTCCATCTGAGGTACCCCAGTCTCCAGCAGCCGTTCCCTAATGATACGACCTCGATGAGCTGGAGCATCAAACACCTGATGTGAATTTTGCCGTTAAACTCCTTGTTAGAGAACAGCAACTTGTGCAAAAAGTACTGAAACACTGAACAGTTGGACATGTGCATTCAAAAGTTTACAGAAGGTCACATTAAGTTCACCTGTAAAGGTTATAATGCATTTTAGGTTCATCCTGAAATTTCACCCGAAAGCCGAATATCTATATTTGTGTGTGTGTGTGTGTGTGTGTGTGTGTGTGTGTGTGTGTGTGTGAAAATCATTGAAGCCATGCAAGTGTTCTTATACACATGTGCAGTCTGTCTTTTGCTACCCACTAATAATGCAAATGATAATAAACGAATAAATACATAAATAAATAACGGTTTGACACTGCTTTTTCTTCTCCTTTCAGGGTCGAATGCCATAGCTTTGTCTGTCAGGAGTGCTCTGCTGGAGTGAGAGAGAGGAAGAGGAGGATGAGGTGGAAGGGATGGAAGAGCAAGTCCAGTGTCGGGGGAGGGGGTGGTGGGGTCTGTGGCCCCTCACCGGGCACCTGGCCTCAACCCCCAGCATGCATCTCTTCTTTTACTTCTACCACCCCCCTGTCTGTCGCCTGCCCTGCCACAGCCAACCACCGACGACCATCCAGCAGCGACTCAACTTTGCCAACAGCTCAGCATCCTTCACCTCGCGCTCTCCCTCCGCCCTCACTCCCCCTTTTCTTCCCTCCGACACACTGGGTGGTTTGGGGGGGTCTTTTTTGGAGGGTGGGTGGGGTTGTGGTGTTTTCAAAACTCAGTGTGTGTTTCCTTCTTCCTGTGGTCTCTTCCCCCTCCCCACAGTTTTGTGACACCACCCCTCATGTCCTCCGGTGAATCCACACTTGTGTGACATAAACACTGCACTGGAAAAACAGTATGTAAAGTTTTAAGTAAAATCTATTATTATCATTACTATTATTATTATTATTAATATTATTATTATTACACAATTGCAATTGTATATGTAATTTGTATAATTCAAAATTCTTGATGCCAGTGATTTCTAGAGTTGAAGAAAATCTTTATTCTCTATCTTTTTAAGGAAGCATGTTTTTTTCCCCAATATTCACAGTGGCTGTTTTTTATTGTGGCTATTAAGTGGAAAATGATATTGGCAGTTTTTGTAATTTGCTTCTTGTATGTTATCTATTATACTGCGCCCAAACTCATGTTGAAGATTTTTTTTTTTTTTTTTTCGTTTTTCTTTTTTCTTTTTTCTTTTTTTTTTTTGGAAGGGGTGTATCTGGTGGGGTGTCGAGTGCGAATGTAAGAGAGCGAGTGAGTGCTTGTGTCGCGTGTTGGCCATGTTAGGCAAGCACATAGTGTGTGCTCGTCCAGAAATAATGAATTTTGTACAGTTTGTGAAAGCTTTGTTTTATTTTTTTCCTTGTTGCAATGTGAATGGCTAGAGAGGGGGTTCGCTAAGCCTGGTGTCTTCCTGCGTCAAATCATGAACATTTCAAATATATTTGTGTTAAAAGGCATCGGAAGGAGAGTGTAAGCGTATAACCATGTGGTGTTAGTATGCTCTATAGCTCTCCTACTGGCAAAGTTTGAAACTGCAGCATCACTATGAAAATGCACTGATGACTGAAAGCATGCTGCAAGTATCACATGTAGAACAAATACATGGCAACTTTTGCTTAGTTCCATGTTCCCATCCTAGTCCTTACCGTCCCTTTGCCTTGCACTTCTGCCTTGTCTTGTGCAGCAGGAAAAGGTTTATAGTAATCCTAGAGAGCAGCATTGCAGCCTTAGCCCCTGTTTTTACCGGGAACCCATTTTTTTTAGGCTAGGGGAGGTGAAAAGATGCATAAGGGAAGCGTTTCTTTAATTGCTAGGCGACTACTGAAAACCTTGTTTTTTTTCCCCTCCAAGTTAAAATATGTTTAACTCGCTTAACTTTTTGTGCTGTCCTGAACGCAACAGCAGGCCATATTCAGTTCAAAGTGTCAAGGAAGAGAAGCAGATGCTGTAAAGAGAGGGTCCCTGTGGAGTCATAACCTTTCTCACTTCTGAAGCCATAGTGCAAAAAGCTGGTGCTACTGTCCGTTTTTCTATACACACCACATAATATACAGCTCGCTTGGGAACTTCAGAGTACGGAAGCGTCCTTTAAAGCCGTGCTTAGGCTTGCTTCAGGGTTTAACACAAAGTTTTAAGGGTCTGTCTGCGTTGATGGCCCTGAGTTCATGAAAGTGACATTTTGGTTTGCGCCACCTCTGTTCAGTGGTCTGGTTTCTCATGTAAGGATAGCCATATGCCACAGGGTGCAAAAGGTGTTTGTGTATGTGTATGTGTGTGTGTGTGTGTGTGTGTGTGTGTGTGAGAGAGAGAGAGAGAGAGAGGGGCAAGATGTAGTCGTGTACATCCATTGCTCTCAGATCAAGCTCTTTAAAACCCTGGGGGAGATTTTGCAGCGTGTGGTATGAGAGAGGGAAGTTGGAAGGCGAAGGCTTTATTTCAGAGGACATATCAGCCCTCCGCCTTCAGTCCTGGACTTTTCTTTATAATTTGATCTGTTTATGTGTTTTGTTTCTGATGTTCTTCCTCTCCTGCTCTTTGATTTGTGTTACCATCAAGTGTTATCAGCTTTCGATGATAGAACACCATGTTCTGGTGCCAGGGCTGTCAGGAATGGACAGATGGACTTTGCAGAGCTGAAAACTGATTTTTGGGGGGTTTGACTTGCAGTCGGCTCCACAGTCCTTTGCTCGTCTGCCATTGGCTGCCTTCAGAGTTGTCTCGCCCCTATTGGTCAGACCAAGACAGAAGACGGCAGGCAGTCGGCTGGTTTGGTGGTTAGTCCTCAGGTTTATATTTATTTGGACTATTTATTTATTTATTTTACTGTACATTTTTAATATGTTTTCCTTTTTTGTTTTTGTTTTCCTATTGTACAGCTCATGCACTTGTGCAAGTACTGTCTGTCTGTTCAAAGGGACATGGCTCTGTGGAAAAGATGAGCATTTTCAATGGGATAGTACACCCAATTTGCATCCTGCACGTGTTTTACTGTAACAACCGACCAACAAGGTGTGTTTTGTTTTTCTTTGCTGCTGCTTTTCTGTGGCAACTTGATAGTAAAGTTGCTTTTGTCATGAGCATTTTTAGTGTGTTTTGACTCCATTTTTTTCCTCCCCTCAGGCCATGATTTTCAAACAGCTTTGGCTGAGGGGAAAATGTGTCTCTTAAAGCTCATATCAGACAGGTTTGTGTTTTGTGTGAACTATCCCTCCCATCAGAGGCTCTGTCACTGTGTTCCCAGTGACAGAGCTTTGGAAACCAAGGCTTTTCAAGGTGAACCACTGAGCTGTTGTATTGTACTCGTGTGTCATCCAGTGACCATGTTCATGCCTAGTT
Source organism: Myripristis murdjan (assembly GCF_902150065.1). Lineage (NCBI taxonomy): Eukaryota > Metazoa > Chordata > Actinopteri > Holocentriformes > Holocentridae > Myripristis > Myripristis murdjan. The sequence goes on from NC_043988.1 coordinate 30,384,599, forward strand.
GACCCTGTTCTGATACTAAAGAGGTCGAAGGTCATCTGAAGGCGTTCATGCGTGATCGTGTTAACCAAACATGACCCCCCCGCCCCCCCTCCAAAAAAGAAGAAAAAGCAGCATGTACAGTACAAAGGTGTTGTTCTTCTGTTCTTCTTAGTGTGTTTACTAGCCTTGAAAATCAGTATAATAAGATTCACATATTTAAAATGAGGGAGTACACAGTATTACACAACTGCAACTAATTAGCATCGTAGCTGACATTTTCTTTGCATGACAAACAGGACACTTCTTTTTTGTTGGTGTTTTCCTTTTCATTTGCTTTTTCATTTTCTACTGAATGCTGGTATACTAAACCTTTATCTATTTTCTCAGCTTTTAAGTGCATATAACTATTTTTGTCTGGAGATGATATAATAAAGATGATTATGAGAATGATTCTAATAATGACTCTGGCACTGAGGAGGACTATAAGGGTGATGGTGGTGATGGTGATGGTGATGATGATGATGATTTAGCATGCTTTTCTATGGAGCTCTGTGTTGTCAGTGCAGAGCGGCTGCCTTTTGTACATAGCTAAGAGAAAACGAGGAGCACTTCCTGAGCAGAAGCACCAAGGCTGACTTGTACTTGGCTTGGCCTGCATGTCACCTTGAGGACATGCCACCTGAGTTCACACATTAGCTGCAGCTGAAGGAATGAACCAGCCCCAACAGGGGGCGCAGTCACACAGACTAAAGCACAAGTAGGACACAGATGGATGGCAGACGGATGTTTGGAAGGCAGCTGCACAACAATTTGATTTTTGCATCAAATCCAACAGCAAAACAATATTTTATCATTGGAAAATAAAAAACAGCTTACATTTTAATTGTATGATTAGAGCTGCACAGTTGTGGCTAAAATGATCATTCTCATAGTGTCTTAACCTCATGATCAGGTTTCTCTTGATTTGAGAAACAAAATGATTGTCCTTTTTCCCTCCTGTGTCGACACTTTGACTATTCTCAGCCACATTTAATTCAATCAAATGTTTCATTTGCACCAAATAACCAGTGTATGAATTATCCTGACTAAAATCAGGATATCCTATCAGCTGTGCAGCCCTACATATAATGTGCAGCAGCTGTCCTTCTCTGGGCTCTTGAGGTCACTTCCAGCTCTGCTGCTTTCCAGCGGCGGAGCGAGTGTGGACTCTGATCCTCTGCCATCTTCTTTCTCTGTCCAGTGACTACTACCAGTCGCACTGACAACACTGAGCTGCTTCTCTTCGTAGGCTGTCTTTCACTCTTTCTCCTAGTCCCTCTGTTTCCAGCCTTATTCAATCATTTCTCTGCAGTTGGCTCTTTCTAGTTTCCCTTGTCTTTTTGTCAGTTTGGGTTTCTTCTGTATAATAATATTAATCCTCTAGTTCTCCGATTCCTGGATTATTGCTCTGTTCTCTTACGTGCTACACGTGTTTCTCTAACTTCAAGAAAATGTGTTAAGGTGTTATCAATAAAATGACAATTTAAATAGAAAACTGATTGTGTTTCTGTTTTTATACCTAGAAAAGACTGAAACATACATCTGATTTTTATTGGCAGGAGTAACTGAGGACCTTGGTTCACTTAAAGATATTTGCATAATTAGTTTTATGCATGCAGGTAGGAAGTAAAAAACAGATGTTTTTGAGTTCAACACCATGTGAGGTCAGAGTGAATATTCAGGTCTATCCAACATGCACACACACACACACACACGCACACACACACACAAACCCATGCTGTCAATTAAAATGTCACAAATGAAGTGAAAGTTAGATAAGACATACAAACATGACAGTGATGGAGTTACATGCAGCGGCTCAGCCTTTAGAAATGTTCTTGTTAGAGAAGTGAGAAGTAGTTTCTGCTCCACACACACCAACATAAAGATGTGGCTGAAAGAGACTGAAATTTGGACTTTGGAGTGAACATCTTAATAAACATGCCATCATGTTGTGATGGAGATGTTGTCTGAAGGTTGTCTTCAGGCCAATGAGGAAACAAACCTGCAGCAAGTGATCATTTGTACATGGAGGATAATTTGATTTTTCTTACATTTACATGTCATGCATTGTGTTTAAGTGCACCTTTAACAAAATTGGAGATTTTCGTACTGCTCAGTCTAAAAATAGTCTACCCTCTGTCCCAAGGCTTGGCAGAAAAAAATCTGCAATAAAACAGTTACCTTTGTGAAATATAACTCAAGGTTTTCAGAATCATTTAGCCAAAAGAAATCAGCATAAATAGACCATCTTATCCCACAACACTCAAAAGGTATTTGATCACATTGAGTGGCCTTGTAGGTTTGAGACACTGAAACGATTTGGGTTCAGGAGGAATTTTACAGCACCAGACGTCCCAGGCTGCTCCAGATGGAGGTCTCAGATGAGGTCTGGGTCCACAATATTCCTGCAGTTCACCTGACACTGATGGCCACGTCAATGACAGCCAGGAGGCACTTGACTGAGTATCCTGATCCTCCATCAATGATCCGTGGGGAGGAGGGGGCCTGTAGTCAGGAACCAAAGGGCTCTCTTTAGCAGATTTGATGTGGGCCACATGGAACCTGGGGTGAATCCTCATGGGTCTGGGCAGTTTTAGCTGGACTGCAACTGGATTGATGACCTTGGAGACTGGGAAAGGACCCACCTGCCTGGGGATTCAATTTAAACATAACATTTGTGGAGGTTAGGGCATGCAGTGGGATGGCAACAGAAGTGAAATTTCTGGTCAAACGATTGTAAAAATGAGCAAACCCTAAAAAACATCTTAGTTGCTTCCTACCTGAGGGAGTCAGGGGGCCACTCCTTGACTGTGCTGACCTTGGCTGGATCCATTTGCATGTTGCCATTAGAGACGATAAAGCTAAGGAAGGAGATGGAGGAAATGTGAAATTCACATTTTTCTACCTTCACAAACAGATGGTTGTCCAGGACCTGATGCACATGTCGAATGTGGGTTTCCTCAATCAGAGGAGACGATGAGGGTTTCATCCAGAGACACAAAGACAAAATAGTTAAGCATGTCTCTGAGAATGTCATTCACCAAAGCCTGAAACACAGCTGGAGCACTGGTAAGTCTAAAGGGCACGACAAGGTACTCACAGTGACCACTAGGGGTTTTGAAGGCGGTCTTCCACTCATCTCCCTCTCTGATCCTGACCAGATGATCAGCATTTCTGAGACCCAGTTAACTGAAAATTTTAGCTCCTTGTAGCAACTCAAATGCAGAACAAATGAGAGTCGCTGCAATTGTTCATGGCCTCCATCTCTGCAGCTAAGAGACAGTAGAGGCGGCCTCTAGGGGGTGAGGTGCTGACGAGCAAATTGCTAGTACAGTAATAGAGACCAATGGAGCGACAGAAAGGAGGCATGAGCTTTGTTGAACACCTCCTTCAGACTGAGATAACAAAGAGGCACTTTGGAGATGTCTGGAAATTGTGGTTATGAAGAATCCAGGGCGAAGGATGTGGTTTCAGTGTAAGCTACAGGTTCTGGAACTTCTAGTGCAGGACGTGGAGCCAAAGGCAGCGGAGACTCAGGGACAGACGGGGCAAGTGGCAAAACAGCCTTGTCCCCAACTAGTGCCCTCCCTTGTGGAACGGTCCATGTGAGGGTTATGCTTGGTCAGCCAGGGAAAACCCAGAATGAGAGCGCGTGAGGTCAAGTCAAACAGGTGGAAACTCATATTTTTTGTGTGCTTACCAGTGATGGTCATCTGGATGGACAGACACGGCACAGCAGGCGGACGTCCAGAGCATAAACCTCTATTGGTTTAGGCAAAGGAATACTTTCAAGTCCCAGTTCCTTAACAAGTCTGTAAAGCTAAACTGTGCTCTAAACGACACTCACTTTTTGGGAATCTGTCTTGTTGCTCAGTTTACTGGCTCCATATTCTGACAGGTTTACAGAGACACAAGAGATTATCTTGGTGCTGATCCTTTGGCTAAACTCACTTGTCAGAGCGGCTCTTTCAGCTCACAAACAGCTCCATGTTCACTCGTTTACATCTCTGTCAAAATCAATCTGCTCCAGAATATTTTCACTCACCATGAGAACTTGTTCACATCCTTCACTTGTTTATGTGAATGAATCTTACTTTAACTTGAGAAAAAAAGAAATGTGCATGATATTTATTATTAAAGTCTTTTCAAATCTTGAAAATAGCAAGGCACTACAAACATAATGCAAGCAGAGCAAGAGATGAAATTACAAAAAAAAAAAAAAAAAAAAAAAAGATATCGGTAATTGAACCTCACTGAACCGGATTACTGAACCTGAATCAAATGAAAATCATTAAGAGTAGAAAACAATATGTATCAAAGCATAGTCCAGTACACTGCAACATTGCATTTTGAAACATTTCTCTAACATCACAAAAATTAGAATCCCATTTTTATAACAAAATATATCCTCCTAAATAAAATATCTTTTTACATGTCCACAGTAGTATGTACATAATTATTTGTACAGTATGTTCACTGGTGCAACAGGATTTCAAACAAGCAAACAAATAAACAAACAAACAAACAATGTGTTGAGATCCACTGCTGCAGGTTGTTGCACGTTGGGATCCTCCATCTTGTGTGTCTGTTCTGTGTCTTATACAATGTTTTTGACTGGTACCTGCATGTTTACTTGGAATATCACCTGCTGCTGTATTTCTGTACTGATGATATTTGATTCCTCTCTTATGACAGGATTTTACATTGTTTGTTCAAAGTTTCTTTTTCTTCCACTCAACTATTGTTAATACCATTACAAAATATTTACCATTAAGTAAGATCATATCTACACATACATTTGCACATGGATGCTTTTTAAAGTCACGTAAAAATAAATGACTGCTGACTTTTCTATATTCACACATCATTTCCTGCTTGTGAACTGGAAGTGAGAATGTTGTTGATTCCAATTCTGGCTGTACTCACTAATCTATAACAGCTACAGGCTCATATCTGTTCATGTTGGATTGTCTTGTGATTGTTTTTCTTAATTCTGAGTGAACCTTTGAGACAGGGAAGAAAAGCACTTTCAATATTTGAAGATTTAAAAGTCCAACACACACACACACACACACACACACACACACACACACACACACACACACACGAACACACACACACACACACACACACACACACACACACATCAGTGTAAAATCACTGAAGGCTCAGCTTGCAGGACTTTGATATCTTTGGTCTTTGCATCAGCAGCTTTTCCAACAGAGAAATATGGGTAGAGTTTCTCAGTGAAAGTGTCTCTGTGATTGCAGATGTTAGTCATATCGTCAGAGTCGTAGAAGGAAACCTTCCCTCTGTCATAGTCCAGCTGGACTCTGATCCTCTGGAGACTCTTCTTCATTGTAACAACAGTCTTATTGAGCCCATTAGTGTATTTTCCATTGCTGTGCCACAGACACCAGACTCCATGTTTTGGAGAGACAAAACGCTTTCCCTTCCTGTCCACTGACTCTTTAGCCAAACCCACAGTCCAGACTGGAAGGTCTCCCACCTCCACCTCCCAGCTGTGTTTCCCTGAGTTGAAGCCCTCAGAGCCCAGAATTTCAGCGTACATAACAAATCTCTCTGGGTTGTCAGAAAGCTGCTGATTTGTATCTTCATGTCTCACACTAGTCAGGTCATCAGACAGAGAGAGTGATCCGGCTGCAGTGTTTGGGTCCAAGATGACAGGACTGAACTTGACCTTGTCCTTCATCTTCTCCCAGACTCTGAAGGACAGGTTGCCCAGGTGTTTGGCCACATCTATCAGCGCTCCTGAGACCAGTTGTGGATCCGGCTGTGAGCACTGGGCTCTGGCGCTGCTCTGACTGCTTTTATAACTGCTGAGGAACGGCACATTGTGTTTCTGCAGGTCTTTTTCAACAGCAGAGATGCTGTCTGACAGAGAGGAGATCTTCTCTTCAATCATCTTCATCTCTCTGGTGACAGTCTTCCTCTTCTGCTCCTCTTCCTCCCTCAGAGCTGCCAGTCTGGCCTCCTCTTCCTCTTTCAGGAACTGGTGAAGCTTGTTGAACTCTGCTCTGATCTGCCTCTCTGTGGCCACCAGCTGCTTCTTGGAGTGTTCAACCACGTCTTTGTATGTTTTCTCAGCGTCTTCATACTTTTCCTTCTTTTCCTGTAGAGACTTCAAGTCAGATTTCAGCTGCTCCTTCAGCTCACTGACTGCTTCTTCTATAGGGACCACCTTGTGACCGTGGTGGTGAGGGAATTCAGAGGCAGCACATACAGCTCTCTGTTCCTCCCTACAGAACCATTTGCGCTCTGCTTTATGTTCTCTGCACACCACCTCCACTTCCTCCTCTCCTTTTTCTGTCTCAGATGATGCAGCTTTCTGTCTCCCAGCAAAGGAGTCAGCCAGTCCTTTCAGAGTTAAGTTTACATCTAGATCTTTTGAAGATTTTCTTTTACAAATGGGACAGTTTTTGTTTTTTGTTTGTTCCCAGAATTGTTTCAGGCAGCTGGAACAGAAGCTGTGGTGGCAGCTCAGAGACACAGGATCTCTGAAAGTCTCTGCACACACATGGCAGTTCAAATAACTTTCAAGAAGAGCAATTTTCTCAGCCATTTGTTTTGTATCCAAATGATCTTTCAGTAACAAGACTCACCAAATCACCTCCACTTCAGCTTTCTGATTTTAATTCTCCGAGAGTGTCTTTTCAGGAAAGATGTCACACCCTGTAATGGTGGCTGAGTTCTGTTTGACAGTATCAAAATTTACTGTCAGTTTCACTTTCCCCTGCCAGGGTTTAATCATTTATCGCGGGAAAATGCTGTCATTTAATTTTGTTACCAGCAGATGGTGCTGTTCTTTTGTATCTGACAGATTTGAGCATTTCATTCTGTAGTCTATCCATTTGCCTTCATGTTAATTCACTATTCAAAAGGTAAACCACTTCATCTGAACATAAAATCAGAAAAATTGTGATAATTCAAGTTCAAAATAATTCAAGTCATTCTTTGATCATGCAAACAGTTTCTGCATCACAGGAATAACTTTCATAGTTTCTTGAACGATGGATGACAGCCAGCCCGCCACCAGCACGATTTGAACGAGGCTTATGAATATACCCATAGCCCGAGGGTGTGGCTCGATTGAGTGCAAAAAAAAAAATCATGATCATTCTTTTGCCATGTCTCTGTCATACAAAGGATGTGGATGTTTCTGTCAGTGATGGTATAATGGATTAAAAGAGGTTTATTGTTAAGGGACCGAACATTCTGCAGCATGAACGTGGCAGCTTTGTTTGTAGCAGAGGCAGGAAGAGTCTGAGGAGTGAGACTGTTGACAGATACCAGGGGGCGGAGATTTCTCACACACACGTGGGGTTTGTTGTGATGACGCCGTGGAGGACTAAAATTATCGGTGAATCGGTGAATCGGTGAATCAGAGCAAATAAACTTACCTCTAGAGCCCCTGTGTATGTACCGTGACCAACACCACCACTGGAAAGCAAAACCCCCAGAGAATCCAACGTTTCCCCGACATCAGGGTAGAGAAAGTCCAAACAGAGCGTACCACAGCTGGAGATACCAGGATTGTTTAACCCAGAGGAACACTCGACTCCGAGCAGGATTAACGTGACAGCGCAATAGCTAACTTGACCGGTGGCTACCGGCAGCAGTACCTGAACAATGGAGCGGTGAGTACAGAAAATTGTCCGATCATTAAACAGCGATAATAATCCACATGTTGAAAGCCGTTTGCAGTGAAGGATCATTGGAAAAACACCAAAACAAAGGTTTTAGCCCAGTTTTTAGCCCAGGTTGAGGAGCGGCGACACACACGCCAGAGGCCCCTCGCACTGTAAGTTTAAGTGTAAGAGAGGCATCACGCAAACTCCCGAACACGGCATACAACTGCTGAATATGTTCATCCCATGAACTGGAATAGACAGCAATGTCGTCCAAATAAGCTTCGCAGCCTGACAGACCTGACAAAACCGTATTAACCAAGCGCTGAAATGTCCCGGGAGCGTTACGCACGCCAAACGGCATCACTGTGTACTGCAGGAAAGCGTCAGGAGTCACAAAGGCACAGATTTTATTTGCCCGAGAAGTTAGAGGCACTTGCCAATAACCCTTCAGCAAATAAAGTTTCGTGACCCCATTCACTTTCCTAAAATCAGTGCAAAAGCGGTCTGAGCCATCAGATTTATTAGCTAAAGGCATGGTGAACTCCAAGAACTAGAGCTCGGCTTTGCAATGCCGTTCTCCAACATATAGTTCACCAGCTTTTGCAACCAGAGACGTTTATCAGGATTTACTCTGTACGCATGTTGTTTTATCGGCGGAGAATCCCCCACATCGATGTCATGCTGTAAGGTTAAGTTAAACCTTATCATCCCACAAGGGAAATTCATTTGGTCAACTGTCGCACTCCATTGTACCACTTGCGTCTGAGTAGGCACATCTGAAAACAGGGGCAAGTGAGATTCAGTCAATTTGACCACATCCTCACGATGCGGAAAACAGATGGCAAGTTTCGACAACATTTCAGAGTTTTTTAGCCGTCTGTGAACAACAGCACTGGACGGAGCAACAACATCTTCAGCAAACTCAGACAACGCTGACCCAACCGGCGGCTCACTGGAATCAGCACTGGATAGCGCCACGACCGAGCGGCCTTGGTCAATGGTTTCAGCACTGGACAGCGCCACGACAGAGCCGCCCTCATCAATGGTTTCAGAACTGGACAGCGCCACGACAAAGCCGCCCTCATCAATGGTTTCAGCACTGGACAGCGCCACGACAAAGCCGCCCTCATCAATGGTTTCAGCACTGAACAGCGCCACGACGGAGCCGCCCTCATCAATGGTTTCAGCACTGGACAGCGCCATGGCAGCCTTGACCTCTGCTCTGACAGGAGACTGAAAACCAGCGTCCCTCTCCAGGTACGGCTTCAGCGTGTTGATATGACACAGTCTACTTTGTCGCCTGCTTTCTGGAATGGTGACAATGCAGTCTCGGTCACTGACTAGCGAGTCTGCTGGCTGTGGGGCAGGCGGGTGTCTGTGTGTCAGGGTGAGAGAGTGTGTGTATTCTTGAACCTCCCTTATAACCTCTGTGGAATTAAATTCACGTGTCGATGGCTCCACCCCCTAAGGGTGAAGGCAGGTAGGAAAGAGGCTGAAGAGAAGGGCAAAAGAGAACATAGCACCTGTAACAAGCATGTACAGCACAAAGGTGTTTTACTTCTGTTCTTCTAAATGTGTTTACTAGCCTTGAAAATCAGTACAATAAGATTCACATATTTAAAATGAGGGAGTACATAGTATTACACAACTGCAACTAATTAGCATTGTAGCTGACATTTTCTTTGCATGACAGTCAACAGGACACTTCTTTTTTGTTGGTGTTTTCCTTTTCATTTGCTTTCTCATTTTCTACTGAATGCTGGTATACTAAACCTTTATCTATTTTCTCAGCTTTTAAGTGCATAGAACTATTTTTGTCTGGAGATGATATAATGAAGACGATTATAAGGATGATTCTAATAATGACTCTGGGACCGAGGATGACTGTAAGGATGATGGTGGGGATGATGATGATGATGATTTAGCATGCTTTTCTGTGGGCCTCTGTGCTGTCAGTGCAGAGTGGCTGCCTTTTGTACATAGCTAAGAGAAAACAAGGAGCACTTCCTGAGCAGAAGCACCGAGGCTGACTTGAACTTGGCTTGGCCTGCATGTCACCTTGAGGACATGTCACCTGAGTACAGTTCACACATTAGCTGCAGCTGAAGGAATGAACCAGCCTCAGCAGGGGGCGCAGTCACACAGACTAAAGCACAAGTAGGACACAGATGGATGGCAGACTGATGTTTGGAAGGCAGCTGCACAACAACTTGATTTTTTCATTAAATCCAACAACAAAACAATATTTTATCATTCGAAAATAAAAAGCAGTTTACATTTTAATTGTATGATTAGAGCTGCACAGTTGTGGCTAAAATGATAATTCTCATAGTGTCTTAACCTCATGATCAGGTTTCTCTTGATGATTTGAGAAACAAAATGATTGTCCTTTTTGCCTCCTGTGACAAAACTTTTGACTATTCTCAGCCACATTTAATTCAATCAAATCTTTCAATTGCACCAAATACCCAGTATATGAATTGTCCTGACTCAAGTTAGGACATTGCTCTGTTCTCTTACGTGCTACATGTGTCTCTCTAACTTCAAGAAAATATGCAATATTTTTACTCAACAGTTCTAGTTCACATCCGTTGCTTGTATTTGGAACTGAATTTCACTTTGACTTTAAAAGAAAGACATTTTTATGTTTATTATTAAAACCTTTTTACAGTTGAAATAACAAGGCACTGCACACCTAATGCAAGAAGAGCATTTAATGAAAATTACAAAATAACGATTTATATCGATAACTGAACATGATTATTGAACCTGAATCAAATGAAAATCATTTAAAGTAGAAAACAATATGCATCAAAACTATACCAATATACCAACTCATTGATTCATTTATGTATGCACACACACACACACACACACACACACACACACACACACACACACACACACACACACCAGAGGGAGACACTCCTCCAGTTGTGCAAGATATCATCTTCACCTCAGTTTTTACCAATCAAGTTGTACGCAATGTGATCATAGCTAAAACAAACAAACAAATAATCTCTTGAGATCCACTCCTGCAGGTTCTTGCACGTTGCACGTACGTGTTGCACGTGTTGTTTATGCAGTTTCATCTACTTTTTTTTCACTGTTTTTCCTCTGTTTCATGTGGAGTGTCATTATCACAGCATGTAGGTACCATTTATACAAAAGTTACAAAAAAGACTAGCTCTTTTTACTTATTTTTAACAAAAATGTTGCACATAAATGTCTCATTACAAGTTCGACAGTGTGCTGAAGTGTTTTTGTAACTTTTGATCCACACGTCCCTCTGCTACACACCTGTCTCATGAAACAGGTGTGTGAAGTGTCTTCTGAGTCACCATTTACACAAAGACTAAATTATTAAATCAAATAAGAACCATATAGATACACACATTTGTTGCACATGGATCCTGTTTACATTGACATAAAATAAATGACAGAGCATAGAAAAAATAAATGTCCACCATTTATATCGATCATTGAACCTGATTATTGAACCTGAATCAAATGAAAGTCATTTAAAGTAGAAAACAATATGCATTACAACACAGGCCAGTGCACTGCAACATTGCATTTTGAAACTTTTTTCTGACAGCACAAAAATATGAGAATCACATTCATACAACAAAATAAATTCCCCTCATTTTTGTAAATGTCCACAATATTATATGCATAATTATTTGATCATTTGTGCGATAACAAGACTTGTGCAACAAACTTTTGTTCCTTGTTTTCATGAATCTGTCTCATGATGAAAATATACCAACTCATTGATTCCCTTATACACAAACAAACACACACAGACACACACGCACACACACACACACAGACATACACACACACACATGCACACACACACACACACACACACACGCACACACACACCTCACTGACATCACTGTAAAATCACTGAAGGCTCAGTTTTCAGGACTTTGATATCTTTGGTCTTTGCGTCAGCAGCGTTTCCAACATGGAAATATGGGTAGAGTTTCTCAGTGAAAGTGTCTTTGTGAGTGAAGATGTGAGTTTTGTCCTCAGAGTCGTAGAAGGAAACCTCCCCCCTGTCATAGTCCAGCTGGACTCTGATCCTCTGGAGACTCTTCTTCAAAGTGACGGTCTCACCAATCCCATTAGTGTATTTTCCACTGCGATGCAGTAAACACCAGATTCCATATGTTGGTGAGATAAATAACTTCCCCTTCCTGTCCACTGACTCTTTAGCCAAACCTACAGTCCAGTCAGGATGGTCTCCCACCTCCACCTCCCAGCTGTGTTTCCCTGAGTTGAAGCCCTCAGAGCCAAGGACATGGGTATACTTTGTGTTTCTCTCTGGGTTGTCAGGGAGTTTCTGCACTGTGTCTCCCTGTCTCACACTGGTCAGGTCATCAGACAGAGAGAGTGATCTGGCTGCAGTGTTTGGGTCCAGGATAACGGGACTGAACTTGACCTTGTCCTTCATCTTCTCCCAGACCCTGAAGGACAGGTTGCCCAGGTGTTTGGCCACATCTATTAGCGCTCCTGAGACCAGTTGTGGATCCGGCTGTGAGCACTGGGCTCTGGCGCTGCTCTGACTGCTTTTATAACTGCTGAGGAACGGCACATTGTGTTTCTGCAGGTCTTTTTCAACAGCAGAGATGCTGTCTGACAGAGAGGAGATCTTCTCCTCAATCATCTTCATCTCTCTGGTGACAGTCTTCCCCTTCTGCTCCTCTTCCTCCCTCAGAGCCGCCAGTCTGGCCTCCTCTTCCTCTTTCAGGAACTGGTGAAGCTTGTTGAACTCTGCTCTGATCTGCCTCTCTGTGGCCACCAGCTGCTTCTTGGAGAGTTGAACCACGTCTTTGTATGTTTTCTCAGCGTCTTTATACTTTTTCTTCTTGTCCTGTAGAGACTTCAAGTCAGATTTCAGCTGCTCCTTCAGCTCACTGACTGCTTCTTCTGTAGGAACCACCTTGTGACCGTGGTGGGGAGGCAACTCACAAGTGGGACACACAAATTTCTGCCTCTTCTTACAGAACCATTTCGGCTCTTCGTCATGTTCACTACACACCACCTCCACTTCCTGCTCTCCTTTCTCTGTCTCAGATGATGCAGCTTTCTGTCTCCCAGCAAAGGAGTCAGCCAGTTCCTTCAGAGTAAAGTTCACATTTGGATTATCTTTTGAAGATTTTCTTTTACAAATAGGACAGTTTTTGTTTTGGTTTTGTTCCCAGAATTGTTTCAGGCAGCTGGAACAGAAGCTGTGGTGGCAGCCCAGAGACACAGGATCTCTGAAAGTCTCTGCACACACATGGCAGTTCAAATAACTTTCAAAAAGAGCAATTTTCTCAGCCATTTACTTTGGTATCCAAATTATCTTTCAGCAACAAGACTCACCAAATCACCTCCACTTCAACTTTCTGATTATAATCCTCCAAAAGTGTTTTTCAGTAAAGATTTCACACCCTGTAATGGTGTCTCCGCTCTGGTCAGCAACATCAAAATCTACTTTCAATTTCATTTACCTTTGTCACAGGTTAATCATTTCTGGGAGGAAAATGTTGCATTTAATTTTTTCACCAGCAGATGGTGCTGTTTCTTTTGTATCTAACAAATTTGATCATTTCACGCTGTCCTCTATCAATTTACCTTCATGTTAAATAAATTCCCAGGTAAAGCAACTCTCTCTGAACATTAAAACAAACAAAAAAAAAGAAAAATCACTGGTAGTTGTCTGCAAAAAAAAATTGCTGCATCACAAAAATTACGGAAAAATTTGAGATCGTCACAACTTTTTTTTATTTAGGTGTTTGAACTTTGTTAAAATCGGTGCTTTAAAAAAACATCAAAAAACAAACAAACAAAAACACAGGAATACAAGGAAAGCAATACATAAATAAGTAAATAACTAAATCTCCTTATGATGTTTCTTGCTTTTTATTCTTTTTCATGTGTTTTGTTTCTGATGTTCTTCCTCTCCTGCTCTTTGATTTGTGTTACCATCAAGTGTAACACAGATGTCCTGTCTGTCTGTTCAAAGGGACATGGCTCTGTGGAAAAGATGAGCATTTTCAATGGGATAGTACACCTAATTTGCATCCTGCACGTGTTTTACTGTAACAACCGACCAACAAGGTGTGTTTTGTTTTTCTTTTCTGCTGCTTTTCTGTGGCAACTTGATAGTAAAGTTGCTTTTGTCATGAGCATTTTTAGTGTGTTTTGACTCCATTTTTTTCCACCCCTCAGGCCATGATTTTCAAACAGCTTTGGCTGAGGGGAAAATGGCAGACTGATGTTTGGAAGGCAGCTGCACAACAACTTGATTTTTGCATCAAATCCAACAGCAAAACAATATTTTATCATTGGAAAATAAAAAACAGCTTACATTTTAATTGTATGATTAGAGCTGCACAGTTATGGCTAGAATGATAATTCTCATAGTGTCTTAACCTCATGATCACATTTCTCTTGATGATTTGAGAAACAAAATGATTGTCCCTTTTGCCTCTTGTGTCGACACTTTGACTATTCTCAGCCACATTTAATTCAATCAAATCTTTCATTTGCACCAAATAACCAGTGTATGAATTATCCTGACTAAAATCAGGATATCCTATCAGCTGTGCAGCCCTACATATAATGTGCAGCAGCTGTCCTTCTCTGGGCTCTTGAGGTCACTTCCAGCTCTGCTGCCTTCCAACGGCGGAGCGAGTGTGTGGACTCTGATCCTCTGCCATCTTCTTTCTCTGTCCAGTGACTACTACCAGTCGCACTGACAACACTGAGCTGCTTCTCTTCGTAGGCTGTCTTTCACTCTTTTTCCTAGTCCCTCTGTTTCCAGCCTTATTCAATCATTTCTCTGCAGTTGGCTCTTTCTAGTTTCCCTTGTCTTTTTGTCAGTTTGGGTTTCTTCTGTATAATAATATTAATCCTCTAGTTCTCCGATTCCTGGATTATTGCTCTGTTCTCTTACGTGCTACACGTGTTTCTCTAACTTCAAGAAAATGTGTTAAGGTGTTATCAATAAAATGACAATTTAAATAGAAAACTGATTGTGTTTCTGTTTTTACACCTAGAAAAGACTGAAACATACCTCTGATTTTGACTGGCAGGAGTAACTGAGGACCTTAGTTCACTTTAAGATATTTGCATAATTAGTTTTATGCATGCAGGTAGGTAAGTAAAAAACACAGATGTTTTTGAGTTCAACACCATGTGAGGTCAGAGTGGATATTCAGGTCTATCCAACACACACACACACACACACACACACACACACACACACACACACACACACACACACACACACAAACCCATGCTGTCAATTAAAATATCACAAATGAAGTGAAGGTTAGATAAGACATACAAACATGACGCAGTGCTGGAGTTACATGCAGCAGCTCAGCCTTTATAAATGTTCTTGTTAGAGAAGTGAGAAATAGTTTCTGCTCCACACACACTAACATAAAGATGTGGCTGAAAGAGACTGAAACTTGGACTTTGGAGTGAACGTCTTAATAAACATGCCATCATGTTGTGATGGAGATGTTGCTGCCTGGGAATTGGAGGTTGTCTTCAGGCCAATGAGGAAACAAACCTGCAGCAACTGATCATTTGTACATGGAGGATAATTTGATTTTTCTTACATTTACATGTCATGCATTGTGTTTAAGTGCACCTTTAACAAAATTGGAGATTTTCGTACTGCTCAGTCTAAAAATAGTCTACCCTCTGTCCCAAGGCTTGGCAGAAAAAATCTGCAATAAAACAGTTACCTTTCTGAAATATAACTCAAGGTTTTCAGAATCATTTAGCCAAAAGAAATCAGCATAAATAGACCATCTTATCCCACAACACCCAAAAGGCATTTGATCACATTGAGTGGCCTTGTAGGTTTGAGACACTGAAACGATTTGGGTTCGGGAGGAATTTTACAGCACCAGACATCCCAGGCTGCTCCAGATGGAGGTCTCAGATGAGGTCTGGGTCCACAATATTCCTGCAGTCCACCTGATGGCCACGTCAATGACAGCCAGGAGGCACTTGACTGAGTATCCTGATCCTCCATCAATGATCCGTGGGGAGGAGGGGGCCTGGAGACAGGAACCAAAGGGCTCTCTTTAGCAGGTTTGATGTGGGCCACATGGAACCTGGGGTGAATCCTCATGGGTCTGGGCAGTTTGAGCTGGACTGCAACTGAATTGATGACCTTGGAGACTGGGAAAGGACCCACCTGCCTGGGGATTCAATTTAAACTTAACATTTGTGGAGGTTAGGGCATGCAGTGGGACGGCAACAGAAGTGAAATTTCTGGTCAAACGGTTGTAAAAATGAGCAAACCCTAAAAAAACATCTCAGTTGCTTCCTACCTGAGGGAGTTAGGGGGCCACTCCTTGACTGCATTGACCTTGGTTGGATCCATTTGCATGTTGCCATCAGAAAAGATAAAGCTAAGGAAGGAGATGGAGGAAATGTGAAATTCACATTTGTCTACCTTCACAAACAGATGGTTGTCCAGGAGCCACTGGAGGACCTGATGCACATGTCGAATGTGGGTTTCCTCAATCAGAGGAGATGATGAGGATTTCATCCAGAGACACAAAGACAAAATGGTTAAGCATGTCTCTGAAAATGTCATTCACCAAAGCCTGAAACACAGCTGGAGCATTGGTAAGTCTAAAGGGCATGACAAGGTACTCACAGTGGCCACTAGGGGCTTTGAAGGCGGTCTTCCACTCATCTCCCTCTCTGATCCTGACCAGATGATCAGCATTTCTGAGACCCAATTAACTGAAAATTTTAGCTCCTTGTAGCAACTCAAATGCAGAGCAAATGAGAGGGAGAGGGTGCCTGTTTTTGATGGTGATATCATTCAGGCTAGGATGATACCTGCAGCAAGGGCAGAGTCGATGCAGTTGTTCATGGCCTCCATCTCTAACAGACAGTAGAGTCGGCCTCTAGGGGGTGAGGTGAGCAAATCGCTAGTACAGTAATAGAGACGACAGGGCGACAGAAAGGAGGCATGAGCTTTGTTGAACACCTCCTTCACACGGTAACAAAGAGGCACTTTGGAGATGTCTGGAAATTTTGGGTACGAAGAATCCAGGGCGAAGGATGTGGTTTCAGCGGAAGCTACAGGTTCTGGGACTTCCAGTGCAGGAAGTGGAGCCAAAGGCAGGGGAGACTCAGGGACAGACAGGGCAAGTGGCAAAACAGCCTTTTCCCCAACCAGTGCCCTCCCCTGTGGACCGGTCCATGTGAGGGTTATGCTTGGTCAGCCAGGGAAAACCCAGAATGAGGGAGGGCAAGTCAAACAGGTGGAAACTCATATTTTTTGTGTGCTTACCAGTGATGGTCATCTGGATGGACAGACACGGCACAGCAGGCAGTCATCCAGAGCATTAACCTCTATTGGTTTAGGCAAAGGAATACTTTCAAGTCCCAGTTCCTTAACAAGTCTGTAAAGCTAAACTGCACTCTAAACAACATTACACAAAACTACATTCACTTTTTGGGAATCTGTCTTGTTGCTCAGTTTACTGGCTCCATATTCTGACAGGATTACAGAGACACGAGAGATTATCTTGGCGCTGATCCTTTGGCCCAGCTCACTTGTCAGAGCGGCTCTTTCAGCTCACAAACAGCTCTGTGTTCACTCGTTTACATTTCTGTCAAAATCAGCCTGCTCCGCAATATTTTCACTCATCATGAGAGCTTGTTCACATCCTCCACTTTTTATGTGAATGAATCTTACTTTAACTTGAGAAAAAAAGAAATGTGCATGATATGTATGCATGATATTTATTATTAAAATCTTTTCAAATCTTGAAAATAACAAGGCACTACACACAGAATGCAAGCAGAGCAAGAGATGAAATTACAATTAAAAAAATGATATCGGCAATTGAACCTCACTGAACCTGATTACTGAACCTGAATCAAATGAAACTCATTAAAAGTAGAAAACAATATGCATCAAAACATAGGCCACTACACTGCAACATTTCATTTTGAAACATTTCTCTAACATCACAAAAATTAGAATCCCATTTTTATAACAAAATATATCCCCCTAAATAAAATATCTTTTTACATGTCCACAGTAGTATGTACATAATTATTTGTACAGTATGTTCACTGGTGCAACAGGATGTCTGCATGTCTGTTCTATGTCTTATACAATGTTTTGGACGGGTACCTGCATGTTTTCTTGGAATATCACCTGCTGCTGTATTTCTGTACTGATGATATTTGATTCCTCTCTAATGACAGGATTTTACATTTTTTTGTTCAAAGTTTCTTTTTCTTCCACTCAACTATTGTTAATACCATTCCAAAATAATTACCATCGAGTAAGATCACATCTACACATACATTTGCACATGGATGCTTTTTAAAGTCACGTAAAAATAAATGACTGCTGACTTTTCTATATTCACTCACATCATTTCCTGCTCATGAACTGGGAGTGAGAATGTTGTTTATTTCAATTCTGGCTGTACTCACTAATCTATAACTGTCTTGTGTTTTTTTCCCTAATTCTGAGTGAAATTTTGAGATAGAGAAGAAAAACACTTTCAAATATTAGGAGATTTAAAAGTCAAACACACACACTCCCTCACACACATACACCATACTGATATCAGTGTAAAATCACTGAAGGCTCAGTTTTCAGGACTTTGATATCTTTGGTCTTTGCGTCAGCAGCGTTTCCAACAGAGAAATATGGGTAGAGTTTCTCAGTGAAAGTGTCTCTGTAAGTGTAGATGTGAGTTTTGTCCACAGAGTCGTAGAAGGAAACCTCCCCCCTGTCATAGTCCAGCTGGACTCTGATCCTCTGGAGACTCTTCTTCACTGTGATGATCTCATCAAACCCATTAATGTAATTTCCACTGCGACGTTTTACACACCAGATCCCATGTTCTGGTGAGGATTTTCGCTCTCCCTTCCTGTCAAATGACTCTTTAGCCAAACCCACATTCCAGAATGGAAGGTCTCCCACCTCCACCTCCCAGCTGTGTTTCCCTGAGCTGAAGCCCTCAGAGCCTAAAACACTGATACTGTAACTGTTTCTCTCTGGGTTGTCAGGGAGTTTCTGCATTGTGTCTCCCTGTCTCACACTGATCAGGTCATCAAACAGGGAGAGACATCGATTTGCAGTGTTTGGGTCCAGGATGACGGGACTGAACTTGACCTTGTCCTTCATCTTCTCCCAGACTCTGAAGGACAGGTTGCCCAGGTGTTTGGCCACATCTATCAGCGCTCCTGAGACCATTTGTGGATCCGGCTGTGAGCATTGGGCTCTGGCGCTGCTCTGACTGCTTTGATAACTGCTGAGGAACGGCACATTGTGTGTCTGCAGGTCTTTTTCAACAGCAGAGATGCTGTCTGACAGAGTGGAGATCTTCTCCTCAATCATCTTCATCTCTCTGGTGACAGTCTTCCCCTTCTGCTCCTCTTCCTCCCTCAGAGCTGCCAGTCTGGCCTCCTCTTCTTCTTTCAGGAACTGGTGAAGCTTGTTGAACTCTGCTCTGATCTGCCTCTCTGTGGCCACCAGCTGCTTCTTGGAGTGTTGAACCACGTCTTTGTATGTTTTCTCAGCATCTTCATACCTTTTCTTCTTGTCCTGTAGAGACTTCAAGTCAGAATTCAGCTGCTCCTTCAGTTCACTGACTGCTTCTTCTGTAGGAACCACCTTGTGACCGTGGTGCTGAAGTAACTCAGAGGCAGCACATACAGCTCTCTGATCCTCCCTACAGAACCATTTACGCTCTGCTTCATGTTCTCTACACACCACCACCACTTCCTCCTCTCCTTTTTCTGTCTCAGATGATGCAGCTTTCTGTCTCCCAGCAAAGGAGTCAGCCAGTTCCTTCAGAATAAAGTTTTCACATGGTTCATCCTTTGATGATTTTCTTTTACAAATGGGACAGTTTTTGGTTTTGGTTTGTTCCCAGAATTGTTTCAGGCAGCTGGAACAGAAGCTGTGTTGGCAGCCCAGAGACACAGGATCTCTGAAAGTCTCTGCACACACATGGCAGTTCAAATAACTTTCAACAAGAGCAGTTTTCTCAGCCATTTCCTTTGGTATCCAAATTATCTTTCAGTAACAAGACTCACCAAGTCACCTCCAACTTCAACTTTTTGATTTTAATCCTCCGAGAGTGTTTTTTAGGAAAGATGTCACACCCTGTAATGGTGGCTGAGCTCTGTTTGACAGTGTCAAAATTTACTGTCAGTTTCACTTTCCCCTGTCAGGGTTTAATCATTTATCGCAGGGAAATGCTGCCATTTAATTTTTTCTACCAGGAGATGGTGCTGTTTATTTTGTATCTGACAGATTTGAGCATTCCATTCTGTAGTCTATCCATTTACCTTCATGTTAATTAAATATTTAAAAGGTAAACCACTTCATCTGAACATAAAATCAGAAAAAAATTCAAGTTGTTCTTTGATCATGCAAACAGTTTCTGCATCACAGAACTAACTTTGATAGTTTCTTGAAATATTTGAAGTCATCATATAACTCATAATCATTTAGCCAAAAGAAATCAGCATAAATAGACCATCTTATCCCATGACACCCAAAAGGCATTTGATCACACTGAATGGCCTTGTAGGTTTGAGACACTGAAACGATTTGGATTCGGGAGGAATTTTACAGCGGTGAAACAAGAGCTCAAGGGATTTAATCACTGCAAGGGAGTCTGGAGTGGAGTTGCTTTTAAAGTTGTGAAGCTCCGTGGCGGATTATTTCAACACCTCCTCCCCAACAACGTCAGGTAGTTGCAGTTGACCAACACCACCACTGGAAAGCAAAACGCCCAGAGAATCCAACCAATCCCCGACATCAAGATAGAGAAAGTCCAAACAGAGCGTACCACAGCTGGATTGTTTAACCCAGAGGAACACTCGACTCCGTGCAGGATTAACGTGACAGCGCGATAGCTAACTTGACCGGTGGCTACCGACAGCAGCACCTGAACAATGGAGCGGTGAGTACAGAAAATTGTGCGATCATTAAACAGCGATAATAATCCACATGTTGAAAGCCGTTTGCAGTGAAGGATCATTGGAAAAACACCAAAACAAAGGTTTTAGCCCGGTTTTTAGCCCAGGTTTAGGAGCGGCGACATAACACGCCAGCGTCCCCTCACACCGTAAGTTTAAGTGTAAGAGTGGCATCACGCAAACTCCCGAACACGGCATACAACTGTTGAATGTGTTCATCCCATGAACCGGAATAGACAACAATGTCGTCCAAATAAGCTGCGCAGCCTGATAGGCCTGACAAAACCGTATTAACCAAGCTCTGAAATGTCGCGGGAGCGTTACACACGCCAAACGGCATCACTGTGTACTGCAGGAAAGCGTCAGGAGTCACAAAGGCAGAGATTTTATTTGCCTGAGAAGTTAGCGGCACCTGCCAATAACCCTTCAGCAAATAAAGTTTCGTCACATAATTTGAACTGCCAAGATTATCGACACAATCCTCCCCGCGAGGAAGAAGATAACGATTTGGTTTGGTGACCCCATTCACTTTCCTAAAATCAGTACAAAAGCGGTCTGACCTATCAGATTTATTAGCTAAAGGCATGGTGAACTCCAAGAAGTAGAGCTCGGCTCTGCAATGCCGTTCTCCAACATATAGTTCACCAGCTTTTGTAACTGGAGACGTTTATCAGGATTTACTCTGTACGCATGTTGGTTTATCGGAGGAGAATCCCTCACATCGATGTCATGCTGTAAGTTAAGTTAAGTAAAACTTTATTATCCCACAAGGGAAATTCATTTGGTCAACTCTCGCACTCCATTGTACCACTTGCGTCTGAGTAGGCACATCTGAAAACAGGGGCAAGTGAGATTCAGTCAATTTGACCACATCCTCACGTTGAGACCCAGTCAAATGCGGAAAACAGATGCCAAGTTTCGACAACATTTCAGAGTTTTTTAGCCGTCTGTGAACAACAGCACTGAACGGAGCAACAACATCTTCAGCAGACTCAACGCTAACGCAACCGGCGTCACTAGAATCAGCACTGGACAGCGCCACGACCGAGCGGCCCTTATCAATGGTTTCAGCACTGGACAGCGCCAAGGCAGCCTTGACCTCTGCTCTGACAGGAGACTGAAAACCAGTGTCCCTGTCCAGGTACGGCTTCAGCGTGTTGATATGACACAGTCTACTTTGTCGCCTGCGTTCTGGAATGGTGACAATGCAGTCTCGGTCACTGACTAGCGAGTCTGTTGGCTGTGGGGCAGGCGGGTGTCTGTGTGTCAGGGTGAGAGAGTGTGTGTGTTTTCTTGAACCTCCCTTATAACCTCTGTGGAATTAAATTCACGTGTCGATGGCTCCACACCCTAAGGGTGAAGGCAGGTAAGAAAGAGGCTGAAGAGAAGGGCAAAAGAGAACATAGCACCTGTAACAAGCATGTACAGCACAAAGGTGTTGTTCTTCTGTTCTTCTTAATGTGTTTACTAGCCTTGAAAATCAGTATAATAAGATTCACATATTTAAAATGAGGGAGTACACAGTATTACACAACTGCAACTAATTAGCATTGTAGCTGACATTATCTTTGCATGACAGTCAACAAGACACTTCTTTTTTGTTGGTGTTTTCCTTTTCATTTGCTTTCTCATTTTCTACTGAATGCTGGTATACTAAACCTTTATCTATTTTCTCAGCTTTTAAGTGCATAGAACTATTTTTGTCTGGAGATGATATAATGAAGATCATTATAAGGATGATTCTAATAATGACTCTGGCAACGAGGATGACTGTAAGGATGATGGTGGTGATGGTGATGATGATGATGATTTAGCATGCTTTTCTGTGGGGCTCTGTGTTGTCAGTGCAGAGCGGCTGCCTTTTGTACATAGCTAAGAGAAAACGAGGAGCACTTCCTGAGCAGAAGCAGCGAGGCTGACTTGTACTTGGCTTGGCCTGCATGTCACCTTGAGGACATGCCACCTGAGTCCAGGTCACACATTAGCTGCAGCTGAAGGAATGAACTAGCCCCAGCAGGGGGCGCAGTCACACAAACTAAAGCACAAGTAGGACACAGATGGATGGCAGACTGATGTTTGGAAGGCAGCTGATTTTTGCATCAAATCCAACAGCAAAACAATATTTTATCATTGGAAAATAAAAAGCAGCTTACATTTTAATTGTATGATTACAGCTGCACAGTTATGGCTAAAATGATAATTCTCATAGTGTCTTAACCTAATGATCAGGTTTCTCTTGATGATTTGAGAAACAAAATGATTGTCCCTTTTGCCTCCTGTGTCGACACTTTGACTATTCTCAGCCACATTTAATTCAATCAAATGTTTCATTTGCACCAAATAACCAGTGTATGAATTATCCTGACTAAAATCAGGATATCCTATCAGCTGTGCAGCCCTACATATAATGTGCAGCAGCTGTCCTTCTCTGGGCTCTTGAGGTCACTTCCAGCTCTGCTGCCTTCCAGCGGCGGAGCGAGTGTGTGGACTCTGATCCTCTGCCATCTTCTTTCTCTGTCCAGTGAGTACTACCAGTCGCACTGACAACACTGAGCTGCTTCTCTTCGTAGGCTGTCTTTCACTCTTTCTTCCAGTCCCTCTGTTTCCAGCCTTATTCAATCATTTCTCTGCAGTTGGCTCTTTCTAGTTTCCCTTGTCTTTTTATCAGTTTGGGTTTCTTCTGTATAATAATATTAATCCTCTAGTTCTCCAATTCCTGGTTTATTGCTCTGTTCTCTTACGTGCTACACGTGTTTCTCTAACTTCAAGAAAATGTGTTAAGGTGTTATCAATAAAATGACAATTTAAATAGAAAACTGATTGTGTTTCTGTTTTTACACCTAGAAAAGACTGGAACATACCTCTGATTTTGACTGGCAGGAGTAACTGAGGACCTTAGTTCACTTAAAGATATTTGCATAATTAGTTTTATGCATGCAGGTAGGTAAGTAAAAAACAGATGTTTTTGAGTTCAACACCATGTGAGGTCAGAGTGAATATTCAGGTCTATCCAACACGCGCAAACACACACCAACGTATTCTCATGAAACGGTTCGTATGATATCATACGAAAAGTTATGCACAAATTTTCGTGCATATTCCTACGAATTTTCAGCAGTATGAGCTGCGCGAGACCCGAAGCAAGAGCCTTAAGAAAAATGGCGGACATTCCTTTTATTCTCAGTGGAAAATGCAATATTTTAATAATCAGACCTTTTTCTGGAATATCGATTAAATTTGCACTTCCGGGATCTATGAACCACCACCCACAGCGTGATGTCACGGATTAGGAGGTCATGCTCATTTCACGGATTTCTGTGAGAGCAGGTTAACCCCACGCCTCCCTCCCCAGATTTCCACGGTGACAGTGAGGACAATACTTCCGAGCGGAAGCTACATCAGCGACAGTGGTAGCAGCGTCCATAGCAACAGCCATAGCAATGATAGAAACCTGAAAGAATCTTCGTAATAACTAACAAAGTAAACATCGTATACATTAACTGAACAAAGATTTTGGAAATAAAATGCACATTTCCCGCTAGAAATGTTATCAAAACGCATTTGAATGCATAAGCTATCTTAAAATATTGCATTTTCCACTGAGAATAAAAGGAATGTCCGCCATTTATTTTGTTTTCACAGTAAGACCAGCCTGCAGTGCATAGGTCACGTGATCACAACTTTCTGGTTCACAATTACGTGGGAAATATACGAATTATAGTGCAATATTTTTCGTAGGAATTTGTACGAACGTTGAATGAGAACAGCCTGCACACCCACACACACACACACACAAACCCATGCTGTCAATTAAAATGTCACAAATTAAGGGAAAGTTAGATAAGAAATACAAACATGACGCAGTGATGGAGTTACATGCAGCTGCTCAGCCTTTATAAATGTTCTTGTTTTTGTCTCGTTTTTGTCCTTGGAGTGCGGAGGAGTGCAGACGCACCGCTCTTTGCTCTCTGCTTTGCTTTCTGCTTTTTCTGCTTTTCTTTCCTTTACTTACTTTACTTTAGCTTTTAATCATTTTTAATCATTTTCTATCACCGCATAACTTTCTGTGGGGCTTTTATTTATTTTTACCATTTTTACCGCCATTGAAGAGTGACTTTACTCGGTCACAGTCAGACTGCCTGTAGCAACTTAGCTTGGTTTGCTAAGCAGATGGCTACATCCAGCCCTCCAGATGAAAACCAACTCGTTAGGAAAGACAGGATTATTGCCAACCTCAGAGAGGACATCCGAAAGCTCTCAGCGGAACTCAAGTCCCAATCTGAGCTGCTGTCAAACACCCTGAACGTGGCTCATGAGCAGTCTCTACAGATCTCATCGTTAAAAGCTGCTCTTCAGGACACAGTAGCCTGGGATCCTGCCTCTTCTCTTCCGGAGCCCAGCAGCTCAACGCCCCGTCGTAAACTGCAATGGTCGGAGGTGGTGTTAAGGGGCAAAAAAAGGACTTCACTCGGTCTCTCATCCCACCTCAGCCTCTCCAACAGATTTGAGCCTCTGTCATCACGGCTCGAAGCGCCGGACTCCGACGAGCTCAAGGATGATGCAGCCCGTCCCACGTCTCCCCAGTTCGGGAGTCTTCCTCTGCCGGCAGCCCCCCTCCCGGCTGACAGCCGGCAGGCCCCCCGTGTGGACGGCTCTGTGTCCCCCCCCGCACACACCACGGAAACAGAGCGGCGACGGAGGAAAAAGAGTCCCTCAACTCATAAAGGTGAGACTATGAGACTGAACAATAACAAAGTTAGTGGGTCACAAGCCAGTGCCAGGCCGAGAGCCTGGCACTGGCTGAAAATCTAACCTGAAAATCTAACTGTGAATAACACATCAGTCAGAGAGGTGGCAGCTATGCTACCTGACATCATGTCTACACGGCCACATATTAAGAAGATTGTTATTCATGCTGGCTCATTTGACATCCTCAAGAATAAATCTGGGTCTGAGACCCTAAAGAAAGACTTTTTGTTTTTGTTGGAAACACTTAAAAAACTTCACTCAGGAGTGTCTTACATCTCTGGACCGATCCCAACACTCGGCAGAGGTTGCGAGTCCTTCAGCAGACTCCTTGGCTTAAGCACATGGCTGTCATCAGCCTGTCACGAGCAACAGGTTGGATTTATTGACAATTTTAATATTTTTTGGAACATAAAAAGCCGCTTCATGCCAGACGGGATTCATCCAAGCAACCTTGGCTCCAGACATCTTGGGTCCAACATACACTATATTACCAAAAGTATTCGCTCACCCATTCAAATGATCAGAATCAGGTGTCCTAATCACTTGGCCTGGCCACAGGTGTATAAAATCAAGCACTCAGGCATGCAGACTGTGAAACAAGACATTTGTGAAAGAATGGGCCGCTCTCAGGAGCTCAGTGAATTCCAGCGTGGAACTGTCATAGGATGCCACCTATGCAACAAATCCAGTCCAATTTCCTCACTCCTAAATATTCCACAGTCAACTGTCAGCTCTATTATAACAAAATGGAAGCGTTTGGGAACAACAGCAACTCAGCCACGAAGTGGTAGGCCACGTAAAGTGACGGAGAGGGGTCAGCGGATGCTGAAGCGCATAGTGCAAAGAGGTCGCCGACTTTCTGCACAGTCAATTGCTACAGAGCTACAAACTTCATGTGACCTTCAGATTAGCCCAAGTACAGTACGCAGAGAGCTTCATGGAATGGGTTTCCATGGCCGAGCAGCTGCAGCCAAGCCACACATCACCAAGTGCAATGCAAAGCGTCGGATGCAATGGTGTAAAGCACGCCGCCACTGGCCTCTAGAGCAGTGGAGACGCGTTCTCTGGAGTGATGAATCACGCTTTTCCATCTGGCAATCTGATGGACGAGTCTGGGTTTGGAGGTTGCCAGGAGAACGGTACATTTCAGACTGCATTGTGCCGACTGTGAAATTTGGTGGAGGAGGAATTATGGTGTGGGGTTGTTTTCAGGAGCTGGGCTTGGCCCCTTAGTTCCAGTGAAAGGAACTTTGAATGCTTCAGGATACCAAAACATTTTGGACAATTCCATGCTCCCAACCTTGTGGGAACAGTTTGGAGCGGGCCCCTTCCTCTTCCAACATGACTGTGCACCAGTGCACAAAGCAAGGTCCATAAAGACATGGATGACAGAGTCTGGTGTGGATGAACTTGACTGGCCTGCACAGAGTCCTGACCTGAACCCGATAGAACACCTTTGGGATGAATTAGAGCGGAGACTGAGAGCCAGGCCTTCTCGACCAACATCAGTGTGTGACCTCACCAATGCGCTTTTGGAAGAATGGTCAAAAATTCCTATAAACACTCTCCTCAACCTTGTGGACAGTCTTCCCAGAAGAGTTGAAGCTGTAATAGCTGCAAAAGGTGGGCCGACATCATATTGAACTCTATGGGTTAGGAATGGGATGGCACTTCAGTTCATAGTATGAGTAAAGGCAGGTGAGTGAATACTTTTGGTAATATAGTGTACGTCACACCATTGAGTCGTCTTATCAGAACATATATGCACTGATAAGCAGGAAGGTCAGCACACAGGGAGCAGCCAGAGAGACAGTTACTGCTCCCACAACAACAACCGCCTCCCATAATGATGACGTCACGGCCTGTGACTCTGTCCTCCACATTACAAGAAGCCTGCAGAGATTGTCTTTGTCCCAGCAAGAACGTCAAGAAAAGAAGAGATAGGACAGTCACCATGCTGCTTTCCCCCTTATGCTGGCAATTTCACACAGCCAGCGGCATGGCAAACATAAAAACAAAGATAAAAACAATTGCAGAAAATCAAGGACGGCCAACCCATCAAATCTGATATGTATCTCATGTCAGTCACAGTCTGTCTCCAAACTTAGGCCAGATAATGTTTTACAATTAGCACTTTTAAATATCAGGTCTCTGGCTGGTAAATCGTTCATAATCAATGATCTTATTAACCAGCACAAACTTGATTTTATGTTTTTAACTGAAACGTGGCTAGGTCAGGAAAATAGTGCAGCAGTTCTGATTGAGACAGCCCCTCCAAATTTTAGTTTCTTTAGTGAAGCGAGAATACACAAGAGAGGTGGCGGAGTTGCCACCCTGTTCAAGGACAGCTTCCAGTGCAAGCAAATGTTTTATGGTCAATTTGACTCTTTTGAATATGTTGCCACTCAGTTAAAAACTCCCTGTCGAGCAATTTTAGTGACCATCTACAGACCCCCCAAATATAATGCAAGGTTTTTTGATGAGTTTGCGAAATTGCTGTCTATTGTGTGCATGGATTTTGACTGTGTTGTTTTGGTGGGAGATTTTAACATTCATGTTGATAATCTTACAGATGGGTGTGCTAAGGAACTTTTAAATATCCTGGATAACTTTGGGCTTTCTCAGCATGTCACAGAATCAACACATAACAGAGGACACATATTAGATCTAATTATTTCCAAAGGTCTTAATATCTCTGAGGTTGTGGTGAACGATGTCGCTTTATCTGACCATTACTGTGTTTCGTTTAAAATGACCACCCCTGCTAATACTATGAAAAGTGAAGCAGAGGTGATCAGTAAGCGTTACATAAATGATAACACCTGTGCATTATTCACCCAGAGTTTTACACCATCACCAACCCTGCCCTCAGCTCTAGTTGATGACCTTGTAGACAGTTTTAGTTCCAATGTTATGACTGTTATTGATTCTATCGCCCCAATTAAGACCAAAGTTCTGTCAGGCAGAAAAAAGGCACCCTGGAGGAACGCCACACTGGTTAAAGAACACAAAAGATTATGTAGACAAGCTGAACGCAGGTGGCGAAAAAACAAACTCCAGGTATATTACGACATTTATAAAGAGAGTCTTCACAACTATAATCAGGAACTGAAGAATGCAAGGCAATCATATCTCTCAGAGATTATCAATAGAAACAGTAATAATGCCCGCACACTTTTTTCTGTAGTGGACAGACTGACCAACCCCACAGCATCACTCCCTCCTGAACTACTGTCCAACAAGTCATGTAATGACTTTGCAGCCTTCTTCACAAACAAAATATTGCAGATAAGACAGGCAGTGTGCAGTTCCAGCTCAGGAATGATAACTCTTGTGCCTTCCTGTCCTCCGGCTAATCTAGGACATTTTAGCCTCCTTGATTACAAAACTCTAACAGAGACAGTTTCAAAATTAAAGCCCACAACATGCTGCCTTGATATTCTGCCTTCAAACTTTTTTAAAACCATTTTTAACTGCATAGCTCCGGATGTACTGCAGATAATAAATACTTCTCTTAAAGCAGGCCAGTTTCCCCAGGCCTTGAAAACTGCAGTAATAAAACCTCTTCTAAAAAAATCAAATCTGGACGCCACAACAATTAGTAACTATAGGCCAATATCAAATCTGCCATTTTTGGGGAAAATCATTGAAAAGGTTGTCTTCCAGCAAATCCATTCGTTCATGATGCAAAACAATCTTTTTAACACATTTCAGTCTGGATTTCGGCCACACCACAGCACTGAGACTGTACTTATCAAAGTCTTAAATGATATTCATCAGAATAATGATGCATGCAAATCCTCTGTCCTGGTACTACTAGATCTCAGTGCTGCATTTGATACAGTTGATCATAATATACTACTTAGCAGACTGGAAAAGTGGGTGGGACTCACCGGCACTGTGCTACAATGGTTCAAATCGTACTTACAAGATAGGGACTTTTTTGTGTCAATTGGTAACCATAAATCTGAGCGAACTACGATCACATGTGGGGTTCCTCAAGGGTCCATTCTCGGACCACTTCTATTCAACATCTATATGTTACCCCTAGCCCAGATTATGGAACATCACAACGTCTCCTATCATACATATGCCGATGACACACAACTCTATATCTCAGTGTCATCACATAACTACAGTCCCTTACTCTCATTGAGTAGCTGCATTCATCAAATCAATGACTGGATGTGCCAGAATTTTCTCCAGCTAAATCCAGAAAAGACAGAGGTATTAATTTTTGGCCCAAAAAATGAAAGGGCAAAGATCAGCGCTCACCTTGGCTCTATGTCACTGACAGCTACAAATCAAGCAAGAAATCTTGGTGTTATTATTGACTCAGACCTGAACTTCAACAGCCATTTAAAATTCATCACTAAATCTGCCTATTACCACCTGAAAAACATTGCTAGAATTAAGGGGTTTCTGTCTAAACAAGACATGGAAAAACTTATTCATGCATTCATTTTTAGTAGGTTGGACTACTGCAATGGCATATTTACAGGCCTTAACAAAAAATCAATCAGACAGCTGCAGCTGATTCAGAACGCTGCCGCCAGAGTCCTTACAAACACCAGGAAACTGGACCATATTACACCTGTCATTAAATCACTACACTGGCTTCCTGTGAGTCAAAGGATAGATTTTAAAATCTTACTGCTGGTCTACAAAGCCCTGAATGGTCTCGGACCAAAATACATGCTTGATCTACTGGTTCCCTACGAAGCATCTAGATCCCTTAGGTCATCTGGAACTGGTTTGTTGTGTGTTCCAAGAACAAGAACCAAGCAAGGTGAGGCAGCATTCAGTTATTATGCTCCTCACCTGTGGAACAAACTTCCTGTAGATCTGAGGTCTGCTCAATCTGTTAGCTCCTTTAAAGCGGGGCTAAAAACACTACTGTTCAACGAAGCATACTCTTAGATTCAATACTTACCTGTTGTATTGCCTGTACCTTTAACTACGCACTGTTGTTTTATGCCTCCTTCGCACTCCAAGGACTACCTGTTGCCTTTTATTTTTCTACTTCTTTTCTTTCCACTTAAAGTGATGCTGGATTATTGCCAAATAGTCCGATGCTGGGAGAGGACCTGATGTCGCCGCGGGCGATGTCAGAATGGGTCTAGTGTCAGAAAAAGTTCTGATGCCGGAAAAGTTCTGATGTCAGGAAAAGGTTCTGATGTCAGGAAAAGTTCTGATGTCGGGAAAAGGTTCTGATGTCGGGAAAAGGTTCTGATGTCAGGAAAAGTTCTGATGAAAAATTCTGATGTCAGGAAAAGGTTCTGATGTCGGGAAAAGGTTCTGATGTCAGGAAAAGTTCTGATGTCAGGAAAAGTCTAACGTCGGGAAAAGGTTCTGATGTCGGGGAAAGTTCCGATGTCAAATGTCAGAGATTCCAGGGCTGAGGACTGAGTCCGGACTGAAATCTCCAATAGGAGAGGTTTCAGAGTCTAAGGAATCAAGAGGTTGGGCTGTCGGCATCCCTGCAGGGGGTGACTGGAAGTCCGTATAGCTCAGGCAATGTACTGAGCCTGTTGATATTTTATGTTACTGTATTTTATTTTTGCTATCATTCCCAATTCTATTTCCCTTTTTATTTTATGTTACTGTATTTTATTTTCGCTATCATTACCAATTCTATTTCCCTTTTTATTGACTGTTTTTATTGTTTTAAATTGTGTTTTGCTGCTTTTAATGTCTCTGTAAAGCACTTTGAATCACCTTGTGTTGAATTGTGCTCTACAAATAAATTTGCCTTGCCTTGCCTTGCCTTGTTAGAGAAGTGAGAAATAGTTTCTGCTCCACACACACCAACATAAAGATGTGGCTGAAAGAGACTGAAACTTGGACTTTGGAGTGAACGTCTTAATAAACATGCCATCATGTTGTGATGGAGATGTTGCTGCCTGGGAATTGGTGGTTGTCTTCAGGCCAATGAGGAAACAAACCTGCAGCAACTGATCATTTGTACGTGGAGGATAATTTGATTTTTCTTACATTTACATGTCATGCATTGTGTTTCAGTGCACCTTTTACAAAATTGGAGATTTTCGTACTGCTCAGTCTAAAAATAGTCTACCCTCTGTCCCAAGGCTTGGCAAAAAAAAAATCTGCAATAAAACAGTTACCTTTGTGAAATATAACTCAAGGTTTTCAGAATCATTTAGCCAAAAGAAATCAGCATAAATAGACCATCTTATCCCACGACACCCAAAAGGCATTTGATCACATTGAGTGGCCTTGTAGGTTTGAGACACTGAAATGATTTGGGTTCGGGAGGAATTTTACAGCACCAGACATCCCAGGCTGCTCCAGATGGAGGTCTCAGATGAGGTCTGGGTCCACAATATTCCTGCAGTCCACCTGATACTGATGGCCATGTCAATGACAGCCAGGAGGCACTTGACTGAGTATCCTGATCCTCAATCAATGATCCGTGGGGAGGAGGGGGCCTGGCAACAGGAACCAAAGGGCTCTCTTTAGCCTCATGGGTCTGGGCAGTTTGAGCTGGACTGCAACTGGATTGATAACCCTGGAGACTGGGAAAGGACCCACCTGCCTGGGATTCAATTTAAACTTAACATTTGTGGAGGTTAGGGCATGCAGTGGGACGGCAACAGAAGTGAAATTTCTGGTGAAACGGTTGTAAAAATGAGCAAACCCTAAAAAATGTCTGCTTCCTACCTGAGAGAGTCAGGGGGCCATTCCAGGCAGCTGGAACAGAAGCTGTGGTGGCAGCTCAGATACACAGGATCTGTGAAAGTCTCTGCACACACGACAGTTCAAATAACTTTCAACAAGAGCAGTTTTCTAAGCCATTTCCTTTGAGTATCCATATTATCTGTCAGAAACAAGACTCACCAGATCACCTCCACTTCAGCTTTCTTTGCCTCTTGTGTCAACACTTTTACTATTCTCAGCCACATTTAATTGAATCAAATGTCTCAGTTGCACCAAATAACCAGTATATGAATTATCCTGACTAAAATCAGGATATTGCTCTGTTCTCTTACGTGCTACACGTATTTCTCTAACATCATGAAAACACGCAATATTTTTACTCAACATGAGTTCTTGTTCACATCATTTACTTGTATTTGGAACAGAATCTCACTTTGACTTAAAAAAAAAAAAAAAAAGAAAGAAAGAAATTTGTATATTTATTATTAAAATCTTTTTACAGTTGAAATAACCAGGCAGTACACACATAATGCAAGAAGAGCATTTAATGAAAATAACAAAATAACCATTTATATCGATCACTGAACCTGAATCAAATGAAAGTCATTAAATGTAGAAAACAATATGCATCAAGACATAGGCCAGTGGACTGCAACACTGCATTTTGAAACTTTTTTCTAACATCACAAAAAAATGAGAATCACATTCAAACAACAAAATAAATTCCCCTCATTTTTTTTTAAATGTTCACAACATTCATTCATTCATTCATCTTGTAAACCGCTTATCCTCACAAGGGTCGCGGGATGTTCACAACATTATGTACATAATTATTTGTATGATCAATAACAGAAACTTTTTGATTCATTTATGCACAAACGCACACACACACACACACACACACACACACACACACACACACACAGACACACACACACACACACACACACACACACACACACACACACACCACACACCAGGGGGAGACACTCCTCCAGTTGTGCAAGATATCTCATTAACAGCTTTTACCAATCAAGTTGTATGCCATGTGATCATAGTTCAAAACAAACAAAAAAACAAACAGGAGTGGATCTCAAGAGAGATCTTGGTCAGGTTCTTGCACGTGTTGTTTATGCAGTTTCATCTACTTTTTTCACTGTTTTTCCTCTTTTTCATGTTGAGTGTCATTATTCCAGCATGCAGGTACCATTTATACAAAAGTTACAAAAGAGACTATTGCTCTTTTTATTTATTTTAAACAAAAAATGTTGCACATAAATGTCTCATTACAAGTTGGACAGAGTGCTGGAGTCTTTTTGTAACTTTTGATCCACACATCCCTCTCCTACACACCTGTCTCATGAAACAGGTGTGTGAAGTGTCTTCTGAGTCACCATTTACACAAAGACTAAATTATTAAATAAAATAAAACCATATAGATACACACATTTGATGCACATGAATGCTGTTTACATTCACATAAAATAAATGACAGAGAATATAAAAAATAAATGTCCACCTGCTTGCTGTGGCTCCTCCACTAAATGTGACTCTGCCCCTCCCTCTCCTCACCTGCTGACTTTTTTGTATTCACTGACATCATTTTTTAAATGTTTACGTCAAGTGTAAAGTTCAGAAACACAAATTTAAAAGAAAACATCTTTATACTGTGATTTCTTTTGTCGAAGTTGGATGATTTCAAAGAGTTTTTCCAAATCTGTGATCACAATATTCTTTGTGTGTGTGTGATTGAATTTTAGCCTCAACTCACTTCTCTCTCTCTCTCTCTGTCTCTCTCTCTCTCTCTCTCACACACACACACACACACACACACACACACCTCACTGACGTCACTGTAAAGTCACTGAAGGCTCAGTTTGCAGGACTTTGATATCTTTGGTCTTTGCATTAGCAGCGTTTCCAACATTCAAATATGGGTAGAGTTTCTCAGTGAAAGTGTCTCTGTGAGTGTAGATGTGAGTTTTGTCTTCAGAGTCGTAGAAGGAAACCTTCCCCCTGTCATAGTCCAGCTGGACTCTGATCCTCTGGAGACTCTTCTTCTCTGTGACGGTCTTATTGAGCCCATTAGTGTATTTTCCATCGCCGTGCCAGAGACACCAGATTCCATATTCTGGTGAGGCAAATCTCTCCCCCTTCCTCTCCACTGATTCTTTAGCCAAACCTACATTCCAGCTTGGATGGTCTCCCACCTCCACCTCCCAGCTGTGTTTCCCTGAGCTGAAGCCCTCAGAGCCCAGGACAGTGGCAGACTTTGTGTTTCTCTCTGGGTTGTCAGGGAGTTTCTGCTTTGTGTCTCCATGTCTCACACTGGTCAGGTCATCAGACAGAGAGAGTGATCCGTTAGCAGTGTTTGGGTCCAAGATGACGGGACTGAAGTTGACCTTGTCCTTCATCTTCTCCCAGACTCTGAAGGACAGGTTGCCCAGGTGTTTGGCCACATCTATCAGCGCTCCTGAGACCAGTTGTGGATCCGGCTGTGAGCACTGGGCTCTGGCGCTGCTCTGACTGCTTTTATAACTGCTGAGGAACGGCACATTGTGTTTCTGCAGGTCTTTTTCAACAGCACAGATGCTGTCTGACAGAGAGGAGATCTTCTCCTCAATCATCTTCATCTCTCTGGTGACAGTCTTCCTCTTCTGCTCCTCTTCCTCCCTCAGAGCTGCCAGTCTGGCCTCCTCTTCCTTTTTCAGGAACTGGTGAAGCTTGTTGAACTCTGCTCTGATCTGCCTCTCTGTAGCCACCAGCTGCTTCTTGGAGTGTTGAACCACGTCTTTGTATGTTTCCTCAGCATCTTCATACTTTTTCTTCTTGTCCTGTAGAGACTTCAAGTCAGATTTCAGCTGCTCCTTCAGCTCACTGATTGCTTCTTCTATAGGAACCACCTTGTGACCGTGGTGGTGAGGGAACTCACAGACAGTACACACAGCTCTCTGTTCATTCCTACAGAACCATTTAGGTTCTTCTTTATGTTCTCTACACACCACCTCCACTTCCTCCTCTCCCTTTTCTGTCTCACATGATGCAGCTTTCTGTCTCCCAGCAAAAGAGTCAGCCAGTTTCTTCAGAGTAAAGTTCACACGTATATTTTCGTTTGAAGCTTTTCTTTTACAAATGGGACAGTTTTTGTTTTTAGTTTGTTCCCAGAATTGTTTCAGGCAGCTGGAACAGAAGCTGTGGTGGCAGCCCAGAGACACAGGATCTCTGAAAGTCTCTGCACACACATGGCAGTTCAAATAACTTTCAAGAAGAGCAAATTCCTCAGCCATTTGCTTTGATATCCAAATTTTCTGTCAGTAACAAGACTCACCAAATCACCTCCACTTCAACCTTCCAAATATAATCCTCCAAAAGTGTTTTTCAGTAAAGATTTCACACCCTGTAATGGCGTCTCTGCTCTGTTCAACAACATCAAAATCTACTTTCAATTTCACTCACCTGTCACGGGTTAATCATTTCTGGTAAGAAGATGTTGTATTTATTTTTTTAACCTGCAGATGGTGCTGTTTCTTTTGTATCCAACAAATTTGATCATTTTACTCTTTCCTCTATCAGTTTGCCTTCATGTCACGTAACAATTTTACAGGTAAATGAACTTTCTCTGAAGATTAAAACATAAAAAAGAAAACTCACTGATAGTTTTCTATGGAGCCCCTAAAGTCCCAAATTTTTTTTTTTTTATCTTGGAGCCCCTAAAGTCCCAAAAAGTGGTATTTTTTTTATCTTGTGCGCACAAGATAAAAAAATACCACTTTTTGGGACTTTAGGGGCTCCATAGTTTTCTGTTCTTTCACAATTCAAACAATTGCTGCATCACAAAAATAATGGAAATACTTTAAATCATCACAACTGTTTTTTTTTTTTAATTTAGGTGTTTGAACTTTAAAAAATGGTGCTTTGAAACAAACAAACAAACAAAGAAGTAGGAATGAAACAGAATTGACAAATTTTCTTGTTTTGATAAACATTGAAAAACATCCAACAGGAAAATCCTCCAGGTGATGTTAAGTAGCAATACATAAATAAGTAAATGACTAACCCTTTTTATGATTTTTCTTGTTTTTTTATTCTTTTTCATGTGTTTTGTTTGTTGTTGTCCAGTTCAAAGATTAGCTGCAGCTGAAGGAATGAACCAGCCCCAGCAGGGGGCACAGTCACACAGACTAAAGCACAAGTAGGACACAGATGGATGGCAGACTGATGTTTGGAGGGCAGCTGCACAACAACTTGATTTTTGCATCAAATCCAACAGCAAAACAATATTTTATCATTGGAAAATAAAAACCAGCTTACATTTTAATTGTATGGTTCGAGCTGCACAGTTATGGCTAAAATGATAATTCTCATAGTGTCTTAACCTCATGATCAGGTTTCTCTTGATGATTTGAGAAACAAAATATTGTCCTTTTTGCCTCCTGTGTCAACACTTTGACTGTTCTCAGCCACATTTAATTCAATCAAATGTTTCAGTTGCATCAAATAACCAGTATATGAATTATCCTGACTCAAATCAGGACATTGCTCTGTTCTCTTATGTGCTGCACAAGTTTCTCGAACTTCAAGAAAATATCCAATATTCTTACTCAACATGAGTTATTGTTCACTTCCTTTACTTATATTTGGAACTGAATCTCACTTTGACTTAAAAAAAGAAAAGAAAGAAAGAAAGAAATGTGTATATTTATTATTAAAACCTTTTTTAGAGTTGAAATAACAAGGCACTGCACACATAGTGCAAGAAGAGCATTTAATGAAAATGACAAAATAACCATTTAAAGTGATCAATGAACCTGATTTTTGAACCTGAATCAAATGAAAATCATTTAAAGTAGAAAACAATATGCATCAAAACAGGCCAGGACACTGCAACATTGCATTTTGAAACTTTTTTCTAACATCACAACAATATGAGAATCACATTCATACAACAAAATAAATTCCTCTCATTTTTTTAAATGTCCACAATATTAAGTACACAATTATTTGTATGATCAGTAACAGGATTTGTACAAGAAACTTTTGTTCCTTGCTGTCATGAATCTCTCTCATGATGAAAATATACCAACTCATGGATTCCCTTATGCACAAACACAAAACACACACACACACACACACACACACACACACACACACACACACACACACACACACACACATATACAGTACAGGCCAAAAGTTTGGACACACCTTCTCATTCAATGCGTTTTCTTTATTTTCATGACTATTTACATTGTAGATTCTAACTGAAGGAATCAAAACTATGAATGAACACATGTGGAGTTATGTACTTAACAAAAAAAGGTGAAATAACTGAAAACATGTTTTATATTCTAGTTTCTTCAAAATAGCCACCCTTTGCTCTGATTACTGCTTTGCACACTCTTGGCATTCTCTCGATGAGCTTCAAGAGGTAGTCACCTGAAATGGTTTTCCAACATTCTTGAAGGAGTTCCCAGAGGTGTTTAGCACTTGTTGGCCCCTTTGCCTTCACTCTACTTTTTTTGTTAAGTACATAACTCCACATGTGTTCATTCATAGTTTTGATTCCTTCAGTTAGAATCTACAATGTAAATAGACATGAAAATAAAGAAAACGCATTGAATGAGAAGGTGTGTCCAAACTTTTGGCCTGTACTGTATGAAACACCTGTCTCATGAAACAGGTGTGTGAGGTGTCTTCTGAGTCACCATTTACGCAAACACTAAATCATTAAATCAAATAAAACAATATAGATACACATATATTTGCACATGGATACTGTTTACATTCACATAAAATAAATGACAGAGAAGAGAAAAAATAAATGTCCACCAAATCACCTCCACTCCAACTTTCTGAATATATTCCTCCAAAACTGTTTTTCAATAAAGATTTCACACCCTGTAATGGCGTCTCCGCTCTGTTCAACAACGTCAAAAACTACTTTCAATTTCACTCACCTGTCACAGGTTAATCATTTCTGGTAGGAAGATGTTGCATTTAATTTTTTCACCAGCTGATGGTGCTGTTTCTTTTGTATCTAACAATATTGATCATTTTACTCTTTCCTCTATCAATTTACCTTCATGTTAAATAATTTCACAAGGAAATTTTTTCTGAACATTAAAACATAAAAAAGAAAAATCACTGATAGTTCTCTGTTCTTTCACATTTCAAACAATTGCTGCATCACAAAAATAATGGAAATCCTTGAAATCATCATAACTTTTTTTTAAGTTAGTTGTTTGAATATCATTAAATATTGGTTTTAAAAACACAACAGAAAACAAACAAACAACAAAGCAGGAATGAAACTGAAATGAGATTTTCTTGTTTTGATAAACATATAAAAACATCCAACAGGAAAATCCTCCAAGTGATGTTAAGTAGCAATACATAAATAATCATTTGATGCAGACAGCTCTGCATCAAATGAGTTTCAATGTAAGTCTCCTTCAGAGTGACAACAGAAGCTGCTGCTGTCAGTGTTCAAATAAATTTTGCTTTATCTTGAACTTATGTTCATATAAATAGCCTACAACCAGCCCCCGAAGTAACACATATGTTTATTGGAAGTCATCAGGTGTTTAAGGGTCAGACTAGGAATTACTTCTCATATATGGTTCCAGGTTAATGCTTCTGTGATTATTTGAGAGAGAAAAAACAGACAAAACAGAATCACACACAGCAAGAAGTTTGACCCAGATCAGCCTGGTTCAGGTTTCATGTGCCCAGGTTTGAGCAGACAGGAATTATGGGACTTGAAGGCAAAGCAGTTTTTACGTCAGCTGCTGCCGATTGGTGGATTGGTGCTTTGCAGTCAAGAAAACATAAAGATCAACACACCCACATGCCCTCCTCCCACAGCTGCCATTCATTCCTGCTGTCAGCCCTGAGACACTCCTACTGACAAGTGAGAGAGACAGAGAGAGAGAGAGAGAGAGAGAGAGAGAGAGAGAGAGGGAGAGAGAGAGAGAGAGTGAGAGTCTTTCCCTCCTTCCTTTCCTCCCCTGTGTTGTGCTGATGATGAGACAACAGCCGCTCACAGCAAGAAGCTTCCTCCTGGGACTGAAACCCAGATCAGAAGCAGAGCAGCACACTCTGTTGGATTTCCCAGGAGCCACCAGTTCAGTGCACTAAACACTGCCTGTGGCCTGTGGCTTGTAAACCTGCTGGTTCTGTATGAACAGGCCCAGCTTCTCTTGTTCACTGCTTTCAAACTTCTGAGCCTAGAAAGTTGTCCAGGGGGAAAAGTGTCCATTGCATTCAACTGAGTATGTTTTAAATCCGAGACAGCTCAATGCCTGTTAACAGGACAGGAAAACACACACAGAAGCTGAGAAATAACAGGCAGTGCTGAATTAAACAGTCTACAATACTGGGAAAGGCACTGACAGAGTTTTATCAAATCAGCAATGTTTCTGTGGTAGCTCCTAGCTAAGTGATTTCCACAGGGGAAGCCCTTCAACAACCCATTTCTGTGTGATCATATTGTTCAATGAAATGTGCCTGTTTTGTACAAAATGAAAAGGAGAACAACAAACATGATGAAATGTGATCAGAGATGAAGAAATAACACAGCGTAGTTACTGTAACACCACACATCACCTGCAGCCCAGATGTCCTTCAAGGCATCACTGTCAGTTGCACGGGCCGCCACTAGTGGCCGCTGTTTGAAGCAAACCAATTAAAACAACACAAATCATTTCAAATCATAATTTATAAAGGGCCATGCTAATCTTCTCTGTAACACATATGTTTATTAGAAACCATCAGGTATTTAAGGGTCAGACTGGGAATTACTTCACATATATGGTTCCATGCTTCTGTGATTATTTAAGAGAGAGAGAGAAAAAAAAAAAAAAAACAGACTAAACTTAATCACACACAGCAAGAAGTTTGACCCTGGAAAGTTGTCCAGGGGCAAAAGTGAAACTCAAATTACACACGGTGCCTGAGAACTTTAAACCCTGAAAACAGGGCCGCCCCTGGCCAAACTGGGGCTCCTGCCGACCACACAATCCCAGATGTATAACAGGAATAAAATGACGGCACAACGACATTCCATTAAACTTGACAAGCTTTATTAGTAAGAACAAAGTACTGTGAGTGGAATAAGCAGTACTGTATGAGTCAACTAAAAAAAATAACTTCAAACTAGAATAAATAAATAAATCTGAGTCACAAATAGTCATCAATTAAAAAAATAATTTTAACAAAAGATGTTTTCCTAAAAAAAAAAAAAAAAAAAAAAAAAAAAGTAATTTCAACCTGACAAATATCTGAAAGCAGGTCAGTGAACTAAACAAGCAAGCGTATTACGAATTAAATAAATTCAATTCAAATAGCCTTAAACTGATCTTCTTTATTGATGCACAGATTGATAGGCTGTAAACCTAAGCTAATATACGACCACCAACTGGTCACTTTAGCACTCCTTTCTCACAGAGGTGAATGCATATGTAGACAAATACATTAACAAGACATTAAAGAAATGGTAAGAGGGCTCCTGGAAAATGTCATCTCCAGGCTACATTTTAGACAGACTTACAGTAGTCTCTCTTCTGTCTCATTATGAGGAGCAGCTAAGGTGTTTATGCGGCGCCACAAAGTTTTACGTTTATTTCAACAACATACTCACCTTCAAGCGAAGCATGAGCTTCCTCTTGTTTTGATTTTTTTCTTAGTTGCTTCAGATTCAAAATGCCTCTTAGAAGCCATCTCTCTCCTCACCTGCAGCAGTGTCGGTGTCGGTGTCGTTGCTGTCAATCATTGCAGCAACGCGTGCGGTGGGGTGTCAGATTACAGGTCTCTTTTTTCTCTCCTCCTGGCTTGGGCTGACTTGGTGCTCTAGCCTCACGGGCATCGCGCGCGTATCGAGCGCGTAGCCTATCGCAGGCATCGTGCGCACGATCGTGCGTATACCGCGGGCGATGCGCGCGCGCACCATGCTCGCGGGCAAAACGAGGACCCCATAGATCGTGAGGCCCTACGCGTGCTGCGTGTTCTGGGTGTAGGGAGGGGCGGCCCTGCCTGAAAATCGTGGATTTAGTGGTCATTCAGGTCAGTCTGTGTGCTGTTGGTGAGGTAAACTGGAATGAAGCTCAGTGGTCTTTCATGATCTTTTTTTTTTTTTTTTTTTTTTTTTTTTTAGTTTTGCATTTTGCAGAAAAAAAGATGAACACATCTTCCTGGTTTGTTGTCATTTTCAAATTGTGTTGCAGTAACCAAAAGCTGACACTAGGTGCCAGGCTCTGTCCGTTCTGCAGGGTGATGCTGATGGAGTATCATTTAACAAAAAAAAAAAAAAAAAAAAAAAAAAAGAATTTTTTTATATTTATTATTAAAACCTTTTTATAGATGAAATAACGAGACAGTATACATATAATATGAGGAGAGAATTTAATGAAAATTACAAAATAACCATTTATATCAACCATTGAACCTTATTGAACTTGACTATTGAACCTAACATCACAAAAATCAGAATCACATTTATACAACAAAATAAATCCCCTTGAATAATATGTTTTTTTAATTGTCCACAATATTATGTACATAATTATTTGTATGGTCATTGGTGCAATAACAGGATTTCTGTAATAAACATTTGTTCCTTGCTGTCATGAATTTCTCTCATAAATAAAATATACTAACTCATTGATTCATTTATGCACACACACACACACACACCAGAGGGAGACACTCCTCCAGTTTTGCAAGATATCATCCTAACACATTTTACCAAATAAGTTGTATACCACTTGATCATGGCTAAAAACAAACAAACAAACAATGTGTTGAGATCCACTCCTGCAGGTTGTTGCATGTTGGGATCCTCCATCTTGCGTGTCTGTTCTATGTCTTATACAATGTTTTTGACTGGTACCTGCACGTTTTCTTGGAATACCACCTGCTGCTGTATTTCTGTACTGATGATATTTGATTCCTCTCTCTAATGACAGGATTTCACTTTTTTTTTTTACATTTTACATGTTTTTCCTCTGTTTGCCTGAGTGTCATTATTACAGCATGTAGGTACTGTTTAAACAAAAGTTACAAAAAGACTATTGCTCCTTTTATTTATTTTTAACAATAATATTGCTGAATGTCTCATTACAAGTTGGACAGTGTGCTGGCATCTTGTAACTTTTGATCCACACATCCCTCTCCTACACACCTGTCTCATGAAACAGATGTGTAAAGTGTCTTCTGAGTCACCATTTACACAAAGACTAAATTATTAAATCAAATAAAACCATATAGATACACACATTTGTTGCACATGGATGCTGTTTACATTGACATAAAATAAATGACACAGAATACATAAAAAATAAATGTCCACCTGCTTGCTGTGGCTCCTCCAGTAAATGTGACTCTGCCCCTCCCTCTCCTCACCTGCTGACTTTTCTATTTTCACTCACATCATTTCCTGCTCATCAACTGGAAGTGAGAACGTTGTTGATTTCAATTCTGGCTGTACTCACTAATCTATAACAGCTACAGGCTCATATCTGTTCATCATGTTTGACTGCATTGTGTTCTTTTTTATCTTATCAATTGTGAACTTTTGAGACAGAG
Source organism: Myripristis murdjan (assembly GCF_902150065.1). Classification (NCBI taxonomy): domain Eukaryota; kingdom Metazoa; phylum Chordata; class Actinopteri; order Holocentriformes; family Holocentridae; genus Myripristis; species Myripristis murdjan. The sequence continues at coordinate 30,427,270 of NC_043988.1, forward strand.
CAGGAAACAATTCCAGTTTTAAAAAATTACATAAAAAATTGACGTCAAGTTAAAAATTTAGAAACACAGATTAAAAAAAAAAACACCTTTATGCTGTGATTTTTTTTTATTTTTTTTTTATGTCACACTTGGATGATTTAAAAGTCAAAGAGTATTTCCAAATATGTGTGTGTGTTGCCTCAATTCCCTTGTCTCACACACACAAAGACACACACACACACACACACACAAACACCTCACTGACATCACTGTAAAATCACTGAAGGCTCAGTTTGCAGGACTTTGATATCTTTGGTCTTTGCATCAGCAGTGTCTCCAACAGAGAAATATGGGTAGAGTTTCTCAGTGAAAGTGTCTCTGTAAGTGTAGATGAAAGTTTGGTCCTCAGAGTTGTAGAAGGAAACCTTCCCCCTGTCATAGTCCAGCTGGACTCTGATCCTCTGGAGACTCTTCTCTGTGACAGTCTCACTGAGCCCATTAGTGTATTTTCCACTGCGATAATCTAAACACCAGATTCCATGTTCTGGTGAGGCAAAAAATTCCCCCTTCCTGTTCACTGACTCTTTAGCCAAACCTACAGTCCAGCTTGGATGGTCTCCCACCTCCACCTCCCAGCTGTGTTTCCCTGAGCTGAAGCCCTCAGAGCCCAGGACATTGGTATAGTTGGTGTTTCTCTCTGGGTTGTCAGGGAGTTTCTGCTCCGTGTCTCCACATCTCACACTGGTCAGGTCATCAGACAAATAGAGCCAGGGATTTGCAGTGTTTGGGTCCAGGATGACGGCACTGAACTTGACCTTGTCCTTCATCTTCTCCCAGACTCTGAAGGACAGGTTGCCCAGGTGTTTGGCCACATCTATCAGCGCTCCTGAGACCAGTTGTGGATCCGGCTGTGAGCACTGGGCTCTGGCGCTGCTCTGACTGCTTTTATAACTGCTGAGGAACGGCACATTGTGTTTCTGCAGGTCTTTTTCAACAGCACAGATGCTGTCTGACAGAGAGGAGATCTTCTCCTCAATCATCTTCATCTCTCGGGTAACTGTCGTCGCCCCCTGCTCCTCTTCCTCCCTCAGAGCTGCCAGTCTGGCCTCCTCTTCCTCTTTCAGGAACTGGTGAAGCTTGTTGAACTCTTCTCTGATCTGCCTCTCTGTGGCCACCAGCTGCTTCTTGGATTGTACAACCACATCTTTGTATGTGTTCTCAGTGTCTTTATACTTTTTCTTCTTGTCCTGTAGAGACTTCAAGTCAGATTTCAGCTGCTCCTTCAGCTCACTGACTGCTTCTTCTATAAGAACCACCTTGTGACCGTGGTGGTGAGGGAACTCACAGACAGCACACACAGCTCTCTGTTCGTTCCTACAGAACCATTTAGGCTTTTCTTTATGTTCTCTACACACCACCTCCACTTCCTCCTCTCCTTTCTCTGTCTCACATGATGCAGCTTTCTGTCTCCCAGCAAAGGAGTCAGCCAGTTCCTTCAGAGTAAAGTTCACACGTGGATCTTCCATTGAGGATTTTCTTTTACAAATGGGACAGTTTTTGTTTTTGCTTTGTTCCCAGAATTGTTTCAGGCAGCTGGAACAGAAGCTGTGTTGGCAGTTCAGAGACACAGGATCTCTGAAAGTCTCTGCACACACATGGCAGTTCAAATAACTTTCAAAAAGAGCATTTTTCTCAGCCATTTGCTTTGGTATCCAAATTTTCTGATGGAAACAAGACTCACCAAATCACTTCCACTTCAACTTTCTGAATATAATCCTCCAAAAGTGTTTTTCAGTAAAGATTTCACACCCTGTAATGGCGTCTCCGCTCTGTTCAAGAACATCAAAATCTACTTTCAATTTCACTCACCTCTGTCACGGGTTAATCATTTCTGGTAAGAAAGTGTTGCATTTAATTTTTTAACAGCAGATGGTGGTATTTCTCTTGTATCTAACAAACTTGAACATTTTAATCTTTCCTCTATCAATTTACCTTCAGGTTAAGTAACAATTTCACAGGTAAAGGAACTTTTAAAACAGAAAAAAGAAAAATCAATGATACTTGTTCCTTCTTTCACAATTCAAACAATTGCAGCATCACAAATATAATGGAAATACTTTAAATCATCACAACTGGGGTTTTTTCATTTAGGTGTTTGAACTTTTTTTTTTTTTTTTAGAAATTGGTACTTTAAAAACACAACAAAAAACAAACAAAGAAGTAGGAATGAAACTGTATTGATATTTTTTTCTTGTTCTAATAAACACAGAAAAACATCCAACAGGAAAATCATCCAGGTGATGTTAAGTAATACATAAATAAGTAAATGACTAACCCTCTTCATAATTTGTCTTGTTTTTTATTCTTTTTCATGTATTTTTCTTCCGATGTTCTTCCTCTCCTGCTCTTTGATTTGTGTTACCATCAAGTGTTATCAGCTTTTGATGATAGAACACCATGTTCTTGTGCCAGGGCTGTCAGGAATGGACAGATGGACTTTGCAGAGCTGAAAACTGATTTTGGGGGGTTTGACCTGCAGTCGGCTCCACAGTCCTTTGCTCGTCCGCCATAGTAAAGTTGCTGTTGTCATGAGCATTTTTAGTGTGTTTTGACTCCCCTCAGGCCATGATTTTCAAACAGCTTTGGCTGAGGGGAAAATGTGTCTCTTAAAGCTCATATCAGACAGGTTTGTGTTTTGTGTGAACTATCCCTCCCATCAGAGTCTCTGTCACTGTATTCCCAGTGAAGAAAAAGCAGCATGTAGAGTACAAAGGTGTTGTTCTTCTGTTCTTCTTAGTGTGTTTACTAGCCTTGAAAATCAGTATAATAAGATTCACATATTTAAAATGAGGGAGTACACAGTATTACACAACTGCAACTAATTAGCATCGTAGCTGACATTTTCTTTGCATGACAGTCAACAAGACACTTCTTTTTTGTTGGTGTTTTCCTTTTCATTTGCTTTTTCATTTTCTACTGAATGCTGGTATACTAAACCTTTATCTATTTTCTCAGCTTTTAAGTGCATATAACTATTTTTGTCTGGAGATGATATAATGAAGATGATTATGAGGATGATTCTAATAATGACTCTGGCACTGAGGATGACTATAAAGATGATGGTGGTGATGGTGATGATGATGATGATTTAGCATGCTTTTCTATGGGGCTCTGTGTTGTCAGTGCAGAGCGGCGGCCTTTTGTACATAGCTAAGAGAAAACGAGGAGCACTTCCTGAGCAGAAGCACCAAGGCTGACTTGAACTTGGCTTGGCCTGCATGTCACCTTGAGGACATGCCACCTGAGTCCAGTTCACACATTAGCTGCAGCTGAAGGAATGAACCAGCCCCAGCAGGGGGCGCAGTCACACAGACTAAAGCACAAGTAGGACACAGATGGATGGCAGACTGATGTTTGGAAGGCAGCTGCACAACAACTTGATTTTTTCATCAAATCCAACAGCAAAACAATATTTTATCATTGGAAAATAAAAAGCAGTTTACATTTTAATTGTATGATTAGAGCTGCACAGTTGTGGCTAAAATGATAATTCTCATAGTGTCTTAACCTCATGATCAGGTTTCTCTTGATGATTTGAGAAACAAAATGATTGTCCTTTTTGCCTCCTGTGTCAACACTTTGACTATTCTCAGCCACATTTAATTCAATCAAATGTTTCAGTCGCACCAAATAACCAGTGTATGAATTATCCTGACTAAAATCAGGACATTGCTCTGTGCTCTTACGTGCTACACATATTTCTCTAACTTCAAGAAAATATGCAATATTTTTACTCAACATGAGTTCTTGTTCACATTCTTCACTTGTATTTGGAATTGAATCTCACTTTGACTTAAAAAAAAAAAAAAAAAAAAAAAAAAAGAAATTTGTATATTTATTATTAAAACTTTTCCTACATTCAAAATAACAATGCACTGCACACACAACGAAGGAAGAGCATTTAATGAAAATCACAAAAAAAAACATTTATATCAATCACTGAACCTGATTATTGAACCTGAAGCAGATGAAAGTCATTAAATGTAGAAAACAATATGCATCAAAACATAGTCCAGTACACTGCAGCATTGCATTTTGAAACATTTTCCTAATATCACAGAAAAATGAGAATCACATTCACACAACAAAATAATTTTCCCTCATTTTTTTTTAAATGTTCACAGCATTATGCACATAATTATTTGTATGATCAGTAACATGATTTCTGCAACAAACTTTTCATCTTTGCTGTCATGAATCTCTCTCATGATGAAAATACACCAACTCATTAACACACACACACACACACACACACACACACACACACACACACACACACACACGCGCGCATGCACACACACACACACACACACAAGGCAAGTCAAGGCAATTTTATTTCTATAGCACATTTCATACTCAGAGCAATGTACTTTACATAAAAACAAGAAAAGTGAAAACAAACGACACACACACACACACATACACACCAGAGGGCGACACTCCTCCAGTTGTGCAAGATATCATCTTAACAATTTTTACCAATCAAGTTTTATAGCTAAAAACAAACAAACAAACAAATAAACAAACAAATAATCTCTTGAGATCCACTCCTTCAGGTTCTTGCACGCTGCACGTAAATGTCTCATTTCAAGTTGGACAGAGTGCTAGAGTCTTTTTGTAACTTTTGATCCTCACATCTACACACCAGTCTCATGAAAAGGTGTGTGAAGTGTCTTCTGAGTCACCATTTACACAAAGACTAAATTATTAAATCAAATAAAACCATATAGATACACACATTTGTTGCACAGAAATGACAGAGAATATAAAAAATAAATGTCCACCTGCTTGCTGTGGCTCCTCAAGTAAATACACACACACACACACACACACACATACTTCACTTACATCACTGTAAAGTAACTGAAGGCTCAGTTTGCAGAACTTTGATATCTTTCGTCTTTGCATCAGCAGCTTTTCCAACATGGAAATATGGGTAGAGTTTCTCAGTGAAAGTGTCTCTGTGAGTGTAGATGTGAGTTTTGTCCTCAGAGTCGTAGAAGGAAACCTCCCCCCTGTCATAGTCCAGCTGGACTCTGATCCTCTGGAGACTCTTCTTCACTGTGACCATCTTATTGAGCCCATCAGTGTATTTTCCACTGCGATGCAGTAAACACCAGATTCCATATTTTGGTGAGGCAGGTCCCTCCCCCTTCCTGTCCACTGACTCTTTAGCCAAACCCACAGTCCAGTAAGGAAGGTCTCCCACCTCCACCTCCCATCTGTGTTTCCCTGAGCTGAAGCCCTCAGAGCCCAGGACAGTGGAATACTTTGTGTTTCTCTCTGGGTTGTCAGGGAGTATTTGCACTGTGTCTCCACGTCTCACACTGGTCAGGTCATCAGACAGATAGAGCCAGGGACTTGCAGTGTTTGGGTCCAGGATGACGGGACTGAACTTGACCTTGTCCTTCATCTTCTCCCAGACTCTGAAGGACAGGTTGCCCAGGTGTTTGGCCACATCTATCAGCGCTCCTGAGACCAGTTGTGGATCCGGCTGTGAGCACTGGGCTCTGGCGCTGCTCTGACTGCTTTTATAACTGCTGAGGAACGGCACATTGTGTTTCTGCAGGTCTTTTTCAACAGCAGAGATGCTGTCTGACAGAGAGGAGATCTTCTCCTCAATCATCTTCATCTTTCTGGTGACAGTCTTCCTATTCTGCTCCTCTTCCTTCCTCAGAGCTGCCAGTCTGGCCTCCTCTTCCTCTTTCAGGAACTGGTGAAGCTTGTTGAACTCTGCTCTGATCTGCCTCTCTGTGGCCACCAGCTGCTTCTTGGAGTGTTCAACCACGTCTTTGTATGTTTCCTCAGTGTCTTCATACTTCTTCTTCTTGTCCTGTAGAGACTTCAAATCAGATTTCAGCTGCTCCTTCAGCTCACTGACTGCTTCTTCTATAGGAACCACCTTGTGACCGTGGTGGAGAGGGAACTCACAGACAGCACACACAGCTCTCTGTTCGTTCCTACAGAACCATTTAGGTTCTTCTTTATGTTCTCTACACACCACCTCCACTTCCTCCTCTACTTTTTCTGTCTCAGATGATGCAGCTTTCTGTCTCCCAGCAAAGGAGTCAGCCAGTTCCTTCAGTGTGAAGTTTACATCTAGAAAATCCTTTGAGTATTTTCTTTTACAAATGGGACAGTTTTTGTTTTTGGTTTGTTCCCAGAATTGTTTCAGGCAGCTGGAACAGAAGCTGTGGTGGCAGCTCAGAGACACAGGATCTCTGAAAGTCTCTGCACACACATGGCAGTTCAAATAACTTTCAACAAGAGCAGTTTTCTCAGCCATTTGTTTTGATATCCAGATGATCTTTCAGTAATGAGACTCACCAAATGACCTCCACTCCAACTTTCTGAATATAATCCTCCAAAAGTGTTTTTCAGTAAAGATTTCACACCCTGTAATGGCGTCTCTACTCTGTTCAACAACGTCAAAATCTACTTTCAATTTCACTCACCTCTGTCACGGATTAATCATTTCTGGTAGGAAGATGTCACATTTAATTTTTTTTTTTACCAGGAGATGGTGCTGTTTCTTTTGTATCTAACAAATTTGATCATTTTACACTTCCTTCTATCAGTTCACCTTCATGTTAAATAATTTCACAGGTAAAGGAACTTTCTCTAAAGATTAAAACAGAAAAAAGAAAAATCACTGATAGTTGTCTGTTCTTTCACAATTCAAACAATTGCTGCATCACAAAAATAATGGAAATACTTGAAATGATCCCAACTGTTTTTTTTTTTTTTTGTTTTTTTTTAAATTTAGGTGTTTGAACTTTTTAAAAAACGGTTGCTTTAAAAAAGCAACAACAAAAAACAAACAAACACACAAACAAACAAAGAAGCAGGAATTAAACTGAATTGACAAATTTTCTTGTTTTGATAAACATAGAAAAAAATCCAACAGGAAAATCATCCAGGTGACGTTAAGTAGCAATACATAAATAAGTAAATGACTAAACCTCCTTATGATTTTTCTTCCTTTTTATTATTTTTCATGAGTTTGTTTCTGATGTTCTTCCTCTCCTGCTCTTTGATTTGTGTTACCATCAAGTGTTATCAGCTTTCGATGATAGAACACCATGTCCTGGTGCCAGGGCTGTCAGGAATGGACAGATGGACTTTGCAGAGCTGAAAACTGATTTTTGGGGGGTTTGACTTGCAGTCAGCTCCACAGTCCTTTGTTTGTCCGCCATTGGCTGCCTTCAGAGTTGTCTCGCCCCTATTGGTCAGACCAAGACGGAAGACGGCAGGCAGTCGGCTGGTTTGGTGGTTAGTCCTCAGGTTTATATTTATTTGGACTATTTATTTATTTATTTTACTGTACATTTTTAATATGTTTTCCTTTTTTTGCTTTGTTTTCCTATTGTACAGTTCATGCACTTGTGCAGGTACTGTCTGTCTGTTCAAAGGGACATGGCTCTGTGGAAAAGATGAGCATTTTCAATGGGATAGTACACCCAATTTGCATCCTGCACGTGTTTTACTGTAACAACCGACCAACAAGGTGTGTTTTGTTTTTCTTTTCTGCTGCTTTTCTGTGGCAACTTGAGAGTAAAGTTGCTTTTGTCATAAGCATTTTAGTGTGTTTTGACTTCGTTTTTTTCCTCCCCTCAGGCCATGATTTTCAAACAGCTTTGGCTGAGGGGAAAATGTGTCTCTTAAAACTCATTTCAGACAGGTTTGTGTTTTGTGTGAACTATCCCTCCCATCAGAGGCTCTGTCACTGTGTTCCCAGTGACAGCTTTGGAAACCAAGGCTTTTCAAGGTGAACCACTGAGCTGTTGTATTGTACTCGTGTGTCATCCAGTGACCATGTTCATGCCTAGTTGACTCTGTTCTGATACTAAAGAGGTCAAAGGTCATCTGAAGGCGTTCATGCGTGATCGTGTTAACCAAACATGACCCCCCCGCCCCCCCTACAAGAAAGAAGAAAAAGCAGCGTGTACAGTACAAAGGTGTTGTTCTTCTGTTCTTCTTAGTGTGTTTACTAGCCTTGAAAATCAGTATAATAAGATTCACATATTTAAAATGAGGGAGCATACAGTATTACACAACTGCAACTAATTAGCATCGTAGCTGACATTTTCTTTGCATGACAGTCAACAGGACACTTCTTTTTTGTTGGTGTTTTCCTTTTCATTTGCTTTCTCATTTTCTACTGAATGCTGGTATACTAAACCTTTATCTATTTTCTCAGCTTTTAAGTGCATAGAACTATTTTTGTCTGGAGATGATATAATGAAGATGATTATGAGGATGATTCTAATAATGACTCTGGCACTGAGGAGGACTATAAGGATGATGGTGGTGATGGTGATGATGATGATGATTTAGCATGCTTTTCTATGGGGCTCTGTGTTGTCAGTGCAGAGCGGCTGCCTTTTGTACATAGCTAAGAGAAAACGAGGAGCACTTCCTGAGCAGAAGCAGCGAGGCTGACCTGAACTTGGCTTGGCCTGCATGTCACCTTGAGGACATGCCACCTGAGTTCACACATTAGCTGCAGCTGAAGGAATGAACCAGCCCCAGCAGGGGGCGCAGTCACACAGACTAAAGCACAAGTAGGACACAGATGGATGGCAGACTGATGTTTGGAAGGCAGCTGCACAACAACTTGATTTTTGCATCAAATCCAACAGCAAAACAATATTTTATCATTGGAAAATAAAAAAACAGCTTACATTTTAATTGTATGATTAGAGCTGCACAGTTGTGGCTAAAATGATAATTCTCGTAGTGTCTTAACCTCATGATCAGGTTTCTCTTGATGATTTGAGAAACAAAATGATTGTCCCTTTTGCCTCTTATGTCAACACTTTGACTATTCTCAGCCACATTTAATTCAATCAAATGTTTCATTTGCACCAAATAACCAGTGTATGAATTATCCTGACTAAAATCAGGATATCCTATCAGCTGTGCAGCCCTACATATAATGTGCAGCAGCTGTCCTTCTCTGGGCTCTTGAGGTCACTTCCAGCTCTGCTGCCTTCCAGCGGCGGAGCGAGTGTGTGGCCTCTGATCCTCTGCCATCTTCTTTCTCTGTCCAGTGACTACTACCAGTCGCACTGACAACACTGAGCTGCTTCTCTTCGTAGGCTGTCTTTCACTCTTTCTCCTAGTCCCTCTGTTTCCAGCCTTATTCAATCATTTCTCTGCAGTTGGCTCTTTCTAGTTTCCCTTGTCTTTTTGTCAGTTTGGGTTTCTTCTGTATAATAATATTAATCCTCTAGTTCTCCGCTTCTTGGATTATTCCTCTGTTCTCTTACGTGCTACACGTGTTTCTCTAACTTCAAGAAAATGTGTTAAGGTGTTATCAATAAAATGACAATTTAAATAGAAAACTGATTGTGTTTCTGTTTTTACACCTAGAAAAGACTGAAACATACCTCTGATTTTGACAGGCAGGAGTAACTGAGGACCTTAGTTCACTTTAAGATATTTGCATAATTAGTTTTATGCATGCAGGTAGGTAAGTAAAAAACACAGATGTTTTTGAGTTCAACACCATGTGAGGTCAGAGTGGATATTCAGGTCTATCCAACACACACACACACACACACACACACACACACACACACAAACCCATGCTGTCAATTAAAATATCACAAATGAAGTGAAGGTTAGATAAGAAATACAAACATGACGCAGTGATGGAGTTACACACATGCAGCTGCTCAGCCTTTATAAATGTTCTTGTTAGAGAAGTGAGAAATAGTTTCTGCTCCACACACACCAACATAAAGATGTGGCTGAAAGAGACTGAAACTTGGACTTTGGAGTGAACGTCTTAATAAACATGCCATCATGTTGTGATGGAGATGTTGCTGCCTGGGAATTGGAGGTTGTCTTCAGGCCAATGAGGAAACAAACCTGCAGCAACTGATCATTTGTACATGGAGGATAATTTGATTTTTCTTATATTTACATGTCATGCATTGTGTTTAAGTGCACCTTGAACAAAATTGGAGATTTTCGTACTGCTCAGTCTAAAAATAGTCTACCCTCTGTCCCAAGGTTTGGCAAAAAAAAAAAATCTGCAATAAAACAGTTACCTTTCTGAAATATAACTCAAGGTTTTCAGAATCATTTAGCCAAAAGAAATCAGCATAAATAGACCATCTTATCCAATGTCACCCAAAAGGCATTTGATCACATTGAGTGGCCTTGTAGGTTTGAGACACTGAAACAATTTGGGTTCAGGAGGAATTTTACAGCACCAGACGTCCCAGGCTGCTCCAGATGGAGCTGATACTGATGGCCACGTCAATGACAGCCAGGAGGCACTTGACTGAGTATCCTGATCCTCAATGATCAATGCTCCATGGGGAGGAGGGGGCCTGGCGACAGGAACCAAAGGGCTCTCTTTAGCAGGTTTGATGTGGGCCACATGGAACCTGGGGTGAATCCTCATGGGTCTGGGCAGTTTGAGCTGGACCGTAACTGGATTGATGACCCTGGAGACTGGGAAAGGACCCACCTGCCTGGGGATTCAATTTAAACTTAACATTTGTGGAGGTTAGGGCATGCAGTGGGACGGCAACAGAAGTGAAATTTCTGGTCAAACGGTTGTAAAAATGAGCAAACCCTAAAAAATGTCTGCTTCCTACCTGAGGGAGTCATGGGGCCACTCCAGGCAGCTGGAACAGAAGCTGTGGTGGCAGCTCAGAGACACAGGATCTGTGAAAGTCTCTGCACACACAACAGTTCAAATAACGAGAATAAGAGCAGTTTTCTAAGCCATTTGCTTTGAGTATCCATATTATCTGTCAGAAACAAGACTCACCAGATCACCTCCACTTCAGCTTTCTTTGCCTCTTGTGTCAACACTTTTACTATTCTCAGCCACATTTAATTCAATCAAATGTTTCATTTGCACCAAATAACCAGTATATGAATTATCCTGACTAAAATCAGGATATTGCTCTGTTCTCTTACGTGCTACACGTATTTCTCTAACATCATGAAAACATGCAATATTTTTACTCAACATGAGTTCTTGTTCACATCATTTACTTTTATTTGGAACAGAATCTCACTTTGACTTAAAAAAAAAAAAAAAAAAAGAGGAAATTTGTATATTTATTATTAAAAACTTTTTTACAGTTGAAATAACCAGGCAGTATACACATAATGCAAGAAGAGCATTTAATGAAAATAACAAAATAACCATTTATATCGATCACTGAACCTGAATCAAATGAAAATCATTAAATGTAGAAAACAATATGCATCAAGACATAGGCCAGTACACTGCAACATTGCATTTTGAAACTTTTTTCTAACATCACAAAAAAATGAGAATCACATTCAAACAACAAAATAAATTCCCCTCATTTTTTTTAAATGTTCACAACATTCTTTCATTCATTCATCTTCTAAACGACTTATCCTCACAAGGGTCGCAGGATGTTCACAACATTATGTACATAATTATTTGTATGATCAATAACAGAAACTTTTGTTCCTTGCTGTCATGATTCTCTCATGATGAAAATATACCAACTCATTGATTCATTTATGCACACACACACACACACACACACACACACACACACACACACACACACACACACACACACACCAGAGGGAGACACTCCTCCAGTTGTGCAAGATATCTCATTAACAGCTTTTACCAATCAAGTTGTATGCCATGTGATCATAGTTCAAAACAAACAAACAAACAAACAAATAATCTCTTGAGATCCACTCCTGCAGGTTCTTGCACGTTGCACGTACGTGTTGCACGTGTTGTTTATGCAGTTTCATCTACTTTTTTCACTGTTTTTCCTCTGCTTCATGTTGAGTGTCATTATTACAGCATGCAGGTACCATTTATACAAAAGTTACAAAAAGACTATTGTTCTTTTTATTTATTTTTAATAAAAATGTTGCACATAAATGTCTCATTACAAGTTCGACAGTATGCTGGAGTCTTTTTGTAATTTTGATCCACACGTCCCTCTCCTACACACCTGTCTCATGAAACAGGTGTGTGAAGTGTCTTCTGAGTCACCATTTACACAAAGACTGAATCATTAAATCAAATAAGAACACGTCTATACACACATTTGTTGCACATGGATGCTGTTTACATTGACATAAAATAAATGACAGAGAACAGAAAAAATAAATGTCCACCTGCTTGCTGTGGCTCCTCCAGTAAATGTGACTCTGCCCCTCCCTCTCCTCACCTGCTGACTTTTCTATATTCACTTACATCATTTCCTGCTCTGCTCTCTCTCTCTCTGTCTCTCTCTCTCTCTGTCTGTCTCTCTCTCTCTCTGTCTCTCTGTCTCTCTCTCTCTCTCTCTCTCTCTCTCTCACACACACACACACACACACACACACACACACCTCACTGACATCACTGTAAAATCACTGAAGGCTCAGTTTGCAGGACTTTGATATCTTTGGTCTTTGCGTCAGCAGCGTTTCCAACATAGAAATATGGGTAGAGTTTCTCAGTGAAAGTGTCTCTGTGAGTGTAGATGTGAGTTTTGTCCTCAGAATCGTAGAAGGAAACCTCCCCCCTGTCATAGTCCAGCTGGACTCTGATCCTCTGGAGACTCTTCTCTGTGACGGTCTCACCAAGCCCATTAGTGTATTTTCCATCACCGTGCCAGAGACACCAGATTCCATATTCTGGTGTGGGAAACCTCTCCCCCTTCCTGTTCACTGACTCTTTAGCCAAACCCACATTCCAGTGAGGAAGGTCTCCCACCTCCACCTCCCAGCTGTGTTTCCCTGAGCTGAAGCCCTCAGAGCCCAGGACATTGGCATACTTTGTGTTTCTCTCTGGGTTGTCAGGGAGTTTCTGCTTTGTGTCTCCATGTCTCACACTGGTCAGGTCATCAGACAGAGAGAGCCGTTGGTGTGCAGTGTTTGGGTCCAGGATGACGGGACTGAACTTGACCTTGTCCTTCATCTTCTCCCAGACTCTGAAGGACAGGTTGCCCAGGTGTTTGGCCACATCTATCAGCGCTCCTGAGACCAGTTGTGGATCCGGCTGTGAGCACTGGGCTCTGGTGCTGCTCTGACTGCTTTTATAACTGCTGAGGAACGGCACGTTGTGTTTCTGCAGGTCTTTTTCAACAGCAGAGATGCTGTCTGACAGAGAGGAGATCTTCTCCTCAATCATCTTCATCTCTCTGGTGACAGTCTTCCCCTTCTGCTCCTCTTCCTCCCTCAGAGCTGCCAGTCTGGCCTCCTCTTCCTCTTTCAGGAACTGGTGAAGCTTGTTGAACTCTGCTCTGATCTGCCTCTCTGTGGCCACCAGCTGCTTCTTGGAGTGTTGAACCACGTCTTTGTATGTTTCCTCAGCGTCTTTATACTTTTTCTTCTTTTCCTGTAGAGACTTCAAGTCAGATTTCAGCTGCTCCTTCAGTTCACTGACTGCTTCTTCTATAGGAACCACCTTGTGACCGTGGTGGAGAGGGAACTCACAGACAGTACACACAGCTCTCTGTTCGTTCATACAGAACCATTTAGGTTCTTCTTTATGTTCTCTACACACCACCTCCACTTCCTCCTCTTCTTTTTCTGTCTCAGATGATGCAGCTTTCTGTCTCCCAGCAAAGGAGTCAGCCAGTTCCTTCAGAGTAAAGTTCACATGTACAGTACAGCTTCTCATTCAATGCGTTTTCTTTATTTTCATGACTATTTACATTGTAGATTCTCACTGAAGGGATCAAAACTATGAATGAACACATGTGGAGTTATGTACTTAACAAAAAAAGGTGAAATAACTGAAAACATGATTTATATTCTAGTTTCTTTGAAATAGCCACCCTTTGCTCTGATTACTGCTTTGCACATTCTTGGCATTCTCTCGATGAGCTTCAAGAGGTAGTCACCTGAAATGGTTTTCCAACAGTCTTGAAGGAGTTCCCAGAGGTGTTTAGCACTTGTTGGCCCCTTTGCCTTCACTCTGCGGTCCAGCTCACCCCAAACCATCTTGATTGGGTTCAGGTCCAGTGACTGTGGAGGCCAGGTCATCTGCCGCAGCACTCCATCACTCTCCTTCTTGGTCAAATAGCCCTTACACAGCCTGGAGGTGTGTTTGGGGTCACTGTCCTGTTGAAAAATAAATGATCGTCCAACTAAACCGGATGGGATGGCATGTCGCTGCAGGATGCTGTGGTAGCTATGCTGGTTCAGTGTGCCTTCAATTTTGAATAAATCCCCAACAGTGTCACCAGCAAAACACCCCCACACCATCACACCTCCTCCTCCATGCTTCACAGTGGGAACCAGGCATGTGGAATCCATCCGTTCACCTTTTCTGCGTCTCACAAAGACACGGTGGTTGGAACCAAAGATCTCAAATTTGGACTCATCAGACCAAAGCACAGATTTCCACTGGTCTAATGTCCATTCCTTGTGTTTCTTGGCCCAAACAAATCTCTTCTGCTTGTTGCCTCTCCTTAGCAGTGGTTTCCTAGCAGCTATTTGACCATGAAGGCCTGATTGGCGCAGTCTCCTCTTAACAGTTGTTCTAGAGATGGGTCTGCTGCTAGAACTCTGTGTGGCATTTATCTGGTCTCTGATCTGAGCTGCTGTTAACTTGCGATTTCTGAGGCTGGTGACTCGGATGAACTTGTCCTCAGAAGCAGAGGTGACTCTTGGTCTTCCTTTCCTGGGTCGGTCCTCATGTGTGCCAGTTTCGTTGTAGCGCTTGATGGTTTTTGCGACTCCACTTGGGGACACATTTAAAGTTTTTGCAATTTTCCAGACTGACTGACCTTCATTTCTTAAAGTAATGATGGCCACTCGTTTTTCTTTAGTTAGCTGATTGGTTCTTGCCATAATATGAATTTTAACAGTTGTCCAGCTGTCGGCTGTGTAGTAACCTGACTTCTGCACAACACAACTGATGGTCCCAACCCCATTGATAAAGCAAGAAATTCCACTAATTAACCCTGATAAGGCACACCTGTGAAGTGAAAACCATTTCAGGTGACTACCTCTTGAAGCTCATGGAGAGAATGCCAAGAGTGTGCAAAGCAGTAATCAGAGCAAAGGGTGGCTATTTTGAAGAAACTAGAATATAAAACATGTTTTCAGTTATTTCACCTTTTTTTGTTAAGTACATAACTCCACATGTGTTCATTCATAGTTTTGATTCCTTCAGTGAGAATCTACAATGTAAATAGTCATGAAAATAAAGAAAACGCATTGAATGAGAAGGTGTGTCCAAACTTTTGGCCTGTACTGTATATTATCCTTTGAGGATTTTCTTTTACAAATGGGACAGTTTTTGTTTTTGCTTTGTTCCCAGAATTGTTTCAGGCAGCTGGAACAGAAGCTGTGATGGCAGCTCAGAGACACAGGATCTCTGAAAGTCTCTGCACACACATGGCAGTTCAAATAACTTTCAACAAGAGCAAATTTCTCAGCCATTTGCTTTGGGATCCAAATGATCTGTCAAGAACAAGACTCACCAAATCACCTCCACTTCAACTTTGTGAATATAATCCTCCAAATGTGTATTTTATGAAAGACTGTTCACTCTGTAATGGCGTCTCTGTTTCTTTCAGCAATGTCAACATTTGTTTTCAGTTTCACTTCTTCCTCTTTTTACGGGTTTTGATTAAAAAATGTTGCCATTTAATTTTGTTACCAGCAGGTGGTGCTGCTAGCCTGATACTTTTGTTAGTTCAACATCATTTTGCATGAAATAAATGTACCTTTTCTCACTGTTGCACCAGTAAGGATCACTTCTAGCCCAAATTAAAATTGAATGGGAGAATAATACAAAACCCATCCTGTTTCTGCTGATCCCTCAGGAAATTACCAGAAATATTATTTGAAGTGTTTTGAACTCTTGGCACAGCACAATTTTATGAAATATCAGAGTTTTTCTTTTTCTTTTTAAAGAGCACAGAGTTGATTTCATTTATTTGCACATTAAATGATCACACAGAACTTCACAGTGACACAGTGGAAATAGAATATGGTGTGTGATATAGTGTATACATTTCATTTTATACAGCCTAATCTAGTGTTTCCCTATATGAGCATAACAAGGAGCTGCTGGTGTGTCCATAGGTCTCTCTTGTGTCTTTTATACTGTGTAAATAAAAAATAATAATAATTTAAAAAAAAGTGCCTCCATTCATGAAAACACCCCGACCAAAAAAAGGAGAGGTTAGTGCTTTAGCACTATTTTTACAAACTCACTTACCCACTTACCCAAACTCACTTAGCCCAAAGTAAGCCTGTGTTTTATTTTTATTGTGAACCAGCTGTAAACATGCAAGAAAGTCTGACCATTCACAATCATTTTTTGCTGAATAAGCCTTTTGTATGCCATAGGTGCTTGAATCTGGTTGTACAATACATTTAAAAATCTCCAAAATGAATATTTTTGTGCAGTTTGAATTTGTTACCAGAAGGTGGCGCTGTTAGCATGATGCATCTCTGAGCTGAGCACGTTACCTTGTTTGTGTGTTAACTCGGTCACCAGTGAGGCTCATCTCAATGTACGACAAAAGAAGAAAAGTCAGAAAGATACAAACATGATTTTTTTTTTTTTTTCAACAATTTGTCAGGAGAAGAGCTGCACAGCTGTACCATTCCAGTCACCCTCAGGCTTGTTTGTGATTGTCTCTACATGTTCTCATTCATTTTTTTTTTTTTTTTACCCACTTTTTCCTGGTTCACACCCATCCCAGTGTGCAATGGGAATGTATATCTTAATCCAAAGTCTTTGTAACAGCCATTTAGATGTTCAATTCAATTCAGTTTTTATTCACAATTCACTTATTTGTGGATACTGTTGAAAACTGTGAATTTCCTTCGGGATGAATAAACTATCTATCTATCTATCTTAAACAGTACAAGTACAATCATAAAGGCAAGATATGTGCTATGGGACATCCTGAAAATATCTGAAGCTGCCTTGTACTTTTCTGTGACTATCAAATAAAAACCTGTCAGTTTAAGCATAGAAGGATAAAACAGCTTTGTGTAATTGGGACCTTTAAATTCTGTTCAATTACACTCTTAAAAGTGTTGGGTTATTTCTATAACCACATTGCTGGGTTGATTTTGCTGGGTCATAATTCTGGGTTATTTGGGAACTGTAAACACACTGATGGGTTGTTCATGCTGGGTCAAAGGGGTTATTGGGGCTTCAATTGCAGTTGAACACCTGCCTGGGTTATTTTTAACCCAGTGGTTGCTTTATTCATTTTCCTGCTTCTGAATCATTCTGGAACCATCTTTTTATCACCATCTTCAAACACACGGTATGTAAACATATATTTTATCACTATATTTTACCTATATTTATATTAGGAGAGACTGGGATCGATTCGACCATTTCAACTTACTGTGCTTGTCCATGCAAACTGTTAATAAAGAAATTTAATCAATCAATTAATAACTATTTTAGTAGCTATAAAGTGGCCTGAACTATAGCTTTGGTTTCGTGTGCAAAATTATTTGATCTACAAACTTCACTTCAGTGTAGCTGTTGGCTTGGGATTAAAATATAGAGCTATTGGCCCAGCATGCAGTTCGCGCGCGCGCACACACTCACTGGCAGTGGCAGGAGGAAGTGCGCGGTCTATGGCACATACACGGTTGCTGCTACACACTGTTGCGTTCGCTCGGCACACCGAAGAGATTTATTCATTTATGAAAGGTAAGTTTTAGGTTTATTTATTTAATACATTAATCTTTAAACTTAACAACCACGGAATTTTATTTTTAAGAGTGAGTGACCGAAGTCACCGAACCACATCATGTCAGCTTTCATTATTTAAGCCCGCCTAGACTTAAGTTATTTTAGTAAAGCCCGCCTGAAATATATGTCCATCTTGCAGCCTTCATCTGCATCGCAAGTGAAGAACGTTCATCAGATTTGGGACGACGGCAATCGTGAGTTTGCTTTTATTACCTTTATTACTGGTATTAAACTACTAAAGCTATGCTAAACTAGCCTAGCATTGTTTTAGCATCGATGCTAGCACAAGACCAGGTCGTATTCTATTCTTACTCCTCCCTCCCCCCGAGAGCGAGACCTTCCCAGACGTTAACGGCCGCTACCGCGCCCGATATAATATAAAAAATATTTTATGTAATATAAAAATACTTTTTATATGGACAAAATCTTGTTTGAATTAAAAAGCCAGGGCACCGGTCGGCACCAGGTGGGCGGGCCGGCCGCGCCGCGGCACCGGTCGGCTCCAGGTGGGTTAGGGTTAGGGTTAGCCCAGTCAGGTCTGCCAGATCTGACAGGTGAGCGCGCACACATACATATATGCCATATATACCTTTCATTATAAAATCAACTTTTGTTCATATGCCGCTGCAGCAGCACAACGGACAATGACACAGATAACATGGTTGATTATTGACTGCGCAATGCACTTGTTTTTGCGGTCGTGCCGCCCCACACGTGACATGAAAAAATGCCGCCCAAAAAAACTAAACTCCTTTATTCCAAGTGTTTAGTGTGAGGGGATACCAGTTAAAACATGATCATTTTGCGGGTCACAGCCTGAATTTTTTGGGAACCCCTGCTATACAGCCTGGATAAAATTACATTTTATTCAATAAAGCACATTATGCAGCTTTAACATATGAGAATATCAAGGTAGCTAAGGTTACAATAAATAAATAAATGTCAAGTCATTGCATTGTTAAATTCTAATCTAATAACTTATTTTCATTGTGATCCAGTATGCTTGTTTTGTTTGTGTCAAGCTGTTATGGTTTGTCTCCATCACTTTGGGATGGTGAAATAGAGGATATTTGGCAAGAAGCAATGAAATGCAATGACATAGTTGATGTGTTAAAAAATAACTGCATGGTTGATGTGTTAAAAAAATTGCAATAAATGCATTGTTTTATAACTGTTAAAAATATTAATAAATGCATTTTATATATACATTTATGGTGTGATTCATTGCATTATTATTATTATTTAACCCACCAATATAGTTAATTTCAATTACTAGCTTGGGTCAAATGGATAACCCAGTGTATAGATTATATATAACCCAGTGATGTAGTTATTTTAGCCCATTTATCAACTCTATTTCCACCTCACCTGCCTGTCCTCAGTTCACCCTACAGGCTGTCACTCCCTCTGCTGTGAGTAAGGCACTGCAGGCCATTGATTGTAGGTCAGCAATTGGTGAGGACAACCTAGAACCTTTCTTTTTAAAGCTCGCTGCCCCTTTTATTACAGAGCAGGTAACTTATCTTTTCAATCTTTCTATGTCTAGTGGTATTGTCCCTCTAGTTTGGAAATCTGCTCACATAATCCCACTGCATAAAGGTGGTGATAAAAATGATTTAAATAACTATAGACCGATTTCCAAACTGCCCTGCCTTGCTAAAATACTGGAATCTTTTGTAAATGAGCAGCTCAAATCATTCCTCTCAGAAAATTCTGTGTTGAGCCCAAATCAATCTGGCTTTAGAGCCCAACATAGTACCATCACTGCTACTACCATGGTTTTAAATGATATTATTTCTGATGTTGATAACAAGAAATACTGTGCGGCACTTTTTGTTGATCTTACAAAAGCGTTTGACACTGTTGATCATGCTCTGCTGCTTCAGAAATTATATGATATTGGTTTTGATTTGAATGCCTGTAATTGGTTTTGTGATTATTTGTCTCATAGACAACAATCTGTAATCCTGGGTAAAAATCGCTCTAAATTCCTGCCACTGGCAAAAGGGGTTCCTCAAGGTTCCATTCTGGGTCCAATTTTGTTTTCAATTTTTATTAATAATGTTACAACCTCTATAACAGGCTGTAATGCTCATCTCTATGCAGATGATACAGTCCTATACTGTTCTGCTGATACTGCTCAGTCTGCTGTTGAAACCCTTCAAATGGCTTTTAATGCACTTCAAGATGCTCTCTTCAGCTTGAAATTACTACTGAATCCAAACAAGACTAAATGTATGCTGTTCTCTCGTAGTGATGCTGATATCAACATACCACTGTGTATTGCGACCCTGGACGGTCATAACATTGAGAGGGTCTCAGAGTATAAATATCTTGGTATTTGGCTGGACCAAAAACTTTTAAGTTTAAGTTTCATATTGCCATGCTTGTTACCAAGCTTCGTCAGAAAATAGGGTATTTTTATAGAAATAGAGACAGCTTTCCTATGTCCTGCAGGAAGCGGGTAATTGAGGCAGTCTTCCTGTCAGTCCTGGATTACGGTGATGTTATTTATCGCCATGCATCTGCTTCCACCCTAAAATCATTAGATGCTGTTTATCACTCAGCCTTAAGATTTATTACTGGTGACAGTTATTTTGTCCATCATTGTGTTTTGTATGATAAACTTGGCTGGACTTCCCTGTCTGTCAGACAGAATAGGCACTGGCTTGTTTTCATTTATAAAGCCCTTATTGGAAGGCTTCCTCATTATCTGAGCTCTCTATTGAGGTGGTCCAGTAGGAATTACTCCACACGCTCTTCCAATTTTTTGTTGCTCCAAGTACCAAGTACGCACTGAACTTGGAAAAACTGCTTTTAGCTTCTGTGCAGCTCACAGCTGGAACATTTTGCAACGTGACCTGCAACTTAAAACATTTGTACACCTCGACCAGTTCAAATCCTTGATTGCTGATTATTTTACTCATAGTTGTAACTGCTTTTAATTTTGTCCCTGTTTTATTCTGTTTTATTTCCCTGTTTTATTCTCTTTTAATCCCTGTTTTATTCTCTTTTAATCCCTGTTTTATTGTGTTTTATTCCCTGTTTTATTCTCTTTTAATCCCTGTTTTATTCTATTTTTTGCTATTTTTATTGTAATTCCGTATTGTTTTTATGGTTGTTGTACATTCGGCATCATTGCAAATGAGGGCTTGCCCTCAATGATTCTCCGAATCCAAATAAAGGTTGAATGAATGAATTACCAGCTTGGGTCAAATGAACAACCCAGTGTAGGGTTTGTATTTAACCCAGTGATATAGTTATTTTAATTACTAGCTTGGGTCAAATGAACAACCCGGTGTAGGGTTTGTATTTAACCCAGTGATGTAGTTAATTCCAATCACTACATTGGGTCAAATGAACAACCCAGCACATGGGTTAAAATGATCCAACCCAGTGCATGGGTTAAAATAACCCAACGCGTGTTCTGTCCTATATTGACTCAGGCACTGGGTTATGGTTGGGTTATTTTTTTAACCCAGCAGTTTTTAGTGTGTAGTGTAAAACATATTTTGATTCAGTAGACATGTTAATTTTCAACCACAAATGAAAACATGTGAGGGGCACATCAGTTTCCTTTGAGCTATTAAAATACCACAAAGATCATAATTACAAAGAATGTGATTGAAGAGCTCAGGCTCAGGTCGACTGTCACCTCTGGTGGGAAAAGTCTGTTTCCCCAACTTGGCTGATTTATTGCCGTCTTATTTAATGGTACTATTGCTCAACCTTGGAAGCAAAGTTTGAAGTTACATGTGAGCTGAGTAAAGGTCAACACACCACATTTTCACAGCAGCACTGAAGCCTGCTACATATCTGCCGTTTCTCTCCGCTGTAAGTAGAAAAACACTTTTACAAAATATTTTCCAAATTTGAATGCGAGTGGATACACTATTCCACATTATTCTTTGACGTACTCAGGGTGATGTTTTTGGCTTTGGGTGTAATCTTTTATTGAAGTATTTGCAGGTTTTACTAAATTTTAAAATTAACAGATGTGCTTAGCAAAGGACCATCACATGTTCTCTACGTTCCAGGTTCAGCAATGTTAGATTGACAGAGACCGACTGAGGTCAGAACATTTTAACTCACAATAAATATTTCAGGGCAATATTCTCCAGATATCCTACATTTGTCTTTTTTTATTTAATACTACACCAGCACTTGGTTGGATGTGCACATAATTTCACACATTCACATGAATAGGTTTAGCTTGAATCTAAATCTCATATCCTATATACAGTAAGGTTACAAATGTGTAAATAAATAGAATTCATTTTAGAAGAAAAGGTTACTTAATATGGGACACATTTCCCAGATTTGAACAAATTGAACTGGGGAGGACGGAGTAATCAGTGAATACAGCTGCTGTAGTCTTTGGTTGGAATGAAAAATTGCAGATAAAGGAGAGTAAAGCACGCACATTCAAAAAGGTATCATCCAGGTGCAGGACAGAGGGACATTAAAAACTGGAGAAGAAAGTAGAATCTCAATAGGAGCTCATGGTCAGCGTGTAGATTACCCTTTTCCTCTAGTTTTGGAATGAAAATGGGTAAAGTTGGCCCCTCATAGCGCATGGCTTGACATCGCTGAATGAAGCAAGCATTGTGCTGTCATGTGTGATTCCAGGTTGGCCTGAGAGATGAACCCACTGAGACTGGTGACCCTGGCTGCGCTGCTCTGCTCTCTTCCCAGCACTGATGGAGGGAAAGTCCTTGTTTTCCCCGTGGATGGAAGCCACTGGGTCAACATGAGGGTCCTCACTGAAGAGCTCCACTCCAGAGGTCACAGCATCACCGTGATAAAACCAGCACAAAGTTTGTACATCAAAGAGATGCCCCATTACTACCAAACAGTCACTCTCAAGGCTGCCACTGCATCTGATGATGGCTTTAATCGATTTCTAACAACAATGCTGCAACTCAGGCTAGAGTCCCACACTTCTTGGAGGGCCGTCCTCAGAACAGGAGAGGTGATTTTAAAAGCCATGTATGAATGGCACAAAATTGTTGCTGAGACAGTGAAAGAAATATTTGAAGATGCTAAGCTGATGCAGTCCCTCCAAGAGGCCAAGTACGATGTTGTTCTGACAGACCCCTGCTTCGGTGGAGGGGTACTTCTGGCTCATCGATTGGGTCTGCCTCTGGTCCTCAATGTAAGATGGATTATTCCGGGAGATGGACATTTTGCAGTTGCTCCCTCACCACTCTCATATGTTCCAGTGGCAGGGGCCTTACTGACTGACAAGATGACTTTTTTTCAAAGGGTAAAGAATGTCTTTATTTTCT
This sequence comes from Myripristis murdjan, assembly GCF_902150065.1. NCBI lineage: Eukaryota > Metazoa > Chordata > Actinopteri > Holocentriformes > Holocentridae > Myripristis > Myripristis murdjan. The sequence continues at coordinate 30,450,292 of NC_043988.1, forward strand.
TAATGGCACTTCATCATCAGGCCTCCCTGGTAGGTCCTCACTACACGCCCATTGTCCAACATTACTTCGGTCCCAATGTCGATTATATGGAGCTTCTTCAGGCATCAGATATTTGGCTGATGAGAAATGATTTTACCTTCGAGTTCCCCCGTCCCTCAATGCCCAACATCATCTATATTGGCGGTTTTCAGTGCAAGCCCTCCAAGCGCCTTTCCAAAGATCTTGAGGACTTTGTTCAGAGCTCTGGAGAGCATGGTGTTATCATTATGACCTTGGGGACCTTGGTGGGAAATCTCCCTGAGGATATAACAGAAGGTATTGCTGCTGCTTTTGCCCAGTTACCTCAGAAGGTCATCTGGAGGCACACTGGAAAGAGACCATCCACCCTGGGCAACAACACCTTGCTGCTGGACTGGCTGCCCCAAAATGACCTCTTGGGACACCCAAAGACCAGAGTCTTTGTGGCCCATGGAGGCACCAACGGAGTTCAGGAGGCCATCTACCATGGAGTTCCCATTCTTGGCCTTCCTCTGATGTTTGACCAGGATGATAACCTCTTTAGGATGGAAGCAAAAGGTGTTGCAAAAGTGCTGGATCTTGCCACGGTAAACAAAGACAGCTTCTTGGAGGCAGTGAAGGCAGTGCTTTATGAGCGGTCCTACAGGGAGAACATGCAGATGCTCTCCAGGCTGCACAGAGACCAGCCCATGAAGCCTCTGGACCGCGCCATGTTCTGGATCGAATTTGTCATGAGACACAAAGGAGCTGCTCACTTGAGGACTGATTCTTACAAAATGTCCTGGATTCAATACCACTCGATTGATGTTGTCGCATTTTTGCTATCATGTTTCATGCTGATGGCACTGATCTGCTTTTTAGCAGTGAAAATGCTGTGGCGTAAAGTTTTTGGCAGGAAGAAGGGGAAAACAGACTAATTTACAAGTGTAACTCCTCAACTACAAGAAAGAAAGAAAGACGTCCTGGATTAATTACCTCTCTACTGCCTCAGTTTTTGCTCATTTTTTTGTTGATTTCAATGATTTGCATTTAATCATTGCTGTGCTTGATGTGTTTCCCAAGATGAATGTGAGAGGGCAGTGATTTTTGTTTTCATTTTTTCATAGCAATCTGAGACATAATCTACCTTCCTGTATTTAAATAGCCATGATGATCAATCAGAAACGTTTACTGGATAGCTGATAAGCACTGAGTTTTCCTTTTAGATCAACATTAGATCAATCTGACACTTGAAGATGCAACCTATGGCATTAGAAAGGCATAGTCACTGAGGGATGTCTGTGGTTGTTTTCCTTTGACTGGGCCATAACCTGTTAATTTAAACTGTATGTACAGTTTGTACCAAGAGAAGAGCTTCATCTGGATTTTTTTTTTAAAAAGACTCTACACATAATACCAATGTGTGAACTGTAGTGAAATACACATGAAAATGTTTGGACATGAACTCCTCATTCATCAAATTTCAGGGGGTAACAAATGAATTACATTCTGAATTGTTAAATTAAAGGAATATTAAACTTTACAATCATTAAATAGTAAAACAGGGCTATTTAGCCACTTGAGAATATGAGTATTATATAATAGACACTGAAAATGACAATGGGACACAGACTTTGTGTGACTAATCATGTAGCAAAAAGCAACTTGAAAATTTTATGTTTTCTTAAATTAAATCAGACAAAATGGATTCAGAAATACACACGTGCAATAGCGGTTCTTCCTCTGTTTTGTCAGCTGATATAACATTTCTGTGATCTTTCACAGTAGTCCACATGCCTGAAAACTACTGATGCTTTCATCAGCCAGGTGGAATGCAGAAGATAATTCTTTCATTAAACAGCTGGAACATAATATGCTGGAAATAACATCTGGCTTACTGTAAAACCAAGATGAAGAACTGGCATCAATCACACACACAAAATGAGATGGAAAAAAGTGAAAATATGAACATATAACCATGTGGCTAGGTGAGTTTGGCCAAGGCATAATACTGTAATTTTGTTCCTCTATTGTAACCAAATGAATGTGTGAAAATTGGCCAAGGAAAACAGTTAAATTCTCTTCTACTTTCAGTGAATCAGGCCACTAAGATTTCAAATCAAAAGAGCTTGCACAATCATCATGTCAAAACAAAGAAAGTGTGACAAAACATTGCCAGCATTCATATTTTCCTTGCTAGGAGATGCAGTGAGAAGAAGCTGACACAGGGAAGGGCAAGGATAACACACTTTTGCACAAATGGGACGTTTTAAATTCTGTTTAATAACATTTTTTAAAAAAATACACAAAAGTGATTTTACTGCAGTAGATACATCAATCATTTCAGCCACAAATGAAAAACTGTATGAGTGGCATGTGAGTGTCCTTTGAATTCTTAAAATACCACACCTATCATTTCTATAAAAATATGATTAAACTGAAGAACTCAAGGAAACGCATTTCTCTGGTTGAAAAAGACTTGAGCTGCTTTTCCTTGGCCAGTTTACCAAGGCCACGTTTAATTCCACGCCACTGCTGCACTGCGCATCAGAACTGGGGAAAGGCAAACAAACCAAGATATCACAAGGACAGTCGGACAATTACGGTCGTAGCCTGGAAGCCTACTGCAAATCTGCTGTTACTTTCCACTGTAAGAAGAGACTTTCTTTTGCAAGATGTTTTCTGAAGACGAGCGTGAATGAAACAGAAGGGCTAACATACTGTACATGGTAACTTTAGCAAATTATCCTGCATACTGGCAGCAGCTCAAAAATCCTGTGGTCAGACCCAGGTTTAAAGGGCCATGCTAGATCGGGATCACTGTGCTTCTTTGACTTCCACCTGTGTAGCTACAATGATACACAACTTACCAGTGACCAAAATTAACCTCTGATTGGTTAAATGTCAAACCTGATCATGGGAAGAGGAAATGTGTTGACCAATGGTTGCAGTTTTTGCTAGCATCTGTCATGCTGATTGCACTGATTTACTTATTTGCAGTGAAAATTCTGCAGCTTAAGCGAAAAAGGGTTAAAATGAGAATGCATTATCAAGTGTTTCTATGATATCGAATCCATTTCCAGTCAACAGATGAATGTCGATGTTGCTGAAACCTTTGATGAGGAAGATGCAGGAAAAGTTTCAAATTTCAGTAGGTAACATGCTAATCACACTCTGGACTGTTAAGTTATGAAAGGCATAACTAAAATGTATGAATAGTAATACTGTAAACCTTGGCTGATTAGCCTGCTCAGCATATAGACAGAGACTGTCCACACATAAATATAAAATAAACTTGATTTATAGAATAGAAAGCCTTTATTGTCATTGTATTGCTCTACTCCTGATCAGTGCAGTTACGAAGACAAATTAAGGTAAAAGTTAAGAGTTAAAAGTGAAAAGCGGCTCAGAAGATGACGGCATTTCTCTACAGAGCCGAGAGCCGCTGTGTCCGTGTGCACCACCATCTTGCTGTAAATATATTTCTTTAAACCATAAGATATTTCCTTAAATCAGGCGAGAGTCAGGTGCACAAAGTGAGCTGTAGACTGGTTTTCCTTTGTTTGGTTGGGTTTTGTGATCTTTCACAGCAGAGCACAAATCTATAAACTGCTGATCGCTCTATCAGCCAAGGCCAGTATAATGTAGTTCTTTCAGTAGCCGAAATCAGTCATACATACAAAATGAGAGAAAAATGAGAAAAATTATGCAAATACATAAATAGAGCCGGCGGTGGCTTGGGTTTGGCTTCGGCACATGCTGGCCTGTGACTGCTCTTGGTGGAAAACTGAACCCTTACCAAAGTCAAATCTAAAATTGCATTTGAGGATTTTAAGTGCAAAGTTCTCCCTTTATTTCATAGATATTTTACACTTTGGCTACATTCACACAGCGGCTGAAAGTGAGTCAATCCCGATTTTTTTCTCTAATCTGATCTCTTTGCCTCGACTGTTCACATTCTTCTTTGTATGTGACCCGTATCTGAAATCAGTGTGGATAGATCTGTGCCTCCTTTACAGCAAGCATGCTGCTGAACGACAAAAACTCATGACAGTGCATCATCACAGTTAATAAAATAGCGGTGCAGAGATTCATTTCTTGAATTTTTTTCTTTATCTGTTGAGGGAACAATCAGGCCTTACTTGCCTTGATAGAAAACTGCATAACATCTGCAATAATGTTAGGAATCAATTACTCTCTAAAAAAATTCTGTCATTTATTGTGTATATTCTAACAAAAACATGCATTTTAATATAAGATAATGTGCAGAAATTAGAAATTAAAACCGTGTTTGGTGGTAATGGGAACTACAGACGTCATGTCACTCATAATCAGTGTTCAAAATACTGTGGAGCATAAAACAAAGTGGGTATTTTACCTCCCTCTTGTGGAGTTAAAAGGATGGAACACACACACGCCCAAGAAATTATGTCTATATAAAATATATGCAGCCTAATTAAACGGTTGCATGCTGATGTGAGAACGTGGTCTGTAAAATAGGACTTTAAAATTCATGTATAATATGGAAACCACAGATCAGAGTGGAAGATGACGAGGTCGCAGTTTGCATGCAAAAGAATTTTGCATATAAAACAAACTAACCTAACTTAATTATGCTGCACATTAAGAACAGAGCTGATGAGTTCATTCATGAAATTAATCACCCGCTATAAAAACCAAATGAATGCAGCAGGCTCACAGTTGAGAGGAAATATATATTGACTGAAGAATCTGCAATTCAGAGAAACTGCAGCAGTTCCCCAAAAGCCCACAAAGTCTCATGCTGCTGTCTGTTTTATTCTCACTTCACTGGATTTCTCAATTAACTGTAAGGGTTGTCATTTTTTATCTTTTTTTTTTTTTGTGCCTGGTTCAGTGGCCTCCCCATATGATGTGTGTGCTAGTGTGTTTGAATGAGTCTGGGTCGCAAAATGAGACTAAATTCGGCTCCCAGGTTGAGTTTAAATATAAATGTCGCATTTTAACACCCATAATAAACCTAAACCGCATTCTCCACAATTACTGTAAATACAGAGAGCGTCTCCAGCCTCGACCAGACGTCACACTGCGATCCAGATTGTGTGCCACCGGGAATCTTTAGTGCTTTATGGCACAAGACAAGAGGAATATGCGTTTTGTCCAATGCAAATGGAGCTGAAGCTTTAAAGGCATCAGTGTTGTGTTTGCAGACTGTTTATGTGACACCGGTTAGGGAGGAGACGCATTAACGACATTAGCTTTGCTGCATTTATGCTCTTGGTTCTTTGTCTTGGTCCCACTAATGCTCTCCTTTCCCCCCTCATCTTCTATGTGTGTGTATGTGTGTGTGTGTGTGTATCACATATGCTCAACTATGCATGCCCTGTCCGAGTGGCTATCTTCCTCTCTCGCCCTCGTCTTGCCTGTGTGTCATCCTCCTCGTCATCATCATCCTCCTCATCCTGGCCTTCCTCGGCCTGTGTGTGTCTGCTGCTTCGGTCGAGGCCTCCTGCTGCTTCGGCTGTCATATTGTCTGCTCTTGTGTTTTCTTGCATTTGCATTATGACTGTTGTGTTTGTAATATGCTTGCTGGGTTGATGCCTGGTGCCCACCTGTCTGTCCAGGAATGGGCTCTCCTCTCTGTGTGGTCCCACTCAAGATTTCTCCCATTTTTCCCAGTTCAGATTTTTTTTTTTTTTCTGGGAGTTTTTTTCTTGCCCACAATGAAGATTAAGTCAGGGGGTGTCGTCCTGTTTGTTGTAAACATGCGGACATGTAAAGCCCTTTCAGACTGTAACTTGAACTTGAACTGGCCAACATCCGTTATTTAACTAGCCAGCACTCAGTCGGGTGCCAGCACCAAAGGTTCGTCACTTCCTTGGGCCACACGCCCCTTTGACCGACTGATCTTTGCCCCCTGACCAAACTTTCCACAAAGTTTCACAATGTTTTGTCAGTCTGCTCCAAAGTTACATGCCTTTTCATGAGAAGTCACACCCATTGCCACGCAACCCCTTGGCCAATCTGTGTTAAAATTTAATCAGCTCTTTCTTCCCTCGTGACCAACTTTTCCCACAAAGTTTTCATGTATATGTACTTTATTTTGACTCGAAGGAACCACTGAGGAAAACTCCTCATTTACAATGTACATGAGCACAGATAAGACACGATAGAACAGCATGAGGCCATATAAAATACTGAAAGTACAGAATGTAAAAATGCAAACATCGATTAAGACACTAAAACCATAACAAATATGATCACTAAGCCATGCTAAATATGCAAATATGTTCATACAACAACAAACGAATGGAATGAGGCGAAAACCCCAGTCTAATAAACACCAAATATTGTCAAACCAATATTATCAGTGTGTTTCCAGCTGAATCTACTGGAGAGGAACCTCATTCTGTACAAGATATACCTCTTCCTCATTTTACACCATATGCATCATCCATTAACCTTATCAAATCTCACTTTCTCTTCACTCTTTTTTTTTTTTTTTTTTTTTTTTACATGGAAAACACGGAAATACCTTAAATCAGTGAATGCATCCCAGCTCATTTACACTGTCTTGCTGTATCAGCTCACATTGTCTCATGTACGGCCGCTGCTGAAAAAGTTTACACTTGTAATACAGGGAGAAAAAAAATCAGTCTGTACATGTGCAGCACTAGTATGCTAGCAAAGCAGAACAAGACAGTGTTTTCTTAGCGGTACGGCATCCTTGTTCAGTCGTTGACCCCAAATGGAGTTCTCATTCCATTTAACACTTAACCCAAGCACTCCCGCAGGAACGCTGAATAACTGAATACGCAAATAGTGCCTCTTTCAGGACTAAGGGTCAAGGGAGTAGATGTGAATAGAGGTTGCGTTTGTGTGCCCGCGTGCGTACGTGTGTGTCTGTTACAGTGCATTGAGAGCAGAGGCCGAGCGTATGGTGGAGAGAAAAAGACAGGAGGGGTTAGAAATTAATATTTGATCTGCTCCTCTCCGTGCCCCCGGCCCTGTGTGTTGTAATATTGATGCGGTCCAGAGGCCTTGAGGCTGGCTCTCTCCAGCCCCAGGTACATTAACACACCGCCAGCATACCTCTGCTCGCCCCGCATGGCCGGGGGTGGAGAAAACTTGTGTGGTACAAATATGTGTGTGTGTGTTTCTGTGTGCGTGTGCATTTACATCATTTAAATCCAATTAAATCCAAACCAGAAAAAAAAAAACACCCATAGAGCAGTTGGAGTGGACAGCCTCTCTCAGCGGGTTTTCATGCACGCAAACACACACATTCACATTTCTGACCCGACTGTGGCAGCGTGTACAGTGGCGGGGATGGTGCAGGGCGAAGAACGGCTCGGCATTCAAATTCAGTGTACATGATTCATCACCACGGGGAGCTCGCTATACGTCATTTCATCTTGAACTAATTGGCCACCCTGAACACTGACTGCTCTGCTCGTCTCTGTACATACTGTGCTCGTAATTCGTAGCTGTCAGTCATTCCTCGGATGAGCGAAATGTTACGCTTTGTCTCTGTTTCAGCCACTTTTTTTTTTTTTTTTTTTTTTTAGCTCGTGCATCACTCACAACAGAAAGGCTAATCGGTGCAACTGTCTGCACCGCTTCCATTGACACGCACATCTCAGGTGAATGTGCTGCCTCTGTTGAGGATTCAAGTCTATTTTTTTACACCTTTGACGTGCCTCTCGAATCGCTCCACCCACTGTTCTGCAAAGGAGGAAAGCGTCTGCACGGACACACTCTGGACACGAAGCGCGAGTCTGGACACTGTTGGGTTCAAACCGTTTGGGAAGAAAAAAAATCGCTTGCAGAAATTCGTAGCTTGACGTCAGCTAAGTTGTGCAGTCACACAAACAAATGGAGCACTGAGGCTAAACAACAAGCAGCAGGATTCAAGGATTTTATTTGTCATATCTAGACATGCTGTTTCACATGAAAACGTACGAAATTAAGTACTGAGGTCCCGGTAAGCAACTGAGAACATACAGCGAGAAAGAGACATACAAGTTCAAAAGCATAATAAATAGTAAAGTAACATAAAAACACAAGCAGCAGCACACATTCAATGCTGCACACAACAACCTACATGTAAATTTACATGCAGACTAACATTCCAATATTATTCAAAATATGTCAGTATTCTGAATTTGATGGGTCATGTAAATGGATATTACTAATAAGGCCTTTTTCCAAATGTGGCACTTTCAGATGAACACGTGTGATGTGCCGATATTATTCAGGTTTTTCTGGAATATGACTCAAGTGGGGTTTTTACCGCAGTTTACGACACATGGCTGCCTGTTTACGGTCAGCTCAGTGTTGTAAATAAAACTAACCAGCCCTCAAGTCCCTCTCTGCAGGCCGGAAGGAGAAACACACCTACTTTGACACATTATGAAAGACTTGGGTACTGACTGTTTTTTTTTTTTGGATATGCACGAGTATCACAACGTCGACCTTTTCGATAAGGTGAATGAATGACAGAGGGAGGCTGTGCAAGTCGGATTTTGCGCGGCTGCACGTGAATGGGAATATTAGTGGAATACTCATTTTCATTAGCCATATAAACAGCTTAGCAGGAATATTGTCCTTTTCGGGAATAAGGACGGGAATAAGGACGAAATATTTTGTGCATGCAGTCACTAATTTGCTGTGGCTTATTATTTCCAGTTCAGTGCACGGTTGCTTCTTGTCACCTTAGGCAGGGATTTTCAAACTTTTTCGTGTTCCTGACCACTGAGGTGCCTTTCAATAAGCATCTGAGGTTATTTTTGCCCGGCAGGGACCCTTATAGTATATCAAAAGATACTGATTTCAAGATTTTACTGATTATTTTGTAAGGTCAGCATGACCTGACTCCTGGCGACATCTCAGGTCTTTAAACCACTTTAAAAAACAGACTGAGAGCCAAAAAAGCCAAAGTGATCAGGCCTTTCCCTGCCTGAAAAGCTTAACTGCCTTTAACATACATATTTAATGACGGGCGGCTATAAAGCTGTTTTATCTGTTTTGCTCAGATTGCATTCACTGATTTTATTTTGTGTGTAACCTCGTTTTTCATCGATCTCCCTTTTGCAGAACGGTGTGTAATCAGTAACGGATTACACTCTGAAAGTAAGCCAAGCTTCCCCGGACAACTTAGTACATCAAGCAGGTGGTGTTTGGTTGAACTGGTAAACGAATCATAAGGAATTACAAAAGGAATCCGAGTCGACTCCTGTTATTTCCCATTGATATCGCTCCCTGAAGAGGAGTCGGGTGAAGTGAGAGAAGAGAGAGGTAAGAAAGCAAAGGAAGTGATGGCTAAGAGAAACAGGAAGAAAGTCTGTGGGGATTGCTGAGAATGCCAGGTCATGTTCATGGAGGATCATACGGCAGCTTATTCCTTTGAAACGCGGTTGAATTATTCAGCGGCTTTTGCTTCGGAGATGTTTTATTGTATTTTTTTTAGAGGGAGCACTGGGACGCTTAAACCGCGGCCACCAGCGCTACAGTCTCCGAGGTTTAGCTTAGTAACTCTAGGAGCAGGAATACACACGCACAAACACAAGGAGGAAGTTACGCAACAAAATACAGCACACACACACACACACACACACACAATCCACAGCTATGAATGAGATTGTGCGTGGCATTTTAAATCTCTTTACAGCCGTGGAATATGTGATGTACAGCAGAATATATTTGTTTATGTGAATGAAGCTGCAGTCAACATGTGTCGGGGTGAAATGAGGACACAACACTGTTGCAACATCAGAAATTTCCATACAGACCCAGTTAAGTCAAATTTGTTCCCCAATCAAAGATGATTTGTGGGCGTGTGTGTGTGTGTGTGTGTGTGTGTGTGTGTGTGTGTGTGTGTGATTATTCTGATACAGCAGGCATCGGTTGGCAGACAGATGTGTAAAGCAAGCATCATTGTTTTTTAGTCACCAGGGAAGAGACAGGCATGAGCTACCTGACAACGCTGTGATCCGCAAAAGACACCTGGAGTCGACTGTCACACACACACACACACAGGGATGTTTACACACACACACACACAAATTTATTAGGCATGCATACACACACAAGCGCACAGATGAAAAGGTAGGAGGGCGTATGCACACATGCTCAGCCTCACACACAAAAGCAGTTACAAACACAGACTGAAAGACACACATGCATGTGCACACACACACACACACACACACACACACAAACACAAACACGCAATGCAGGCTCCTCAACAATCCCTCAAGGAAAGAACCTCATTTGTTTCACCATGGAGACAGAGGAGGTGGAAAAGGACATTTGGCCCTTAGAGGACTCATATGTACAGTACAAGGCAACCTGTCCACACACACACACACACACACACAGAGAAATGATGAACACATATACACTGCTCCATTTAGTCTGTTTTCTCTGATCATTTTCTGCTGATTTAAAAAAAAAAAAAAAAAAACACACACCCTTAGATTTCTTGTTTACTTTGTTGTTTGCATTCCAATATTTCCTAAATGAACGCTTGAGGTCTTGAGCTAATATGCACTGTGCACTGGGTGTAGCACACCGTTTTAGACTGTATGCATTTATATCATAACTCCTGGGTGAACGATTTTTGAGCACACACACATCAGATGAATGCACGCACATGCACACAGACACACACACACACACACACTCCTAAGGGCTTGCTGAAGGGAGTTAATCTTCATATCCTCCCCTCTTCATCATTAAGACCGCTAAAGGCCACAGAGGATCTGTTGTCCCCGCTGACGTCAATCATGAAAATCATCATTTCCCTCCGTTCCTTCTCTCATTACACACACGCACACTCGCCCACAAACAGGCAAACACACTCGCCGCACACATACCTGCCACCCACTCCGCACTACATTTCCTCCAGGAGGGATACTACAACAATCGGCTGGATGCCCGGCCCGTTCGAGCCTCGGGACGGTGGGGTTTCTGTGACCAGCTGTCTGGATCCATTAGTGGCCCAGACAAGACTGCCCCCCCGGCTGAACTGGCAGCCGCCCCCTTACCCCCCCACACACACATGCAAACCACGCATCATTAGGTGTTATGTTGGCCCTGACACTTGCTGCATCCCTCCGAGCCAGAGATAGTGGGACGGACAGACCACTGGGCTGCTTAAAAGTGGTTTTGTGATTGATGATGACATGAAGGGAAGAAGTTTTGAAGGGGCTGTGCGGCTGGTCGTCATTATTTTTGGCTCTCGCTGCGAAGACACCACGGAACCGATGTCAAGTTGAAAGAGCTTGGTGTGTTTAAAGTGGCAATCTGTGACATTTTACGCAAGCGAAAAGCTGTTCCGCTGCCTTCTTTTGATAGAACACAACACTGATGAAACCCATGCCCGTTTTAAGAAAGCTTGTTGTAAACGGCCGATGTCTGGCAGGGTCTTTCCCAGGAGGAATCCGAGTCTAGCACACAGGAACAGGAAGTGACACATTTCACATTTATATTTTTACCACCCATTTCTGATTGGCTGGAGGATGTGTGTGTTTTTTTTTTACAGATCTGTCACAGAGATATCCAGGGATTTTCTTGGGATTTGGGACCCACCATCCCCCCAAAAAAGTGTACATTGTAAAAAGGAAACTTGACCTGAGACAGAGCATGAATACATCAAATGTTTCCTTTTTTCCAAATCTGATAGATAACATCATAATAATGACATCAAGGTAGACGTCTCAGTAATTTGAGGCATAATCACAGCTTCTGCCAGCTTTAAGAACAAGTTTTGACTCTGCACCGTTACATGAAGTCCCAGTGATGGTGGTATTTATTTACATCTAATTTGATGGACCTGTAGTTTAGATTAAGAGGAAGTTAAAGGCAGAATGAGCAGGATTTGTCGGTGGTTCGGACCTTGAGAGGGGTGTTTTGTTGTTGTGTGATGTTTGCCTTGAAGATCTCAAAGGGAATAACTAAAGCACATAGAAATTATAGGACACCTCTGGTAAATAGTGAAAAAAATGTCTGTAAGGTGGCTCGTTGTTTAAATGCGTAGAGGGATTCAGCCGCCGGATCATAAAGATCTTGATTTCAAAGCCGCCGGGAGTTGCTCCCAGCTCCTGGTGCTGTTGTTGTGACGGCTGAGGTAATGCAGCATCCTGTTACGTTGCTGTACGGCTGTTTCCCCCGAGGAGGCCTTGTGTATCCAGCAGGAGAGAGCAGAGCAGGCTACAGGAGCATTATACCACATTAAGACAGGGATTAGAGCGGCCATGCTGACATCAACATATTAGTTAATTGAGAAGGGGGGATATACATGTTTACTAAATCCTCTTTGGGCTCAGACGCAGGGATTGTTCGACTGTGCACGCACACACACTTTTGGATGTCAGGACGTCGTGCCGGCCACAGGCTGCGGGCAGCGTGGCTTTCTGAGTTAACAGGTTGCAGCCAGTGTTGCTGGCAACTGGCTCTTCAAAACTTCAGTACAAGTGACCGGATGATGTCAGCAAATTGAAGTTTGCTCTAGCCCTAATTATGTTATTTTATGTTTATTTCAAAGGGAACATGCAAGTCAAGTCAAGCCAAATTTATTTATAAAGTATATTTAAGTACATGAACGACAGCCAGCCAAAGTGCAACAATTACAACAAACAAAAACAGAGTCTGATAAAAAAAAAATGATATAATAATAATTATAATTTATTTATAAAACATTTACTGTAGTCCCTCTTAAAGTAGGGCATGTCTATGTTGTGTAGAGGAAGGCACGGCGCTCATGAGACGTCTTAGGTTAGAAAAGTATTATGTAGACAACATATCAGCATTGTTTCCCATGGATTGGAAATGGTAGCGGGATTTGTTGCTTTACTTTAGAGAAATGAAGTTGCCTTGGTTTGATTAGTTGCCAAACCCATAGTGACAGATTCGTCACCTTGGCGACAAGACGAAGGCATGGCAAGTTTGTTTGAATGTCTCGTTTCATTCACGAAGAAAATTCAAAGTGCTTTACATAATGCATAAAGGCACTTTTAATAAAAGTTTTTTTTAAAAAAAAGCAAAGATCAACAAGAATTAAATTAGAATAAAAGAATAAATAGTCTAGCACTAAATAAAAGGCAGTTTTTCATCCTGGATTTGACAGAAGTCAGAGTTGGGGCAAGTCTCCCTGGAGGTTTGCTCCCTCTGTGTGTCGTGTAATAGCAAACTGCTGCTCCACCGTGTTATTTTTTTCTTTTCTTTGTTTTTCTGGAAAGTTATCAGACCGGTCCTGGATGATCGGAGATATCTAGCGCTGCGAATCAGAGAAGTATGACGTGTGTGTCGCGCAACAGTGACTGTATGCAGCATCAGCTTACAGGCGATCACAAGAATCTGCCCTTCGCCCCATTTACCCAGCACAGGACAGGCAAAAACAGGCACATGCATTTTTATTATTTTTTTTTTTTATTTATACATGTCCAATCAGGTGATGGGCTTTATGGAAAGCGATCCATCCCCCCAAAAAAACACTCTCTAAACCTCCTTTCAAAAAAGTCAAGGAGGTTGAGAGGAACCAGAAGCCCAATGTCTGAGCGCTGCCAAACCACAAAATAAACGCCGGAGAAGCCTCGGCGTGCCTGTTTCCAGTGACATGCACCGGCTCACCTCGTCGCATCTGCCTTGAGTGTGACCGTGGAGCAGGCCTGTGGACACACAGGTTCGCCTTGAGGAGGACATGAATCTGTGCTATAGCAGCCTTCACCTGGTTGTAGCTCAATAAATAAACTTTGATGGGTAATTTGCACCACCAGTTGCAACAAGTTGGTGGGTCACATACTCAAGGCCGAGGCCAGAGCTATTTGTATTGCCGTGACGCTGCGGCTCATGTATAATTCATCCATTATGTCAAGTCAAACTAACAACCTTTTCCCCACCCTGTCCTCCCCCCCTCCTCTTGCACTTTTCTCCCACTGGCCTCTGTTGTTGTCTCCTCTTCTCAGCCCACTATCGCTCATTCTCTCTGCTCTGTTCTTCAACTCACCCATTGTCTCGTCTCTAATTTATCCTCTCCTCGTCTCTCCTGCTGACTCTGCCAGCCACCAGGGCTCAGAGCAGCGTCATAGTGGAGCATCTCCAAGCCCAGGGCACAACACACCCAGAACGCTCTGCTGCATGGAGAGAGACACACACACAAAGAGAAAGCCAGACAACAAGAAAATATGTACGTTTCTGTATCAATACACAAAAGCAGACGTTCAAAGAACTTCCCAGCCTCGCTACATGCCAACCACCTGTTATATAATACCAAAAAAAAAACAACAAATCACAGAAGATTTGCTGCCTACATTTCACATTTGACTTTCAGCTCTCCTTTAAACCTTCCATCCTTTCCATTTTATAAGACAAGAGTGAAGCTCACACCCCACAGTTGCACCTGTATCCCTCCATGGATTTAGTGTTGCATCATGTGTTTTGTATCTTGTCGATAACTTGCAAACTTCTTCTGCATCTATTCAAATCAAACCAATGAGAATAGCTTCTCAACCGCACATAGATTTCAAATGATCAGAGTGTGAGACCTCGTGCAGACTTGAGGCGAAGAAGCGATTCTCGGGAAAGTACGTGATGCCGACATTGAGACCCCTTTCAACCCCCGAGGAGGCGTCAGTGTCCATTGCGAAGGAAATTATGCACTCTGCTTATGTTTGTATTTCAAATCATGCAACCGCTTTTATTCTATATGCCATACTCATGCATATTCTATGTTCACATTTTGTTATGATAGCTTCTACGAGTGTTTAAGCTCACTGTGTGTGTTGATGTGTGTGCAGAAAACAAAAACACTCCCAGGCTGCGGTGTCCTCACTCCACTCTGTGTCGTCTCTAGTCGAGGTGAGGCTGCTGTGTTTGGCGAACTGAGCTCCTTGTATTAGGGATTGAGTCGAAATGTTGATTTTTAACCCATTACGCTCATCACCTTGTATCTAATGACCTAGCAAGGAGACAGGAAGGCCTTGTTTTCTGCTCGGCAACAGTCATAACCGTTCAGAATTGTAAAAAAGGGCTCCTTTCCTCAAAACTCACAGCTTTGACATTGTTGGCGTTCAGAAACGCTGTTTTCACTGAAGCATCAAATGTGGTTCATCGCTGTGTTTTTGAAAGCGCTGAATTTCAAACGTGAGGTGTCTCATTTCGCAGCCTGTCAACATCCAGACACCTGCCTCTTACATGCAACAGAGAAACAAACATAGATCCACCCTGAATAAAATAAGTAAAGTAGGTCATGAAAATCTGACACCGGTCCATGTATGCACAGTCTTTATTATTTGCATGTTAAAATAAATAAATAAATAAATAAATAAAGGATGGAGGTTCCAAATGCTCTATGTACAAGCTTTTTCCATTGAGACAACATGCAGTAAGTCTGTTTAAATATGTTTCGGATGATATAAGCTCACGTTATCACGCCTACCAGGCTCACAAACACACAAGCCACAGTGCAGGAGCAAGTCTGAGGATGTTACATTTATGTCTGTGCACGAGGCCAATGGTGAGTGCTCAAGGAGAGGAATTTAAGAGCAAAAAAATCTTCATTTTTGCACATTTTATACGTTCATCTTGTGTCAAAAAATGCAAAGATAATACCTGAAAACCTAATAAAACAGCTTTGAAATGTGAATTCATGCCTGTTGGTATTTATAACTATCAATACAATCCTTAACTTTAGAGTAATGTTAGTCTTATTTATTATCCATCTTTCACTTTTATATGAATACATGTTATTCTAGACTGAGGTGCACAAAACTGAAATTATGGCTTCATCTATATTTGCTAAAATTTAATATTTCCCTAAAGCCGTGGCAGCTAAAGACTGATGAAACTAGCAGGGAACTTGCCTTAAGGGGTCATTTGTTGATGTTTTTTGGGGGGGTGGGAGGTTATTATAACATGCCCAAATTTTTTTAATGATTCCAGCTCAAAAATGATTGTTTCTTTCATGACCTGTTCCTGATTTTCTCTACATAATCTGTTCCTCGTACCTGAATAAAGTTGCAGCACTGTTCAAGTTAAATATTTAAATTCCCTGTACACCCCTGGCTGTGTTAAATTTGGCATTTAGCAAGATGTGGTGGAAAAGATCAGAAAGCCACCATTTTATGTTGCTGTAAATAAAAACATCTTGTCAGTGTTTCAGCCGTAAAAGTACCATAACATCACTTTTTTCTCCAGCTTTGTTAGTTATTAGGCCTGCCACGTGTAACTGAACACAGTCTTTATTATTCACACAAAGCTGTTACTCATATAAAAAAGAGATTAGGGGTGACGATGATGGTTATGACGATAGCAAATTGGTATTTTTAAAAATGTGTGAGGGAGACTTTGAAACCCACACAGCAGAGAATAAAAATCCCCCCGAAGAGCTGCCTGAAATGGAAACACAACGCACAAGCACCTCCGTAGTTCAGACAAGCAGCTCCACACTGTTTGATTAGCGCTGGTTATTTACTTTCTGCAGGATAAAGATGAGTCCCGTGGTGGAAAGTGAGACACAGCCAGCTGTTCAGCCTTTAACTCAGCCAGTCTCTGGTTGATTGCCAGTGGAGAAGCTCCAGGTTTCATCCCCCGAGGACGTCACAGAAAATATACTCTGCTCTGTCTTGTGTCTAGTTCGGCTTGTGAGTGATTTGTATTCATGAACAGTGATGGAGACAGAGACACACTGCTTTACAACATGTGCTGTCTGAATCGTAATCCTAATAAAAATCATGACGGCTATTTGAAGGTCATCGATGAGTCAAACGCAGAGGACAAGGGCTAAACAATTTTTTTAAATTTTTTTTTTAATCATTAAATTTGAACCTGATATCTACGGCATGGTTCATGATTTTGCTTTTGGCATTTAAAAGAACAACAGAGAGAACCAACAGAGAGAACCTAAAGTTCTACACCATCCATTTTATTTGGATTAAATGTATTCATATATATATATATATATATATATATATATATATATATGTATATATATATTTTTTTTTTTTTTTTTAGTTATTTAATTATTTATTTATTTATTTATTTATAATTCTGTTTATTTATTTACAATTTTATTTATTTATTTATGTATTTATTTATTTATAATTCTGTTTATTTATTTATTTATTTATTTATTTGTAATTATTTATATAATTGACTTAGGCTTGGTTCACTAATCTGTGATTCCCGTTCATGGCTCATTCACTGAGTTCATAAAGTGGGTGTACATGAAGAGTTTCATTCCAAAACTATTTACAGTATCCAGCGTTAGGAAATAAAGGCCACTGCTCACAAAAACAAAACATGTGCTTGTATGAAAGAAAAAAAAAATCACATCATGTGTTTCTATTAAAGTGATAAGTCATCTGGAAGAAGAATACTGGTGTCACTTAGAGTTGTAGCCCATTTCCTTCTCCCTTCTGTCTTTGTCTAATTTACATTTACCCCAACACTTTGGCACTTCATGCTGTGTGGGGTTTGATTTTTTTCACATTTACTCATCTCTTGTTATTTCAAAAATACAGCCTCCGTGGTGCCAAACCTAGCTTGAAATTAACTTCTGCTTGGGAAACAAAGACAATAAAGTGACGGTGACAATAAAGTTTGTGAGGCGACATATTTTGAGCGATTAGTTCCTGGCGAAGAAGGTAATTCCATCGCTTCCTGTGGGTGTCAGGTGATTGACAGGAAGCAGAGCGTTACGTAATCACAGAGGATGCTGATTGGTGGAAAGTTTTAAACGTATCCCGTGTTTGCATGGCGACACGCCCGCCCCCTAGCCTCGCTTATCCAATCAAAAAACCCGAAATATTCTCTGGTCCAATGAGAAGCCTCACTCAAACTTCTAAGCAATCCTTTCTTGCATGACGGGTATATAGTTTTTTTCAGTCACTTCATATAAACCACAGTGGTATAAACCTACGTAAAGGCTCTTTTTTTTTTTTTTTTTTTTTTTTTTTTCCACTGAATGATGAGTTTGTAACTATTTTACCCAGGTAATAAGACTACTCCACGCTGATTTATATTGTTTCATTCCTGTTCTGGGATGGTGTAGACACAGAGGATTAATTTAGGTATAAATAGGGGGAGACTTTGTGACCGCATCTGATTTGTACCATGAGTTTGCTGCGATTTTCCTGTCTGATCTAATGATCCTGTTTACAAGTCCACTGCGTTTCCTCTGGACACCAAACGCGGAGGAGCAAAGGCTTGTGCTTGCTCCCAAAAGCGATCTGCGAGCAGAGCATAAAATGAATGCAAAATTTAAGATAAACATGGCAGCACAGCTTGCTCACCACTTGTTCCTTCTTCTTCGCCTCTGTCTTTCCCTATTTTGGTCTCGCTATCTCAACCACGGGCCTCCCACAGCTTGCCCTGTGATGTGTGTGTGTATGAGTGTGTGTGTGCGTCTGCATCTGTGGGTGAGTGTGCAGCCATTTTTGCTTCTGGCTTTGTTTGACTGACAAGGGGAGTTGGAGGTTTGCGGTGTGTCCAGTGGAGTGCCGTCGCCCCTTCCCAGACCACTTTGACAAACTCAGAGCATGTGAAAATGCTTTTCCTGCCAACAATGGCTCTTTTAACCTCCTGAGAAGCCTTACACACACATACACGCACACACACACACTGGACACATGGCAGGTAATTAGTCTGAGACTCTGAGACCTCAGTGCACGAGCGCGCACACATACACACACACACTTACAGCATGTTCAGCTATAAGATATAAGCAGAGTGTGGTTGAAATGATCGAGTCAGCAGCCGGTTGCAGATTAGTGGCAGTTTTACATTGTTCCCTGATTTCTGTCACCTGTAACAAACATGATAACTTGCAAGCCAAAGAAACCAAAGGGAAAAAGCCTGCACAGCTCAATCAGAGACAATTACATCAAAGAACTGTCGATTTGTTGCATGTGGTAATACAGTTAATATACAGTTAATACAGATATATGTGGCGGACGAGGCTCTGCTCTTTGAAGGAGCTCCTCGAGGAATCCTCGCAGCATGAGGAGTTTGCTGGGAGCGATAATCCCCCACTATAGTGAATCATATGAACCATAACATAACAGGATTCAGAGATAGCAGTGGGCCTAGTAAACATGCATGAACATAAATCGGAGTTGGCCAACATAATCCAGAAATGCTCGAAAATAAGCCGGAGGACGTTGGGGTGGCAGGAGCTGAAACAAGTGGCGATGGTATGAAGATCAACAGAGCAGTGTTTTTTTTATTATTATTATTTTTATTTCCTTTTTAAGTTGTGTTTTCAATTCAGTTTCATTTCAGTTGGTTTCCAGAGCGGGTTTGCTTGTTTCAGTTTCGTTTTTACTCATTCAAATTATTTAGTTTTAGTTTAGTTTTTATTATTTTCACTATTAGTTTTAGTTTTTTTCCTCTTTTTATTATAACATGTGGCTGTTTGCCAGGGGAAAAGACTGAAGATGTTCAGAGCAGGTTTTGCACTCCAAAGCCAACACATTGTGAAGGCAGCTGACTCCCAGTCTTAGTAAACATCAGCACCAACACTTCCTCATGTGTGTTGACAAATTTGTCCAAACTGACAAAGACTAAAACTAAAGATTTTTATTTTACTTATTTTTGAAAGTACACAAAATCGTACCTGTTAGTTTTCTTTTTTTTCTGAAGTCTAGTTTTTATTTTCATTTCACCCAACTAAAATGTTTTTTCACATATAATTTTATCTTTAATTTCGTTTTAGTTAACTATAAGAACCTTGTAACAGAGTGAGGACGGGAACTTACAGCTTACAAAGAGCATTTTGAACGCCTGAGGGAATGTGACCGGACGAGCTGGTCAGCTGATCATCGATAAGCTGCTGATGTTGATCAGCTGAAGACATATAGCAGCTGCAGCTGATCAGCCGTGAAGAGAGACTTTGGTGTTACTGAACAAACGCGACGCTCTGTCTGAGTGTTGTTCTGTTGTGCAGTGTTGTTCTGCATGAGCATGTCACTTGATTATAGAATGTATTTATGTATTTATTTTTATTATTTTGATGAATGCGTTTTGTTCTCAGGTATCTCTTAAAAAGGATATTTCAACCCTGAAAGTCTGATTAATAAAAGAAACCCAGTTTCCAGAATAAAATGTTGCCATTTTGCATTTATAAAGACCAAAAATTGCTCTGAAATCCATGTTTCTGAATCAATAATATGTTTCATATCAACATTTAGCTAATGTGGTGAAGCCTGCATCAATGTCATGTGAATGTTAACATTCACGCATGCTAACGTAGGCTCACTGGCGACTTTAACCACTTTTGTTTGCTTGGTTAGCTTTATCACTAACAAAAACTACATGGTTAAGGTTAGGAAAACGTTCATCATCGTGGTTAACATTACAAACATTAGCTAATGTTCGCTAAAAATAGCTTGTGAGTGTAGCTACAAACAAACATAGCCTTTACGTGACACAGGACACTGTAGAAGCATAAATGATGGCACAACACTTGAACAAATCCAACATTTTTTTTTTTTGAAAGCTTTTACTTTTTCTGATCTAACCGCTTCGTGTTTCCCGGGGTTTGAAAACCTCTGGCGCACAGGAAGGGATGCATTTTACATGAGCAGCTTGTTTGAGATAAATTGAAGAACCGGATCGCTGGCACGGACGGCAACAGCCACTGTGGTTATCTGAGAAAAACCCTGATCCCTGGGAAATGCAGTGCAGAAACACCACGGCGCTGAGACGGACACAAAATACAGCAAACCTTGGATCACCGCTTGAAACCGTGCAAGCGAGCCCTCTTTGCTGATCGGACCCATCTGATGTTCCTCCACATCTAAAACAAAACTGAACGGCGACCGGCCCTTACATGTACAAAGTCTTCTTTCATCCGGCTGTTCACTTTATTAGCATTACTGGAATCCACTCAAAGCAGAAAACGCACACAAGTGAGAGCCAAGGCCTGAATATGATCACAGCGTCTCCTGGGATCCCTCCTCTATAGTTAGCGCTCGCTTACGTTTTGGGCCCAGACAACGGCGGAGACAAAGACGACACGCAGCAAGAGAGCAAAGGTTTGACGCCCCAGCTGGCACCGGTTAGCTAATTAGCCTCTGTTCTGGTTTGGCCCATCGCAACTTCACGACTCATCGGTGGCTAATGAACGCTGTTTGTCCGTCTCCAGCTTGCAAAGGGAACCATATGCCGCAGAGGACACGGCGAGGAGTGGGTATCGGTTCCAGCAATGACCAAATGTTCACTGAGCAGGTCCTCTGTTGGCTTTGTGAATGGTTGTTTATCTCAGCGCTGGTCGAGGACAAAGGGCACACACACACACACACACATGCAGATACCCATACACGCACTGATAAAGGCTGGGAGCCTCGCTGGAGTGAAGTGACAAAATTCAAGAGAGGTCTTGAAATTTGTCCAAGTAGTCATTACCCGCAGGACTTAAGCCTCATAATTCAGACCGCTGAGTGAGTTTCTCATCATTCAGAAGCACCGACCGGGCGGCATCACACATTGCTGCTGGATGTGGCAGGTATTCTGTCGACGTCCAAATCCTTCAGACGCAGACAAAAAGTTGAGGGGAAAATCCGACCTAAATGGAGCTCACGACTGGCATGGGTTATTTCTGATGTGGTCAGGAGCTCCGCTTTGTTCTCCTCATTCACTGAAGGGGATTATACGTCCATCGTTTCACATAGCTGTTGTAGATCTTGGCTTTGGAGTAACGATTGAAAAGAAATGACAGCTGCTGTGAATGTGTGATCTGAAGTGACCTTTTGGTTGAACTAGAGAGATGTGAGGTGGGCGGCGCTGTGAGTTATGGACTATTCTCCCCATTCAGGATTGTACCTTTAACGCTAACTTCAATATTACTCAATCAAGGGAGTCTCTCTCTACTCTCTATGTTTTTAAAAAAAAATCTCACGTCCCCACTGCAATACTGCAATGTACCTCTAGGGGTACGCATACCCCCCATTTGAGAACCACTGACTTATACATGTAACTAATTTCTTTCCTGTGATGTGATGTTAAAATCACTAATAAATAATGAATAATATCATTTTATGAGGAACATGCCCAACACTGGCCCTAGAAACAATTAAAGGTGCAAAATTAAACGCAAAATTAATGACTGAGTCTGCATGGTTATCATAGCCAGCCATGTTCACTGATAAATTATGTTTTTTTTTTGTTTGTTTGTTTTGTGTTTTGTATGTTAGTTGAGTGTAAATGTCCTGGGCTCGTTGGAGAAATAAAAGGGAATCCAATGTAATTTTTAATAGTGAGTAAAAACCGGCAGTAGATATCAGGCTGTGTTGTCCCTGCGCTGACATTCAACAGCCATGCAAAGAAAAATTAACGGCCGAGAGACACCGATTTCTCACCTCAGTGGACCAGAATGCATTGCAGTGACGAGACGTGTTGCGTGAAGCCTTCGTTCATTCACTTTCCAGTTGTTCCAGACATCCACTTGGTGGGAACTCACACCCCGAGGTAGGAATCGATGGAGAACGTTGAGGGAAAGTGGGTGCGCCAAAGTAAATTACAACACATATTCACAATAATAATAAAAAAAAACCTTGACTGTAAAGTACTGAGCATCACACACTGATTATATATTTCAGCGTCCAAGGGTGGATTTTTCCTTTGAAGATTAAGTGGGTGTGAGGAGATGGATAGCTGAAGCTTACAATTCCTGTTTACAGTCACATCTGCGGTGCTCACACGATTTTGTGTCAACCTTGACAGGCATTCTCCTCCGCTGCCTTTTGTGATTCCTTTCATCCACGGGAACAATGCAGCCGGTGAAGGAAAAATAATAATAATATAGCAATTTTCTTATCAACGCAACAAAATGCTGCGAAGATAAAGGAACAAAACAATCACATAAACAAACAGAGTAAGAGGATTTAAGCTGCGGGCTACATAAAGGCCCACGCAGCAGAACAGAATGATCTTAATGGTATTGTTACAAAAATATAAATTTACATAAAAATAAAATGTCACTATCGGTGAGAGAGTCCACTCCACAGCCCAGGGGCCGCTAAGTACCACAGCATCAAATTGAAACCGGAATGACAGCTGATAAAGAAGTGGCGCCTGTTTTGCAGCTAAGAGTTTAATTCAAATGGATATGTGGCATTACTGAGAGTGTATTCTTCCCTCACACACACACACACACGCACAAATTTCACCTTGGTCTCCTGAAATTTCATGAAATGAGCATGATATTTTGAAATGCAAATCACACACTCCATGCACAAAAAAGTGACTGAGTTTCCACACCTTGAGAGGATTACCTGGAGGAGGCCTGAATGGAAACACGCAGCAGCAGTTTGACGCTGAGATGGCGGGGAGGTCGTTGCTGTTGGGTGGGTGAATATTTCCCCTTAATGATCTGTGTTCAGTTCGCAACTCAAACGACATTTGTTTGCTCAAGTCCCACAATCACACAGGGAATTCGTTCAAACTCACGAAAATGACCAACAGGAGCGTTTCCTAAATTAGTTGCACATCCGACTCAAAGGACGGTTCCCTGAGCGATGTGGCTTTTAGCTCGCTAGCCACTCAAAAGACGTGGTTAAGGTTAGTATGAGGTCATTGTTGAGGTTAGGAAAGTGTTTGTCCTGATGGTTATGGTTAGAGAAAGTGAGCCAGCTGAGGACGAAAACTGCTTTCGCTTGGATTTGGAACCTGGATCGCCTGAGTGAAAGGTGCACTGATCAGCCACTTTACGTTAAAATTATAGTTATATATTGTTTACAGGACCACTAGAAGCTGCTCAACTTTAAAATGTAACTATCAGTGATGCACCCGAATCCAAATTCATATTCAGCAAGTATTAAATAATGGCTTTCTGCCGGATAAATTAAATATTTTGCATTAACTTTGGCTTAAAATGTTGCTTCACACTCTGAGTTTATTTGCGAAGGGCAACACTATTTTGACATCCAGTTCTTTAATTTGAAGTAGTGCTACATCTCATCCAGCACAGCTGATGGAAACAGACCAAAAGAATAGACAATGACAATGACAATGAAAAAATGTGAATAATATTATAATTATTTTGATTTGCAGAATGCATAGTTGTTAGGGTGAATTTCCTAAACCTATATACTAGGCAGGAATTTTACATTTATTTGTGGTTAAATTCCAACTATGAAAAAAAAAAAATTATATATTACTTCCAGTTTTAGCCACGCCCACTTCCTCTGAATCTGAATCCAAATTATTTTGACCCAAAACAAATACAAATACAAATATAAATTGTGTATTAGTAACTATAGGTCGTAATAAGCTGCTGTACAAACGACCGGTGGGTTTTTTTTATTTTTTTTGCTGAGGGACAGTCTCTGTTTTCTCTAGTTTTCACTTTCAGCAAAACTTTTTTCTGATTTGAGCCAGAACCTCACACTAATTGTACGTAAGCTGCCTGACCTTGTTGACCGAGGCAGTTTTAATTGATGGGTGATAGGCTTAGTCATCATTGTGCAAACTCAACGACATTAAGTCCAACATTATTTTACCCATATTGTAAACACAACATTAACCCTTACCCCCCGCCACAACAACAGTACATTAATAATGACAAACACAGAACAACAGCACCCCCCCCCCCAACACACACACACATACACACACACACACACACAAATACAAAAACACCAATAATAAAAACAACCCCACAACAGCAAAGTATGAAAAAACTACAGCTTTATGGTTACCTTTAACAATAAATGTTTGCTTTTCCGACATCGACATAGCCCATTTGTTGCCATCTTGTTCTTCCATTGCAATGCAATGGGGCATTTTGCTTGTGGAATACACATATCTATGACTAAAACAGCCACTAAACGCAACAAGTACTACCTCAACACAAAATCACTGTGGAATGAGAGCTGTTGTTTTGTTTTTGTGTTTTGTTGCATACTATTGTTTACTATTGTTTTTATATTGCTTCTTATATTGCTTTGAAAGCTTATAAAGCATTTTTTCTTTTGCACTATTTAATTGTGTTTTTATACTTAACTTTTTTTTTGCACTGTTTGCACCGTGGATAAGGTCAGAGTGATTTTTTTTTTTTTTCGATTCTTTCTATGTCTGGCACATAACTGCGGAATTGACAATAAAGCATCTTGAATCTTAAATCTTGACTCTTGAATCTTGAATAAATATTCCTTATGTTTCAAGAGGATGTTGCATGGCTGTCCTGTAGCTGCGATATATGAATGACTTTGGCTCGAGGGGAAGCTTGACCTTGACGATTTGGTCGGATAAGCAGTGAAACAACGTTCCCTTCAGTTCATTACGTTTAATAGAAGGGACATTGTTGATGAATCGGTGCAGTTTTGCCGGAGTGATGAAGGAGCGCATTAGCCAGTTATATCCTAGCAGTTTTAACCGCGTGCTCATTCTTCTTTGCAGCTGAGCGTCTCTGCATGCCTCCTCATTTATATCCTCTCCCCAAGCCTCCGATCTATACTCTGAAGATTCCCATGAGCCCGATTGAAGCAAAGCGCATAATTTCGATATCAAGCCCTTATCATCACAATCTCCTGCTACTGCTCTTTCCAAGGAGGTAAGATCACTAGTTCCTCAAAAGGTCAAACAAATGTATTTATTTATTTTTCTCTCTTCCTCATAAGTGACAATAAAAAACTAAATTTAAAAAAAGTTGATGTAGCCGTGTCCTTATGGCTTTATGGACAACTTCTAGTTTTCACTCAAAATTCAAAATTGTTCAAAATTTGTGTTCTTGTCTGTGTTTTTTATTTCTGTAATTGTTTTCAAGTAGAAACAGGTATCTAAGAGCAAACTAAACACTTTTGCCCAAATAACCCATCATTGTGCGTTAGTAACCGTGCCCCGACTCTGAAATCTTTTTCCAACTTAGCATTCAACCACAATTGAACAAACCTAGAACTTCTCTGTCCTAATGTCAGTTTTGGGGATATTGTAAGTAATTTTTGAGATTCAAGTTTTAAATTTGCAAGAAAAAAAAAGGATATTCTCTGAGATTAAAGTGATCAATTTAAGAGAAAATCTTTTTTCTTATAACAGTAACAAGGAATTCCTGACGATTTGAGTCCAGAATCTCAATCTTCTCATCAGCATCTGGACTTTGAAGAGACATTTCCGTGACTTTGGTCGATTCAGAAGAAAACAATGTTGTGATTCTGGGCTAAAATCAGCAGGATTTCCTTGTTACTAAATCTCATTGGAAAGTAGAATTTGATGAGGTTGTCAGCTGCAGGCCAGATACACGGCGAGCAGCAGCAGAGTCAACACATGAGGAGCCTTGGCCAAAAAGTAAAAGAAGAACTATTTTTCAAGGTTTTTTTCCCACATAAATGTATGACTTTATAATCTCAAAATTTTTATAATCTTTTTATAATCTCAAGTTTTTTTTTCGTAGAAATTCATGAGTTTTTTTTCTTGTAAATTTGCAAAGTTTTTTCTCTCAGAATATTAATCCCCCTCCCCCAGCTCCATCATTTTTTCCCCTATAATGGTCCTCAATATGCCGTTGTGCAGTTTTGTAGTCTGATATATCAACATTGTTTTTAAGGATGATCAGAAAAGCACTGAGCGCCTTATCAAGCTGGCTGCTGAGAAGAGAAAAGAGAAAAGAGCTAGCAGTGGGTGTTCAGCTTGCTCTTAACAAGCTGTTAGTAACCAACTAGTCTGACTTTAAAAAAATAAAATGAAAAAAAAAACAAAAAATGGATAATGGTCATGAGAATATAATGATTCAGTAACAGTATACAGAAATATAACCTAAACAGGTAAAAATGTTCAGTGTTTGACATTACTCATATAGAAATACACTATAGAACTGTGTGGCAGTGCCATACTAAAGCATTCACTTTAAAGCGTTATTTTGAACGTTTGGCCCATTTAGTACAATTTATCTGCATTTTACATTGCAATAAATCATTTTGCAAATCATGCAGGGCTGCTAAAGATTTCACAACATAGAATCAGAATCCCTCAAATGAATGTTTGGTTGAAACAGCCGCCTTATAATATTCTGCTTATGCAGCAAACAAAGTCGTAAACTTTCATAAACCACAGAACTGATCATTTGCTGTGTAAATCAAACGTTTCCCCGGGGACTATTTTCCCCGGTGGAGGGACTGTGTCACTCAGCCCAGTTTCAAAAACATCCAAACACAACAGTGCTGCTGCTTTTAGGGAAATGATTGCGGAAGACTTTATTACAGTGATGGAAAACTGATGTGAAGAAAGTCTGAAGTCTCTGAAAGTTCAAACCAGTGGTTGGATAAAAGGGAGGAAAAATGCTGGAAAAAGATTAGAAGAAATGTGCAATTTATACATCCTGTAGATGTTATGCTGAATATGCAAAATCACTTGTGTGGTCCTTTAACTCTAACCTTAATGAAAGTCGCTTCCCTAAACTTCACTGTTAGAAAATGGCATGCCCACGTCTTCCAGTTGGAATAATAATCCTTCTTTGGTGCAGCACCTTCACATTATTTGCATTCGCAGTGCATATTCTGTGTTTCAGACTTTGTGCTCATTTCACAAAAGTTTTTGGAGACCGTTTGGCAGGTTTCAGTCTCTGCACTCACACCTTGCTTCACCCCCTCCTCCTCAAGACTGTGTCAGGTTATATAGCCGCCAGCGGTGGTTTGGGGAGCAGAGACGCTTAGTCGAGTGCAAACCTTTGTAGTAAGAGGGGCTGCTTCCTGTCCTGCATTATTAATACCTGATGTTCACAGTTGACCTGCCGCTCAGGCGCCTCCCTCACCAGGCCTGCCGAGGGTGGAGGAGTGTGTGATTTGAGAGGAAGGGAGTTAAAGTAATGGTGCATCATCCAGGATGGACATAACACGCCTCGCTCATTGTGTGAAATGCCCCCTATTGATAGCAAATTGCTTATAAATTGCTTAATTCTCATCAGAGTCTTATTGGCCGGGCTTGGGAGGCGCTGTACAACTAATGGCAGTCAGCTCCGTGCGGCAAGCCTTGCAATTTGTTCTCCGTAATCTGCCTTAGTTCAGCTGGAATTGTCCATTTATTGCTATCTTAAATGAGGCCAATTTTATCCAAATACTCAGCCATTTTAAAACTTGAATGTAATATAGATAATTTGCCCTGAAAAGGAATGGAGAGAAGGGAGTGGATGGGGAGGGGGGGGAGCAGCGATCAGTCACAAAGCCCTGGGAGAAAACTTCACTGACAACCATATAATGAGCTTCTGTAAGGATCTCCCACCATTTTATTGTGTCTTTATCTTCTCTCTCTGAACTGGGAGGGTGGAGGGAAAAAAAAATTAAATAACGGACCGCAGGTTCGGAGCAAATTGCCCATGCTTATTTATTCAGAGATGTCGCCCCATGGAGCAACCAACCCCCTGGGTCTCCTCACAGGCCCGAGCAAGCGCCAAATCGCATTCAGACGAGCTGCTTGGAAGGGGAAAATAACGGTGAATGAAAAGAAAAGAGCAGAAAGAGGAAAAAAGGGTCGTTTTTTTTTTTTTTTTTCCAAGGAGCTGCAAAAGAACAGGGGCGAGGCGACAGATAAAGGAGGGAGATTACAATCCGGGGGTCTGGGAGGAGGTCGAGAAAGAAGAGAGGAAGGGGGAGGTGGATTAGGGGGAGAGATGAAGGGAGGTAGGAAGAAGAGGAGACTTGAAAACTGAGGCCTAGACTTGTTTGTTTTTTGTTTTTTTGTTTTTTTTTTCTTACGAGGAAGACGACAGAGAGGAGAGGGAAAGAGTTTTGGAGGTCTCGGGTGGAAAGTGATCAGAGCGGCGGATCACAGCGCTGGTTAGCTGTAGCCTGGGAGGGAGGGAAATGAGACGGGGAGGGGGAGACGAGAAGGAGGTGATGGAAACTAAGAAGGGTGGAGGCGCGGGGCGGAGGGGCGCTGGAGCGGCTCCCAGGGGTCTCGGAGGGAGAGGAAGATGGCTCGGCAAGTGCACCCCCCACTGAGATGCTCAACAGGGGGGCAGCTTTTTGTTTTGTGGAAGAAAAAAAAACAAAAAAAAAAAACTCCCCCACTTACCAACCCCCGACAACAACATGGCACAGGAGAGGCGCAGATACTCCACATTTTATCTGCTGGAGCGTGGAATAACAGGAAGGGGAGGTGAAGGGAGGGGGACTACTTCTTCTTCTGCTGCTGCTTCTTCTTCTCCTTCTTCCTCTTCTTCTTCGTCAATCTCTCATCTCCCACCCCCACACACACGTGCACACGCGCACATACACATGCACACACGCACCCTGCCCACCTACCTACCTACAGTGTTTTGCACAGGCATACACACACACACACACAAAATATACCTCGTCTGTTCAGCCTCCAGCGCGGCGGTTTATGTGGATCTAGAGCAGATTAGCAGGCTGAAGCTGCATTCTGTAATCGCCGTGATGGGCTTAAATAAAACTGAGTGGGGGTCTCCTCAAGGTTAAACTGACTGCACTCGCTTTAGTTACCTGATTTTTTTTTTTTTTTTTTTTTTTTTTTTTAAATGTTCAGGTACCGATCCAAGACGGAGAATGTAGTGAAATTTTTGATTGATCTGAACGTTGGAAGAAAGAAGAAGAAGAAGAAGAAGAAGAAGAAGAAGCTTAAGCCGTTCAAATAAAAATAAAAACAATTGCAAAGCTCATCCAGTTCGTTGCTGAAATTTACCCAGAACTTCTCCCAAATGCCGTCAGCTCCACTCAACAGCTAGTTTGTCCCTGAAATTATTTGCGAAATGAAATGAATAGATTTTTTTTTTCCTGCCACCTACTACCTTGTTATTCAATAAAAAAATACTTTTGGAGGTTCAATGGAATGCAAAATGAAAAAGATGAAATTTTTATTTATTTATTTATTCGTTTTCTTTTTTTTTTTTTTTAACTGATATTATGTCATGCAGACAGAAAGCCATCACAGGTATTTGAGTTGTTTTTTTGCCTTTGCGCTCTTTTGTGCCAGCGTTTAGTAACTTATTCATGATGCAGGGGACTCGCAACAGCAAACAGAGGAAAACGAGGAGCAGAAACAACAAAAGAGGAGAAGGTTAAAAACTGTACAGAAGCCACTGCAGAAAACCATTTAAAAAAAAAAAAAAAAAAAAAAAAAAACGAGAGTCAAACAGGAGAATTAGGGAGCGAAAATGGCAGGACGGGTGAAAATGTTCCACAGCGTTTCAGGTTGATCAGATGAAAGAAAGAGAAAGACAGAACACGAGACAAATAAAGTAGACGAGAGGAAAAAGGGACAGAGGAGGGGGGGGGGCAAGGCAAGAGGGTGGGGGGGGATTTCCCTGAGGGGGAGATGTGTTTGTGTATGAACTAATCTCTCTTTCTCCTCTCTCTCTCTCTCTCTCTCTCCCTCACACACACACACCCAGTCACCCAGTCAGTTGCAATAACACACTCACTGAGGTCGGCACAAAGCAAAGTCGCTCACTCACCGGCTTGTGCACACACACTCTCTCTCTCTCTCTGTCTCTCTCTCGCTTTCACTCTCTCTCTCTGTCACACACACACACTCTGTCTCTCTCTCGCTCTCGCTTTCACTCTCTCTCTCTCTCTCTCTGTCACACACACACACTCTCAGACACCTCCTCAGTGACGCCCAGCAAGCTGAGGCAAACTGACAGAAGAAGAAAGGGAAGGAAGGGAGGAGGGAAGGAAGGAGGGAAGGAAGATACCGGAGCTTGGAAAAACAAATTTTTGAACAAGTGGAAAGGGAGAGCGGCGAGAAGAGAAGAGAAGAGAAGAGAAGAGAAGAGAGGAGAAGACGGGGGAAGAGGAGAGAGGAGAAGAAAGTAGGAGAAAAGAAAGAAAATTGGAGGCATCATTCAGGTAAGACCTAATTTTTTTTTTTTTTTTGTCTTTTCCTTTCATTTTCTGTCATTACTCCAGCACGGTGCGCACTGTGCCAGCAGAGCACTGCCTCCCCGAATAAACAAATCATCGCACCGCATGCACACCCCACTGCATCATATCACATTGAGCAACATGATAACACACACAGCGCGGTGTGATCCCACCATATGCCGGGCTGACAGAAAACACAACGTGCCATTTGTTGCTGTGCAGCCGCTCGTCTGCAGGCGGCTCTAACCTCAGCCACCCTCGCTCTCAGGAAGTTCATGACCTCCCAGCCCGCTCACTGTTGTGTACGTGTGTAATGTAACGCGACCTCACGTGTGTAGGAAACTGTTTTTTTTTTTTTTAAAAATGGGAAAATTCAAAGGGAACTTTTCAGATCAGAGCTGTCGAGAAACTTTGAGAGATGTGTGCGTCGGTGTGCTGAGAGCAGGAACAGGCGAGGTGCATCGGCGCGTGTGGTAACGGATGTGGACGTCTTTTGTTGCTGCATGTGTGTGTGTGTGTGTGTTTCAGTGTGTGTGTGTGTGTGTGCCTGTGCGCTGGTGGAGGCGGCGCACGTACTCAATCATGTGTCAGTCTTGGTGAGTTGCAGAACGTGACAGATTGACAAACGATGAGAGGAGTGACGGCACGAGCGTAGACTGACGATGGCGTCCGTCTGGTTTTCTGTTTCAGGTTTTCTGGGATTCTGGATGAACAGGTGACAAGGCTTCACACCTGTGCATCAACAGCAAACGCTCGATTTTATTCACACACACACACACACACACACACACACATACACACACACAAAAAAAACAAGGCTGATACCTCCTCAGTGCCGGTGCAGCTGAGCATGATGCTTTCACATGACTCGGTGAGACTCAAGTGAAGTCAGTTAATTTAATCTACCTTCATGTGGCTCACTGCTAAAAAAAAAAAAATGGTTGCATGGGTTAAGTTTTTTTTTTTTTTTTAAATGTGTTGGAAACAACTGAAGGCAAAACAAACAAAGCATATCATGGTCAGGGAACGAGGGAGGGGAGGGACGTGTGGTGTGTTTTTCTGCTTTTGACCTTCGCTGTGTTTAGACAAAGCTGATGTGGGCAGAGGTAGAGAGAGAGAGAAAGAGAGAGAGAGAGACAGCAAACGCATGAATGGAGCCATTGTCTGGCGTGTGCGTGTGTGTGTGTGTGTGTGTGTGTGTCGGGGGGGGGGGTGATATGAATCATGTGAGAGGTTAAGCCCAGGAGTTGATGAGCTGCTCATAAACAAAATGATCATGTCAGTGTTGAACAGTAGTTTGACACATATTTTACGTTTGCTGCATCTCGGTCTGGCATCATCGTTGCTCACAAACAGGAAGTGATGCGTCTTTACTCAAAATGAACAGAAGAAGAAGAACTGGGTCGTGAGCATGAGCAGCGATAGCCGCCGTGGCTGAGCAGACACAGAAAAGAGCGCCACCTACAGGAAAAAAAAAAAAAAACTCAAACTCAAACTCAAAATCCAAGTCCCGCCCCCACTGTTTGATTGACAGGTGATCTCAGTGCTGGAACACCATTAAAAAAAAAAAAAAAAAAAAAAAAAAAAAAAAAGATCTAATGGAGGCTTCTTAAAGATCTAGTGATTTGTGATTTAGACTCCCGGATCAAATGACATGATTGAATCAGGAGCGTTTTATGTAAAGTTACCCAAAACATTAAAAACAGTAACTGTGGTGGAAATTTGTCGTCCAGGACATTTGATCACGGGCAACAGCATCACATAGAAAATCCCACTTTAACCACTCAACCTGTGTTGTTTGAGCTTTGAAAGGACAAATTTAATTATTTAACAGTTATAAAACAAAACATACTTTACATAATGCAGAGGGGTTTTTTTCTTTTAATGAATAAAATGGGCTTTTTGTTGTTGCTCTCAATGCATAGCTAATGTTAGCCACCTCCAGCTAACGCCAACAACAAAATGTTAATGTTAGCCACATCCAAAAAATAAAGCAACACAGGGGTCTTCAATGTTTTTCAAGCCAAGGACCCCCAAACTGATCGAGTGATGGTGCAGGGACCCCCCTTCAATATATATTGCATAAAATTGTGTTTTATATTAAACTGGGCCTAGTGACATGTATAAATGTACCTTGTTATTGCATATTCAATACTAAGCTATTCAAATAATACACAGGTTTATTTATTCAAGTTTTTTATTTTAAACGTGCAAGGTAAAGTGACAGCAAAAGGTAAAGTGGAAACAAAAATAAGTGATGGCTTATTAGTGCCACTGCCATGAATAAACATATCTGTAACATTGCAAACAATACTGAACTATTGAAATAATTAAGAGATTTGTGTTTTTTATTTTAAACATACATGTAGTAGAAAAAAAATTGGGTAATTTTTTTTTTTAAAAAAAATACATTAAAAAGCAAAAAAACTTCAGCCAAAAACTTCACGGACCCCCTGTTGAAGACCTCTGAACTGAATACTAATATACAAAACTAATATATAAAATGTGAGCTACTTAACAATTAGGGCCCGACCGATATGGATTTTTTGGGGCCGATGCCGATTCCGATATTAGGGAATAAAAAAAATCCGATAACCAATATATCGGCCGATTAAATTTTTACATTTTTGAATTAAAAAAAAAAGACAAAATACCTGCTTTGGATGGCTTAAATATAGTTCTAAACACTTGTTACAAAGATATTAATTGAAGGGAGAACATTTTACTATTTTCAAATACTTTTATTATCAGAAATTGTGTGGAACAAGCAGCATATGAACAATTTGAACATAAAACAAATCAAAAATATGATGTGCAAAAAGGCAGTATCATCATGTCATCATGTTTAGCTTTATGGTGCTGCCATAGGTTGGTTGTTTTTTGCTTTTTGCTTGCTTGATCCCTGGCTTACAGAAGCTGCACAAATATTACAGACAGCTTCACCAGTGACATCCTTGGTGAAGTACTACGTCCACCTTCTTTTGCCATCTGTAAAAAAACAGCAAGACATAATAAGCATTAGTTAAAAAATAACGCTACAAATCTGTCTAGTTACGTGGGCCATTTTGAAACTCAGACATTAAGCATTTGTCTTACTTGTGTTCACATGAATATGGCGTGTACACTCCTGGCCACTTCATTAGCCTAAACCTATTACTTTTAAAATGTTGTTGACTGTAAGAAAGCTGATAATTCTTCTTTATGGTTATTATTGAGGTGGTAGTGGGTGTTTGTGTGAGGAGCATCATATTGAGGTGTCTGATATTTTGTCAACCCCACTTACATGCACCAGAGGGTCAAAATACTCTGAACACTTCAACATGCTGCTCTGCACACCAACAAAAACACCCACTATCATCTCAGAAAACATAAAGAAATCTCTCTGACAGTGTCAACATTTATAAAGTAATACATTTATTAAAGTAGAATTCATCGTAGGGCTGTTATTGGTGTACATTACATTGCACAGTGTCTAATGAAGTGGTCAGTGAGTGTAATAAATTACAAATTATTAATAAATTATTATCTGATGTCCTCTAAACATGCGTTCACATTTTCTTTCCTCCATGAAGTTATAACTTGGACCAGAAACGCTTTTTTCTTCCTCAACGTCATAAGTTAAAAAACACAGTTGGTGCGCTGTTGTAAATAAATGCAGCCCATAATGGTTTTTGCACGGCGACGACGCGTTATCCAAATGTGCTCCGGTCTTATCTAGTGTGCTAGCATGCAAAGTGCTTAGCAAGGTAATATTTAAGCTAGGTTATCCTAACTTAAGCTTGCTAACGTATCAGTCAAGTGTGACAAACACAACGAGGCTCGCCATGGGGAATGGGAAACTTACTGAGTTATTGTTTAATTCACAAACTAGTTATAAACTTTCCATTGAGGCAAACCGCTCAGCTCAGTAAACGCGCTGTCGGCTCTTCCCTGTTTCACTGTTGAGCGTGACGTGAAAGGAGTCGGAGCGCCCTCTATTGGATACGTAACGCAAGGACATTACTTCTAAGAAAACACCATATTCCCTGCATTTTACTAGTGGAAAAATAAGTGTTAACATCGGCGTCAATCGGCCAACTTTTGGCCGATTACCGATTATTCCTTAATGGCTATAATCGGCCGATTAAATCGGCCAACCGATAAATCGGTCGGGCCCTATTAACAATATAAGAAATGACCAGTAATTCACGATTCCGACCCAGAGAACATAGCCAATAGGATTGGCCGATTTCACAAGACAACGTGGTTTGTGAGATCACTAATGTCTCACAAACAAACTTCTTAAGCGACAATGTATCACTGGGCTACTAGACTGTGTAACTGAAGTCTTGCGGTGAAGCTGGTGATGATAACGTTACTATTTAATAGAAATGGTCCTTACTTTTGCTTGGGGGACATGCAAAGATAACCAAAGGTACCCAGAGAAGCTAGATAGAGCTTGTTTAATTAATTTCCCCAAGCCAAAAACACAATTGGAGAAATGTCTGCGGTGGATCAAAGCCTGTGGAAGGCCACATGAACAACTAAATGTACATAAAATCAACAAAAACAGGGCTGTATGTTTTTGTTGATAGTTGCTATTTGTTCCAATTATCCAACTCGTTACATGACATTTTGCCCCATTCGCAACGTCGAGTCATAACGGTTTAACAAGCAGTGCAACAAAGTTGCCAGCTAACGTAGATAGCTAACGTTAAATTTCTATAACGTTAGATTGCTAGCTAGCTCGCTAACAAGTAACGTCAGCTAACGCAGTTGTTACTTTGTATCTCGACTGACCCTGAATGAGGTGGTTGTGTTTTCCTCATGCTACGCCAACACTTGGCATCCACTCTAACGTTAACATTATTAACGTTGTCATCTGCAGCTCCTTTATCAAAAAATTTGATGTTATGGACATATCCCTGGGTAAAATAATTTAGCCCTTTAGTTAAAACCTTCTTGGAGAATATTGTTATGTCATTCGTTAGATAATGTAGCCCTATATTATCGGGGATTAAAGCTAAATCATCTGACATCTTGAAGTTGCAACTGCCGAAGTGAGACCAGGTGATTGCATTGAGGTAGGCCAGTGGCTTGTGAGACATAGCAACAGTAACTATGCGTGCTACCAGCGTCGGAGTGGTGAATTCATACACCTGGCTCGGGTTAATAATCTTTTTAACTGGCTTACAAACCCGTTCGCCACTTTGTCAGCTGAGCGAAAACTTTCCAACCTCGGCACCGATTTGGACTCGATGTCCCTTCCATCTTTTATACGACCTTTGCTGTAAATGATGTCGAATTTAACCCCGATTTTAATAGATACTCCGAATGGTTAATGTTTAATGAGATGCCGCGTTGTCTGACAGACAGTTGCCGGTGTTGGCCGCTTGCCAGAGCCTCTTCACAGGCGTACATCTGGCTGATACGTCCACGGTACAATTACCATTTATAAGAAATGGGTGGTGCCGGGACGCAGTTATAACACATTAGATGAGCCATTAAAAAGCATTTTAAAAAGCATTTCAGGTGTTGGAGAGCAACAGTAAGCTGCTTCAGGTGAAATTAAAATCACTGCGGCGGGACTTTAAACAAGGGAGTCCAGATTTATGAGGCAATATCACTCCGTTAATGTCAAAACAAAGCAGCTCAAATCTTGTTCCTGTGTTTCGCTCACAGTTTAATGTTAAATTCATACGGCCAAGACTCCCCAGCTCCCTGTTTACCTTCAAGTGGAATCAGAGGAATTTTCTTAAAAATTGATGAAGTTTATCCTTATAGGGAGCTATAGCGCCACAGCCTCGCAGCCATAGTTTCCCTGTGCATACAGAATTATAACGCTAAGTGATGCGGAGAGCCGGCACCCTGGGGCCACGCGGAGCGAGAGGGTAGTCGTTTTTAAAATGCTATATGGATAGGCTTTGCTATTAAATATAAAGATAAAGAGGAGAGGAAGGAAAGGAAAGGAGAGGAGAGGAAAGGAAAGGAAACGAAAGGGGTAGAGGAGCACGGGGTGGATTGGTAGATGATGCTGAAGAATTAGGGACAAATCAGGGGAAGCTGGATGAAAATATGCCAAGACAACGAGGGCAAAAGCAATTTGGATCAAAAGCAAAATGGATTTTATAAAAATTATGAACATGGGATAATTTGAGAGGGAGATGGAGCCTGAGAGCCACGCGGAAAAAGACATTGTGTCAAGTCGTGGGGCAGAGGTCTGTCGTTTCCGCGTTCCTGTGTGTGTGTGTGTGTGTGTGTGTGTGTGTGTGTGTGTGTGTCAGAGAGGGAGTGAGAGAGACCGGGGGAGGAGGGGGTCTCTGCCACCTTGGCAGGAGAGTACATTATGGCTGTTTGGGCACATTAAGGGGCATTAGCTGGAGGAGCAGTCCTGAATAATGCATGGCCATTATTTATGAGCGGAGTGCATACGTCCTCTGAAGCGCACTGAACCTGGCACTTACACACACACACACACACACACACTTACTCTCTCTCTCTCTCTCTCATACACACACACGCACGCACACACAGAAGTCTCTGTTTTTCAGTTTTTCTCAGAGTCAAAATCATGCAAATGTGGCAAAATGTGTAGATGTATCTGTGTGTGTGATGTAAAAGAGGGAAAGGGAGAGATTGCATGACTATTTGTGTGTGTGTGTGTGTGTGTGTGTGTGTCTGCATGGGTGTGTGTGTGTGAGATTCACTACAGCTATTGTTCACCTCAAGCACACCCAGATCCTTTTTCCTCACCTGTTCCAACACGGCGGCGTTAAAAAGGGCGCCAGACGAGCAGCGCGCTCCATTGATTGGCCATTCAACTCCAACATGGCAACCAATGAGCCTATTAACAGATTCAGCAGATTCAATGAAGTAGCTCATAGGAGCACACTACATTACCCTCCTCCTCCTCCTCCTCCTCCTCCTCCTTCCACATGCTCTTATAAAATCCCCAAGCGATCCAAAACTTTCCAAGGACAATTTTTATGATTGCTTCTCCTCAAAGTTTCAGGATCCTCAAACGTCGTCGGTCCTCATCACATTTAAACCGCCTGGAGTCTCGTCCCGGAGTGAGATGGGCCGCCTTTTGACATCCACTCCTGCTAAAATTACTGCTGGCATGAACAGTGAGAGCCACTTTTGGACCATTAGTCAGGATATTAAACGTCCACCCTCAGATGCTCTCACGCTGCTGAGTTCATCCCCGATGTTCAGGACATTCCAGAAGTTATTTGCTGATGAAGTGTTGGAATTTACTTTATTTTATTTTATTTATTTATTTATTTCAAACAGCCCCTCTCTCCTTTACTGATCACCTGTTAAAATCGGCCTTATAGTTCGATATTTCTTGTACTATCCAATGTATTTTATAGTTCAGGACAGCTTGACCTCCAGCAGAAGACAGATAAACCAGAAGCTAGATGTACTTTCTCTATCTTGTTATTTAGGTCTGTTGCGTTAGATACACGCCCAGTCAACATTCAACAAAAGAATCAGGAGCTAACAACCCATTGGTCCACACTTTCGATAGATGCCCGACGTTTTTCTTTCGCCCCGCCCCAGAAACCTGTTTCAACAGAAAACACATCAAACTTTGACTTGACTGTGACTTTAAAGTCCCTTGTAGCTCACATCCCTTCACCTATGAAGGAATTAATGAATGAACTTTTATGTATGAAGCACCTTTAACGAACAGAATGCAGCTTGAAGTGCTTCCCATTTCAGCACCACACAAACTTAAAAGACGATTTAAAACTGTTAAATAGCTTTTTTTTTTTTTTTTTTTTTTTAATTAAAGATATAGACTGCTCAACGTTTTTCAACAGGAATTAGAGAAAAATCACTCCGAACAGTAAAACGTGTCGTCGCCAGCAGCTGCTTTTCTCAAATAAGACATTTGCTTTTCGAACAGCACTGTTTAACATTTACTTATTTACTCTAAACAGCCATTACTGAGCAATAGGTGGTGTTAATTCTACTTATTTTTAATGTTTGTATCTTGCCTTTTTTTCCATTGTGATCACTTGAATAACCAGCGGACTGCTGACCTGGGTTCAGCTTTATTATCTGTGATTGTGAGGCTTATTTACAGGTGTAATGTTGATTAAACCGCGCGGCGCTCAGCTGCAGGGTTGCCATGTCCTCGTCTGGCCAACGGAGCAGGAGGTCACTGTGAACTGTGTTTGTAAAAACCCCCAGGTGGGAGTTCATCAACCTAGCAACCGCCCACTCTGTCAGGGTGAAGGTTCACTATGACTCAAACCGAGCAGGGGAGCACACTTACACACAGTCAAACACACACACACACACACACACACACACACACACACACACACACACACACTGACTACACACGCACACCTACAGCTTGAGTACATTTGTAGATGCCAGAGATCCACACGTCACAAATAAACAGCCATGTCTGTATCAGGCTGTGCATACACTCTTACACACACACACACACACATCTACACACCTAAACACACACACACACACAGAGTCAAACTTGCAGAGACACCGTCAGAGCCGTCACACTTCGTTGCCTCTGAGTCGAGGTGACAGGAGCTCCTGGTGGCAGGCAGATGGAAGGAACCAGGGAGACCACACCTTTGTCCACACACACACACACACACACACACACACACACACACACACAAACGTATACGTCATGAAGACCCCCAGCTGACATACATTCATTCTCTAACCAGCAGCCCTAACTTTACAGCTGCAATATGCACCTTTTCACACTGAGAGAGGAAGTTGCTCTGTTAGTCCCGCCCACCTCCTCTTCAGTTGGTCAAGTTCTCGCCCCGGCACCTGTCAATCATCTCGAGGCGCCGTCCGCCTTGAAGCAGCATCTTGTCTGAAGCTGGTGAACACAGATGGTGTGCAGTGACAAAACAAGAAAAGGTGATACCTGCCTTGTTTATTTGTTTGTGTGTTTTATCCAACACACATTTAGTTCTGCCATTCTTTCTTTTCATTCTTTCTGCTGTTGCCACGGCGCTGCCAGATGGGAATGAATAAACTTGCCTATCATGCCAGAGGCTTAAAATTATATTATACAAGACAGAACGACGAGAATCTATAGGCGTAAATGTGGGATTTCACCAAAAAAAAAAAAACAACCACAGGGTTCCCGCGGGGTCTTAAAAAGTCTTAAAAGCATTGAATTTACGAATTTGGAAATAATACCTTTAAAAGATATGGAAAAGTCTTGAATTTTGATATCTAGGTCTTAAAATTTGTTCTGTATGTAACTTCTCCGTATCGCATTTCTCGTCAAACGTTTCATTTGTCAACCACGATTATTTTGATAAAATAACGTAAACAAAGAGCGGCGGAACCAATAATTTCGAACGCAATTCAGCCCCGGGAAAATGCTACAAATACGTCACTGAAGACCTCGTGCTACAGCCGACACAAGACTACGAACGACAAGACAAGTAGTTGTTTTTTTTTTTTAACGTTAGATAGTTAATTCACGCTTGGAAAATGGGGAAATGTAAATTCAATGAAGCGTGGATGGATAAAATTTCTTTCCGTCATTGGTTATAACCTGTGGTCGATAATGTTTTTGAAGCCTACAGCACCTTGTGTAAAAAGAGGATTCAGCTTGGAACAATGGGGGTTTTCATGTTTCCTAACCTGAACTCTGACCTTTTCCCAACCTAAACCAAGTATTTTCAGTGGCTAGTGAGCTACTGTTCATTAACTAACGGCGAAAACATGCATGCACTACTACTTCAGCAAGAAGGAAATGAAAATCTAGTCTTTGTCTTTCTGGCTGTGGCTCTTGATTCACACAAGTTTGTTGCAGATGGTAAAATGTTAGGATTTAGAGTCTGTATTGTGGATATACACATGTTACTGTTAAAGTGATGCTCTATTGATCCTTTTGGGGATCAGCTGGATTCTCCTGTCCCCTCTCAGTGAGGTCAGAGGTCGGGCTCGGCCAGGGAACCAGCAGTACTCTGATGTCGGCTCACAGCGATAGATCAGTTGATATTGTATTTTGGGCTTGTAATTAAAAATGAGATGTCAAGCCAATCAGATTTGGTGCAGCTGGTTTGAGTCCATATTGACTGTAAAAACTGATCCTGGATTTCAACAAAGAGTTTTAGTGTCACATGAGGATATAAATGTGATCTTCGTTTCTCCGGCGTTTCAACCAAACACCAAACACTTGTAGATTCACACATTCACACATCGAAATCAAAAATCTAAATATCAGCAGCCTTAAAAAAAACACTCATATCTATGGAAGCGTGAGCCTCTCCAGCTATCCCCGCCACCGTCCCACCTCCCGATGTGAAAATCAATCAACCTCCTCTCCAACATATTGACAACTTCTGTCGAGTCGCAAAGTCAGTAGATCCAAAATCCTGCGACGCCACCCCGCCCCACCCGCCCCCCAAAAGAACCCAAACCCCTGAAAACAAATCACAGCAAGGTCAGGGAGGGCAAAACAAAAACCCCCTGGGGGGGTGGAGTGGGGTGGAGGGGGGGGACTCTA
This sequence comes from Myripristis murdjan, assembly GCF_902150065.1. Classification (NCBI taxonomy): domain Eukaryota; kingdom Metazoa; phylum Chordata; class Actinopteri; order Holocentriformes; family Holocentridae; genus Myripristis; species Myripristis murdjan. The sequence continues at coordinate 30,491,578 of NC_043988.1, forward strand.
GATTTGGAGGATGACCTTGATCCAGACAGCAGTACGCTGGAGCTGTGTGTGTGTGCGCGCGCTGTGTGAGGTTAGCGATGGCTCTTAGTGCATGCTCTCATTAATTTCCAGTCACAGAGAGGGCCTGAGGACCAGGAGGGGGGTGGGGGTGGGGGGTTAAGTGGGGAGGCAATAAAGCCATTTAAGAGTCATAAAGTGCTTGGTCAATCAAAACCACCCCCTGCTAAGGACCTCATGTCCTCTACTGCGTGCGTGTGTGTGTGTGTGTGTGTATAAGTGTGTGTGTGCATGCAATGTGGAGGTGTTCGCGTGTCATTGTGTGTTTCTATGTAGGTGTGAGTGTGTGCAACTATGCATGACTCCGGTGTGTGCATGCATATGTGCATACACGTGTGTGTGTGTGTGTGTGTGTGTGTGTGTGTGTGTGCCAGTCTGAGGAGTCAGTGGAGTGCAGAACACAGATACTTTAGAGTTGTTGTAGAAAACTTCTGCAAGAGAGAGAGAGAGAGAGAGAGAGAGAGAGAAAACACAGCAGCAGATGCAATGATCAAGTGTAATTTGACGTGTGTGTGTGTGTGTGTGTGTGTGTGTGTGGGAGCACATGCATTAACACCTGCACTTTTACCTGGAAGCCTGATATTCTAATTTGTTGCCGCTGCATGACTCTGTCCGTCACATCCTCGCTGTTCAGCTGCACTTAGAGTTGTGTAACTGTGGCAAACGGCCAAATTGAAGAAGTGGAGATGGAGTAACAAAAAAAAAAAAAAATCGGTGTAAATTGGACGGACAGCACACCATCACGCAATTATCTCTGAGGGCTCACATGTGTCCTAATGATCGGCAGAAACAGACGCGGAGCTCCTTCCCTTATTCCTTTATTTCCTCGAAGAGAGGGAACTACAAAGTTACCGAGGACAGAGGCAGAGGCAGCGGCAGAGGTAGAAGTAAGATAGCGTTTTGTTCAGAGTTAATGAGGGGGGGACATGAAAATGCATGCATTTATATCGATCTGTTTCAGCTCCAACTTGCTTTACCGCCACGGCATTTAATACACGTGTGTTTCCAAAGCGTAGAAGAGGAGGAAGCGATGCCTTAACACTGGAAAAAGAAAGAGAAACTCCTGCTAACGACAAGAAAAAGTATAAAAAGGAAACACACCAATATGATGACATTGTTAAACAAAATATAGGAGTCCAGTTTATATGTGGTGCATGCAATATTAAACTTTCATGCACTTTGATGCTCCAAATGGCAGTAAGGTCATGTAACACTCCAAAATTTGAACTTCATTACCCAGAAATCCCTGCAATGTGAACTGCACAGATGTATGCAGATGTATGCTAATTTTCCATCCCAGCTGATCTGTGACGCTTTATACTAAAAGGAGAACAAAGGAGACAAAAATTCCAGTATTTTTTTTTTTATCCCAATTTTTCTGATATTTCACTCACTTTTTACACTTTTTTAAAAATTATTATTATTATTATTTTGTTCTTAAAGTTGCTGCAGGTCAATCTGAAGGAGACCAGAGAGAATACGTCTCTCCTTCCTCCACCTCCATTTGTATCGTCGCCCTAAATGAGGATCAAAGTTGCGCAATCCAAGCAAAATGTCAACTCCTAAAACTCACCTAAGCCGGCTTTGAGGAGCAAATCCTGTATTTCTGGAGCGGGGAGCCCTGTTATGTGTCCTCTAGAAAGTTCACCGCATAAATCCCGGACTTCATTTCAACTTTTTCAAGTGAAGCCATGCAGCAAATCGCTGTTGCACCTCTTTCTCTCTGTGCGCTGAAACTTTTAGCCGTCTTGCATTTCTGCCCATTTCTTCCATTATCATTCATCGTTGCTCCCCCAGTTCACTTTTTTTTTTCTTTTTTAAACATTTTTTCAAAACACAGTGCCAGGCAGAGACCGGCTGAGGCAAAGCAGGATGTGCAGTTTTGCATAAATCTTTCCTGGTGCAGCTTTAAAAACACCTTTCTGCTGGCTTTGTCTGTCACTGAGGCAGAAATAGAAACACTTCAATCCGATCGATCAGTTAATCTATCCGTCTATCTATCTATCTATCTATCTATCTATCCATCTCAATGCATCAATCATAAATTCTACCGACTAAACTGAAAAAATCTGCTTAAAAGAAATAAAGACAATGAATCACTCTGACTTCACCTGAATCAGTAGAATAGTAATATAGTATAGCAGTATAGTAATAATATACAGATAGTATACATAATACTAATAGTATACAGTATCATAGTATACAGATTTTTGCATTTTTTCCCCAGTGAATAAAGTTTAAGTAATGTTGAAGTAATTCTTTTGTATGTTTTTTTTTTTCATGTGTTAGAATTATGTATTGCTTATGTATTGGGGATAAATTTTTTTTTTTTTTTTTTTTTTCTCCATATGTTAGCCACTCAATCAAATTGTTGACTAGAATTGTGGTTTAAAAAAAACTCAAATCGAACTGAATTGTTACGAAAAAACGAAAAAAGAGAAATCTATCTGTCTATCAGTATTTCAGGGTTGTGCAGTTTAGATACCGATCACACTGATCGTCACTTTTGGACGAGCGAGCCGCCGCCAGCCGGTTTGGTTTATTAGTGTCGCTGTAGGGCATCGTTTGGCTGTAATTCCACACCAACTGTGGCATCATCTGCAGCCGCCAGCACCGCCACCACTCCCTCCATCCCTCCA